>NC_091762.1:86607859-86910889 GCF_029378745.1 Bos indicus | reverse complement strand
CTTGGACTGCAAGGAGATCCAACCAGTCCATTCTGAAGGAGATCAGCCCTGGGATTTCTTTGGAAGGAATGATGCTGAAGCTGAAACTCCAGTACTTTGGCCACCTCATGCGAAGAGTTGACTCATTGGAAAAGACTCTGATGCTGGGAGGGATTGGGGGCAAGAGGAGAAAGGGACAACAGAGGATGAGATGGCTGGATGGCATCACTGACTCGATGGACGTGAGTCTGGGGGAACTCCGGGAGTTGGTGACGAACAGGGAGGCCTGGCGTGCTGCAATTCATGGGGTCTCAAAGAGTCAGACACGACTGAGCGACTGAACTGAACTGATGCAGATGATATGCACCATATCTTTATCCATTCATCTGTCAGTGGAAGTTTAGGTTGTTTCCACACACACACCCACACCCACACACACCCAGATAAGTCCCCCAAGAAGGGCCAAATGGAACTGTGAAGTACACCCATCCTTTATGTGTTGGTAGAAGTAACGTTTGGGTTGAAGGAAACTGGAGAAAAAAGAGGAAGGCCATCCCTGCGAGCCAGCCTGGACCTGCCGCCAGCTTGTCCTCAGATATCCCAGAGCACGCGACACCTGACGGAGCACTTTTCCCGCTTCAGCCCCCTCTCCAGTGTGCTTGGCAGACGTTCAGGGTAGTACTGCACTGACCCAGGAGTCCCAGCCAGGAAGTGAATGAATCCATTTTCCAATTAAAATGAAACTTCTCCAAAGGACCTGCTCACCCTGAGAAGAGAAATTTATCTTCCTGGCAGTCTGGCTTGGCTGCGATATGTCTGTGCCCCTAAGACAGACAGTGAAAAGCCATTAACTTGAATGAGAAAAGAGAAACTGTGACAGTCCTTATTCACAACCTCATTCATTTATCCATTCATTTCTTATTTCCATTTCCATAAACTCCTATTTTGGTTGCACATCTATGCTCATTCATTTATTTCTTCATTCATTCAGCTAATGTTATTCATCATCAGATAGAATGCAAGGTCCTAGCAGCAGAGAGACTGAACAAAAACACAGTCCACGACTCTTAAGAATTTGCAGTGTAGCTAGGGAGACAGACACGTGAATGGACAATGGGAAGTGTCATGGTGGGGCTAGCCACTGAGTGTTATGGAGGAGCATAGCGCAGCAGCACCCGACTCGGTGTGGGGGAATCAAAGATGTCATGGAGTGCATGAGTCTTAAATGATGATCGCATGTTGGCCAGGTGAGAGAGGGAGAGTATCCAGATAAGCAACACTGTGGATAAAGACGTAATAATAATGGTGAGAAAAAGGACAGTTTAGTGCAGTTATCTCAGAGATGGAGAATATCAGAGAGGAAGCTGCCAAGTAAGACATGGTTTACTTGTAATAAATTTACATGTAAATAAATTTAATCATTTTTTTTAAAGAAGACAATGTCTTTTTTTGTTTGTTTTTATATGGAACATTTTTAAAGTCATCATTGCATTTGTTACTATATTGCTTGTGTTTTACATTTTGTTTTTTTGACCACAAGTCATGTGTGATCTTAGCTACCCATCAGGGATCAAACCTGCATACCCCACACTGGAAGGCGAGTCTTAACCACTGGACCTCCAGGGAAGTCCTTAGTCTTTAACTCCAAAGGTGGTAGAAAACTTTGAAAGGTCCCTGTGGGTGGAGCTGTGTCTGCTGTTTGCTCTCATGTCCCTAGCACTGAGCACAGAGCCTGATGTGTAGAGGATGCAGAATGAAGAATGAATGAATGATTTACATAGTCAAATATACATTTTACGTAGGCCATTGTATTCTTTTTTTTTAATTTTGTTATTTTTTAAGTTTAAATTTATTAATTTTAATTGGAGGCTAATTACTTTACAATATTGTATTGGTTTTGCCATACATCAACATGAATCTGCCACGGGTGGTGCTCCCCATCCTGAACCCCCCTCCCACCTCCCTCCCTGTACCATCCTTCTGGGTCATCCCAGTGCACCAGCCCCAAGCATCCGGTATCCTGCATCGAACCTGGACTGGCGATTCATTTCTTATATGATATTATACATGTTTCAATGCCATTCTCCCAAATCATCCCCCACTCTCCCTCTCCCACACAGTCCAAAATACTGTTCTATACATCTGTGTCTCTTTTGCTGTCTCGCATACAGGGTTATTATTACCATCTTTCTAAATTCCATATATATGCATTAGTATACTGTACTGGCGGAGAAGGCAATGGCACCCCACTCCAGTACTCTTGCCTGGAAAATCCCATGGATGGAGGAGCCTGGTAGGCTGCAGTCCATGGGGTCGCAGAGAGTTGGACACAACTGCGCGACTTCATTTTCGTTTTTCACTTTCATGCATTGGAGAAGGAAATGGAAACCCACTCCAGTGTTCAATGGCAACCCACTCCAGTGTTCTTGCCTGGAGAATCCCAGGGATGGGGGAGCCTGGTGGGCTACCGTCTATGGGGTCGCACAGAGTTGGTCATGACTGAAGCAACTTAGCAGCAGCAGCATACTGTATTAATGCTTTTCTTTCTGGCTTACTTCACTCTGTATAATAGGCTCCAGTTTCATCCACCTCATTAGAACTGATGCAAATGTATTCTTTTTAATGGCTGAGTAATACTCCATTGTGTATATGTACCACAGCTTTCTTATCCATTCATGTGCTGATGGACATCTAGGTTGCTTCCATGTCCTGGCTATTATAAATAGTGCTGCGATGAACATTGGCCATTGTATTCTAATTGGCTGTGTAGAGGGTGGGAATTGAAGGGGGTTAAAGTTTGAAAGAGGCCATATCAACTAGGGAGATAACAAACCACCTTAGCACTTAATAGAGTAAAAGAGCAACTATTTATTTACCTTGTAATTACACAGGTTACTGATTTGGGATGGGCTAAGGGAAATGGATTTTCTGGTCTCTGCTGAATGTGTTCAAGAGTCCCTGGAGGGCTGCTGGCTTTCCTGATCTTGGCTCTTCTCATCTCTCTTGAAAGCATGGAGCCTTAGCCGAGATGGTTTGTTTTTGCTCCAAGGGTCCTCTCATCCTCCAGGTTTCTGAGTTGCCTCATGCCGCAGCTCTATGCTCCAAGGAGAAAAAAAGCAAGGTCTTTGAGACCTCTATTTAGGAGCATCACAGTGGTGCTTCTGCTTCATTGCATTGGTTAAACCAGATACTGTGCCCAGCCCTAGTGATCTCCATGTGGTGGAGAAACAGGTTCACCTTCTTATTTTTATTTTAGATGAAGTATAGGTGATTTACCATGTTATATTCTGCTGTACAGCAAAATGATTCGTTTATACATATATGTAATTTTTTAGTATTTTTTTCCATTATGGTGTATCATAGGATATTGAATATGGTTCTCTGTGCTATACAGTAGGGCCTTGTTGTCTACCTATTCTCTCTATAATAGTTTCCATCTGCTTACTGCAACCTTCCAGTCCATCCCTTCCCCAGCCCCCTCCCCCTTGGCAACCACAAGTTTGTTGTTTATGTCCATGAGTCTGTCTCTGTTTTGTAGGTAAGTTCATTTGTCTCATATTTTAGATTCCACATATAGTGATATCATATTTGTCTTTCTCCCTCTGATTTAGTTTGATCATTTGTAGTTGTATCCATGTTGCTGTACATGGCATTAATGTGTTCCTTTTTATGGCTGAGTGGTACTCCATTTTATGTATGCACCACGTCTTCTCTATCCATTCATCTGTTGATGAGTATTTAGGTTGTTTCCATGTCTTGGCTATTGTGAATAATGCTGCTGTGAACACTGGGGAGAATGTATGTTTTTGGACTGTAGTTTTCTCTGGATATATGTCTAGGAGTGGGATTGCTGGGTTGTATGGTAATTCTAGTTTTACTTTTTTGAGGAACCTCCATACCGTTTCCCATAGTGTCTGTACCAACTTACATTTCTATATTGATTCTTTTTCTTTGGAGAGCTCTGACTAATACGGGGGGATGAGAGGTGGGAACTGCTTCATGGGTTACTTGGAAATTTAAACTAGAAGGATGATTGGATATAAGCCGTGAGAGAGAAGGAGAAGATGACTTATTGGGTAACTCGTCCACAGAGGAGGAGGGAAACATTTGGGGAAAATAATGGATTCTGTTATGGGCCTGTCAAGTTAGAGGTTCAGTGGGGCAGTTTGAGATCATGCATGTTATTTGACTTGTAGTTGGTTGGAACCTTGGAAATAATTAAACTTGTTCAGGGAGCCCATGAACAATGAGAAGAGCATTTAGATGAGACAAGAACATCAGCATTTAAAGGGAAACTAAAGAGCAGGAGCTCGGGAAGGAGATAGAAAAGCAATGATGAGAAGGGCATGAAGGAGTCCAGGAGAATGAAGTGATAAGCAAGACCCCACTCAACCTCTACTTGTCCAAATCTCCCACTTTATGTTTTGTCTGTTCCAAGACCTTACCCAGTCCAAAGCCCTCTCTTCTGTTAGATCCTCCCCTCCAGAGACAGTACCACCTACTTGAAACTGGTATCTAGGTCACCATTGCATCTTTCTCCTTTCCCCCTGCTTCACTTTATTGTGCTGTAGGGGAGGCAGACTGACTAGCACAAGGCCAGGCATTAGGGATCTGTCGATACATTTTAGTCTGTCTTTCCACTTACGTGTTGTGTGACCTTGGGACAGTTGTGATCCCTTGCTGGTTTTTACTTTGTCAACCTGCAAGGTGAAGTTTATAATTTTTTGCCTTCCCTTTATTCTTTGCCTTAAAGAATTAGGCAGATCAGATGAGATCATGCATGTCAAAGTGTTTTAAAACTCATGAAGCTCTGCAGCAGTAATTAGAGTAAGATCTATTGACTTATTAGGCACTCGTGTTATTTCACTTAACCCTCACAACGTTCTTTGAGGTCAGTGCTAGTCATGTGCCATTAGAGGAAACTGAGGCTTAGAGAAATTAATTTGCCTAAAAGCTACACAGTTGGGAAGTGGCAAGGACAGTAATCAAACTCAGGTCTGCCTGACTCCAAAGTTCTTAGAGCCCACATACCAAAGCCTTGTTTTCCTAATGATTGTGGTGGTATCACATTCCTGGGCAAAGTCAGCCTTGAAGAATATGATCAGTTTTCATACAAATGATAACATTTTTATGGTGAGGGAATCATTTCTAGTGTGGATTATAAATTCACCTCTCTGTATAATAGCAGGGCTTCAGGGAAGGTGTGGGGAGAGGATGCATATATATGTCTAGTTCTTGAAGATTAATTGAAATCTTCCAATGGAATTATTTCATTTTATAAATAAATTCTGTGAAGGTACAGTAAAACAAATCCTTCTCTAAAAGGAATAATCTACCTTGTCAGTTTATTTTATTTTTGAGGAAGATTCACTTTTATTTTATTTTTAAATTAATTTTTATTGGAATATAGTTGCTTTACAGTGTCATGTTAGTTTCTATTGAACAACAAAGTGAATCTGCTGTGTGTATACACATATCCCCTCTTTTTTGGATTTCCTTCCCATTTAGGTCATCACACAGCACTGAGTAGAGTTCTCTGAGCTATGTAGTAGGTTCTCATTATTTTATACACAGTATCAGTAGAGTATATATGTGTCATTCCCAATCTCCCAGTTTATCCCACCTCTCTTAAACCCTTGGTGTCTGTACATTTGTTTATTGGGTGTCATTCTCAGCAGAAGCATAAATATTTTTTTCTACTTGATCTTTAGGCTTCAGCTCAAATCTCTCTGCCATGAAGTCTTTTTTAGCCACCTCGGCCCCAAAGCCCTTTCCCTTCTCTGAACAATGTCTATGATTAGTCATTAGAGGTAGATATATGGCCACACACACACAAAATGAGTTATGAGGCTGACTCACCAAACCTTGCTATCAGGCTCATTACATGATCATCATACATCATCTTATTCATTACCGACTGTTTCCTTTGCACACATCTTTCTCCAGCTTCATTATAATTTTACTTTAGAAGTTTTTGATCTTAAATTTCTTTATACCTCCTGAAACTTTTTTCATTTTTTTCCCAGAAGTTAGCTGGCTTTTGCCCTCCAGGAGTTTGTCCCTTTGAGATGGACTTAGGTGTATGAGTATATAATAAGGACGCAGCAAGGGATGGAGAGATTCACTGAAAAGGTGACATTTGAGCTGCATTTGAATCAGGTAGACATTTGATCATGAGAGAAGATGGGAAAGTCAATCTCATAGTAGAGGCTTTAGCCTCGACAGAGACAGGGGAGTATAAAAGAGTACAGTGCATTTGGGGAAGGGAAAGAAATGAGGTGAGATCAGGGTGGGGAGTGGCGAAGAGAGAGGTGATGGGCAGTGAGCCCAGAAGGAGTCATACAAGTAATGGCCAAGTTGGAGCTAGGTTAAGTGTCCTGAGAGCCGTGCCAAGGAGATAAAATGTGATTCCAGGCCATGGGGAACTGTCGAACCATTTTAAACAAAGAAATGTCATGGTATGTTTTAAGTTTTTTAGAAAGATACCTCTGGTAGCACAAACTTCTCGTGTATCTGTCTGTCTGACTTGAAATATCTCCAGTGTTTGCTCTTTTTTCTCTGTAGATGGGAGTTTGAAGCACAGTTGTTTCATTCATTCTGGAAAGTTTCTAGTTGGGGATTATGACCCAGTCCATGTTTTTAGCCTTTTTTTTTTTTTTTTTAAGAATGACATTAAGGATTAAAATTTTTTCCTGAAACATCTCTCCTCTCTGGGCTATTAGCCTGTGCCCTACTTCTCAGTCCTAAATGTAGAGCGAGGATAAGTTTTTTCTTTTCAGAATGTCCTTGTGCTGGAAAACAACGTGAGTGTTGGAGATGATCCAGCAGGATCCTTTACTGGGAGGGGAAGTAGGAAGCTCTGTTCCTCCCTTTCATTCAGTGTAGACAGCAGGAAGCCCAGATAAAATCCCTTTGTAAGTCATAACAAAATACTTCATGATCCCTTCTTAACTGGTCACCTCTACTCTCCCATGCTGTTCCTGGACCCTGGCATCCCCTGACATACATTGCAGCATCTGCTTCATTTTATCCCAAAGTTCCCTTGGCATCTAGAAGCCAGCAGAGACCTCACTGCCTCCCTGGACATGGCAGTGAGAAGGAAAGGGCGAAAGCTTCATCTCTGTGCCCCAGGCTGGTGAGGTGGTTGCTGCCTGGCCTTGAACCTTGGTTTTACTACTCCACCTCTAGCCGCTGCTGAGACCCAAAGCTGTGTGTGCTTTGAGTGGTAGTCTCCTCCCAAGAAAGGCTGTGGTTTTAATGAAGTAATAGATGATTTTTTTTTTTTTTTAGAGTTGTTCTCTTTGGTGGCTTCCAAGCCTAAGGGATTGCTTAGCTCAAAGGATTGTTATTGGAATGCAGAAGCCTTGATTGCCAAGTCACACACCCCAGTAACTGCTGATTTCTTCTTCTTTTTTTTTTCTTGAAAAGACTACTTTTTGTAAGTTGCTTGGTAACTGTAGGAGAGACTTAACTCCTTCAGCACAGAGACCTCCTAGTTTGAACTGGATTCAGTGCCCAGATTATGAGATGCGTCTAAAGTTGTCCTGTGATGGGGACCTGCTCTGTGTTTACTCCAGCCCATGTACCATTTGTGTTTTATGAGAGTTTCAAGGGATATAGAAGTTAAGTGAGTTGTCCAGGATTGAAAGTGAAATCTTTGAAATTTAATGTTGTTCTTGCTGTTGTTGTTCAGTTACTGGGTCGCGTCTGACTCTTTGTGACCCAGTGAACTACAGCACGCCGGGCTTCCCTGTCCTTCACTATCTCTTGGAGTTTGCTCAAACTCATGTCCATTGAGTCAGTGATGCCATCCAACCGTCTCATTCTCTGTCACTCCCTTCTCCTCCTGCCATCAGTCTTTCCCAGCATCTGGGCTTTCGTTGGCTCTTCTCATCAGTTGGATGAATTATTGGAGCTTCAGCGTCAGTCCTTCCAATAAATATTCAGGGTTGATTTCCTTTAGGATTGACTGATTTGATCTCCTTGCTGTCCAAGGGACTCCCAAGAGTCTTCTCAAGCATCAGCTTTCTTTATGGTCCAACTCTTACATCCCTACATGACTACTGGAAAAACCACAGCTTTGACTCTACAGACCTTTGTCAGCAATAGCTTCTATCATGATGCTTTCAAAAGGCCAAAACCTACAGCTCTGATAGATCAGGGAGCTTCAGGGTGGTGACTGTGGCCTGGTGGAGAAAAGGAACCCTCACTTTAGAGCAGGTTTGGGCCAAGTCTTGTCTGACTTTGGGCAAAGTATTATCACCTGAACCTCAGTTTCTGTATCCTTGACATGTGGACTACTGTGTATCACCTACAACCTCTGAACCATCCTGAGAATCCAGTGAGACAAGGCACTGTCTTGAGACGCGGGCGCTGTTGTGAGCTGTGGAAGAATCTAAGCGCACAGTCACGGTGTCTGGTGCAGGCCCAGTGGTTCCAAAGGCAGAGTTAATTCAGTAAGATTGAGGCCCTGGGCTGGGACTCTAGTGACTGGGGAGGGGCAGGGATGGAGGGATTTTCTCATAGAACTGGATTAAAAATCCATCCACAGGGGGTAATAGGCCCTTGGCCAGTCTGGCATGTGATGACTAAACACTTGTGAATCATGGAGCCCAACCTAAGAACATCATGGGAGCCTGCTAAGCAGTGTCAACGTTTCCCAGTGAGGGATCCGGCTCTCGGAGCATCCCTTTCATCCAGGCATACGCTTGCCCCTTCTCCTTTTCTGGCTGAGTCGCAGACTTTGCTTTTGTGGAGAAGACAGGGAGTACATACTACTGCTGTCTTCTCTCCCGAGAAGGGAGGCATTCTTAAGGATCCTCCACACTCCTAATATGATACCATTTCTGGTGTCTCATTCTGTGGAGAGTTTGAGCTGGGATCTCTGACTTTGCCTGGTGATGCTGGCATTGTTTCAGGAAAAGATGACCCACCAGGCTGCCTTGCCCCTCCTGCCCCTGAAGTGTCTCTTTCTGGCCAGAGGCCTGAAGTGCTCTCTGAGATGTACTGCCTGGGTTCCATTGTCCACAGCAGCCTGTGTGCCTGGCCACAGGCTGCAAGCTCCGATTCTTCAGGTCTGTAATGACTGTGCACTAGATCTAACAGAAGCAGTTGTTGTCCCAGTTGAGGAAGACTGCTTGGCTTTGGCTGGTGGCACTGATTGATGCTGTAGCAGTTTCGTGGGTTTTTTTCTGATTGGCCTTGAATTTCTGGAGTCTTTAGAAGGAGGCTGCCATTTCTCCTTGAGAATTGATCACTGAAACCACAGAGTATGTGGGAAGCAATCTGGGGGACTACCCAGAAGACATACTAGTAATTTGACTCATCATTTCAAAGGCTACCATTTCCTGACTGTAATCTATTAGTGTACAAAGGTACTGCTAGTTCAGAACTACATTTGGTCTATTTAGTTAACTTTAAGTATTACTTTTTTTAACATTAAGATATATGGTTGTTCAAAGCAAAGTTTAGCCCTTTCTACATGTAAAGTGAAAATGTATTAGTCACTCAGTAGTGTCCAACTCTATGTGACCCCATGGACTATAGCATGCCAGGCTCTTCTGTCCATGGAATTCTTCAGGCAAGAATACTGGAATGGGTAGCCATTCCCTTCTCCAGAGGATCTTCCTGACCCAGGGGTTGAAGCCAGGTCTCTTGCATTGCAGCCAGATTCTTCTGTCTGAGCCACCAGGGAAGCCCCTTCTGCATGTAAGCGCTCACCCAAATGCTTAGGAATTTAAAACAACCAGCAGTAACAGAAAATGGGCTTAATACTGCCTTTTACATCTGAGCTCTTTTGATGTTAGTGTTGTTTTAATGGGACACTGTTCTGGGTTAAAACTGATTTTCTCTGCTGTGAGTAAGTGTCTGTGTTGTGAAAGTTGTGATGGGGAAGGAGAAAATAGGAAGAACTCATAGAAATTGAGGGCAAATGTGGATGAAGGCCAGTGGTATGTCTGTAAAATAGATACAGCAGCACTTGGGACTTTTGTATGCCACGCAGTGCTTCCCTGGTGGCTCAGCAGTAAAGAATCTGCCTGCCAATGCAGAAGATATGGGTGTGATCCCTGGTTCAGGAAGATCCCCTGGAGCAGGAAATGGCAACCCACTCCAGTGTTCTTATCTGGAAAATCCCACGGACGGAGAAGCCTGGCAGGCTGCAGTCTATGGGGTTGCAAAGAGTTGGACATAACTTAGCGACTAAACCACAAGCAGTGGAGATAACACACGTGAAAAGCCTTTGTAAACTCTGAAGTGCCCCTCACCTGAGAAAGTTTGAAAGGTGAAAATGAGCAGTTTGGTTGTTAACCTTATCTGTTGAATGTCTGCTCTGCATCACCTGCTAGCTGACACTGGCGTATGTCTCTCTTGGAGTTTCTGCCTTGTTGCCTCTGGGATCCCAAAGATACCCTTGAGCTTTTGGTGCTTTCAGCTTTGTTGTAGCCTCTTGGGGAGGGAATAAGTGAAACCAGGACACAGAGAGTTGCCTGGTTGGTAGGAAACCTTTCTTGCTGCCACTTGTCTGCAGTGCTCTTTTCTTTATGAAGTCCTACTTCTCCAGGTCCTTGGCAAAAAATGGCCACTTCACAATTTCCAGCTTTATCTCACCTCCCGTTCCACTCAAAGGCAGAAGTTAAATGACTCTAATTGGATCCTGATTCTAAATTCCTGGGAGAAGGAGTCAAATTGGCCCCGCTAGGACACATGGCTGTCCCTTGTCCAGTTAAGCGCGTTGTCTTCTACCCTTGGGGGAGACTCCAGACTGGGGCTGGAGTCATGTGATTTCCACCTGGCAGCTAAGGGTCCAGTCCTGTGTGGGGGAGGAGAGAAGACAATCATGGGATGTTACAGTTCATGAAGCTGAAAGGTCCTTGGCCTCATGGAGCTTACAGTCTAGCAGGAGAGAAGGACATTATACAGATACTTGTGAGGTGATAGGGGTTGTATGACAGCCAGATCCCCCCCTGAGGAGGAGATCGTGGATGACCTCCCTAGGGAAGGCTGCTGCTGAGTCACGTCACGTCAGTCATGTCCGACTGACTCTGTGCAACCCCATAGACGGCAGCCCACCAGGCTCCCGTCCCTGGGATTCTCCAGGCAAGAACACTGGAGTGGGTTGCCATTTCCTTCTCCAGGGAAGGCTGGATCTGGTTAACCAAAAGGGGCAGGGCAGTGTGGACCCTGGGAGGGAAAAAGGCGGGAAGTGAGGAAGGAGGGTTCCAGGCACAGGTGGCAGGGAAAAGAAAAAGCCCAGTGGTAAGAAAAAAAAAAATCCGGCCAAATTGGCAATGTGGAAGAAATTGGAAGCAACAAATATTTTAAAAAGGTATAAGGATAGGTTGATTCAGTACCATTCTCTCTGGCTTAGATTGGAAGTTCTTTGTGGACAAGGGGGGATCATTCCTGTTGTTTTTGGAACCTGTTAGCGTGGGGAGACGTTTTCATGGCAGGACACATCACATTTCATCAGGTAGTTTCCTAGTGTGATTTTTCTCCCCAGTTCCCAGCTGTTCAGCTTTGAAGTCTTTTTATATGTCTTGAAATATATCCCCTTGCAAGATGGATTGCATCCCCTTGCAAAGTGTACTTCTTCCCACACCAGGTTGGCAAAGAAGAATAAAAGGGAAATTATAGTCATTTTTGGAAGGATCAATAATTGCCAATTTTTCTTTCCTGTGTACTGCTTTTATACTCCCCTCCCCACCACCACTTCCCAGCCCCTGCACAGATGTTTTCTTGGGCATTGTTGGCTGTACTTTTGTTTTGAAAATTTTGAAACATTATTGAGAGAGGAGAGGAGGAGAAAAAATAGCCTGTAATTGATTCTAATATATATTTAATTTGGCAGAACTTGAGAGAGACTTGCTGGGATAAGGCGGGACATTTCTTTGATCTCCCAGACTTCTTATCGTGGAAGGCAACAGGTGTCACAGCACGGTATGTTAATTACAAGTTGGATTTTATTTGCGTTCATCCATTCCTGGGTGTCTGTATATATATTGCTTTCTTAACGCGCTTTGACTCGATGTACTATTTGTACATCTGCATGTGATTTTGCATACTTGAAACATCTTGAATCCATCTTCCACCTCCACTGCACATGCCCAAACACCATTGTTTTTATGAGGCCTGGAATGTGTGTATCCAAGGTGAAGACCATTCATTAAAATTGGACACATTTAAAGGAGATGTGAATAGTCCATTGTGAAATGTGACTATTTTTCCAAAGCCACTTTTTTACATGATGAAGAAAAGAAACATTTAGGCCCCTAAAATTAAGGCAAGAGATACGTTTTTTTAAGGAAGCTGATTTTAACTTTAACTAGATTGGTGTGTTAATGAAGCTATTTTGCTTTTTGTATCAATGTACCTGAATCATCCCAGAGGATAAAGGTATGTATGTTGATATCAATAGTATTTCTTAATAAATTTTGAATGTTATACATAAGTCATGTGCTATCTGGCACACACCTGACAATTTAAAAAAATACTCAAGTGTGATTGTAGCTGCTGCAGTAAACAGAGTGGATGTGTGCACAGATGTGCATATATTTGGACAGATAGGACATGAACTCTCAGTGCATGCAAACCTGTTGTCATCTTGACCTCAAATTTCAGGGGATGCACAAGGGCAGGGGTCTTCTTATCTTGAAAATGACTCATAATTGCATATAAGAAAGAAGATCATCTCCCAAAGGACGGATAAACCTGCTTCAGTGTATATATTTAGGTGTATCTTAAATTCCTCTCTTTTAAATCTTCTCCATTTTTCTTTTTATTTAACTAATGAGAAGCTGGGACGGGGAGTTTCGTTTTCCCTGTGCTCTTTCCGTTTGTCCCATTTTGTGTGATTTGGACTTAACTAGTGGAGAGTTGATGGGAGTCTAGTAGTTCATTCAGCAGCAGGGGCTTCCAGAAAGTAGAAGATGCATTTCACAAGCACTTTATTCATTTTGTTGATTACTCTCCCCTCCTCTTCGTGAAATGCTAGAGTAGAGGGGATTCACATGCATATAAAAATGGCCTTGGCAAACCTCAGGTACTCACCTTTCTCTGGGGAGAGGGCTCTGGAGGAGTGGTCTGAACTTGACCCCAGAACGTGCAATTAGTCACCGTCATCTTGTTACCATCAACGAGGAGCGGGGTTTGGGTAAATGTCTCATCTGGACCTTGCTCTTTTGTTGTAATATTGATTGTCCACAGTTATTTCAGGAAGGACCTTTCTCTAGTCCCCCCCACCACCCCCCGCCCATTTTTGTGCAGTAGTGAAGGAAGTGTTTTGATTAATTTAGCCAAATGGACCTAGAAGTCAAAGCAGTGTAAATAGTGTGGGTATCAGTAACAATCCGTTAGCCTGCAAGCCTTGAGGACTTAAAAACATAACTAAAGATGGCAGAGGACCTCAATTTTCCTTTTCTTTCCTTGGGTGTTAATCAGTCCAGTATAATGATGTCTTCCTGGGTTTTGTTGTTGTTGTTTTTTTATTTAAACTTTTTTATTTTGTATTTGAGAATAGCTGATTAATAATGTTGTGATAGTTCCAGGTGTATTACAGAGTGACTCAGCCATACATATACATGTATCTATTCTCCCTCAAACTCCCTTGCCATCTAGGCTACCACATGACATTGAGCAGAATTTTCTGTGCTGTACACTAGGTCTTCGTTGGTTATTTTAACTGTCAATTCCAAACTCCCTAACTATCCCTTGTTTTTTTCTGATGGTGCTAGATTGTCCACACCCCCATTTCCAAGCGTCTGATGTCATGTTAAGACACCAGGAAGCTTGCTTTTGAAATTAGATCTGGCTCAGATAGATTTAAATGCTGTGGCATGCATATATGCTGTGGAGTTACAGTGTAACTTATCCTCAGTTCTGCCACACAAGAGTTTGGTGACCTTGGGCATGGCCTTCCCTTGTTTGTATCTCTCTTTCCTTATCTATAAAATGTACCTTGCGAGCCCATTGGCAAAGTCTTGTTAAAACAATTTTTTCCAAACTAGCCTGCTTATAGGAATCAGCTGGATCATTCAAAGCCCACACCCCCAGGACTTCCAGTTTTAAACCTACTGAATCAGAATCTCCACAGGATACCTGGGAATATGTGTGATTAACAAGGGCCCCAGGTAGTTATGTGGTCAGGTAAATTGGAACAGCAGTGCCTAAAGAGTGCATGGAAGTAATATGTGATGGTAAGTTGGTCCATTCCTGTGAAGGATTAGAGTGTTTTAAAGAGTCAAATTAATTTGGTGAATTTAAAAATGGACAACTTCCGGTTGGCTTATCAGAACATGACTGGGGGCTTCCGTTGCCCACCCGTGACAATCTGAAACCCTGAGGATGCAGAAAGATTAGTGCTCAGAAATGACTTACTGACTAGTCCAGTCATCCCTGCCATTTTTTTCTTGACTGAGACACTCATGACTCATTCTACTTAGTATGAATTTGCAGACCCCTCCCCCGCCCTTTGCCAGAACTTGCCAGCATCTTCAGAGGCCCCTCTTCCAGCTTCCCTCTCCTGAAAAGCTGAGCCATGGACCTTGGACCCTGGGCATCACATTCCTCTTGTTAAGACGGTTGCCCTCTCCCTGGCACATGTCTGTCTTACATCTGTCTTTACTATTGTTTCTTCAAGCTCTTCTTTCTTTCTTCTCTATTTCAACTTGCATGATCAAGGGTGAAACAGGAGACCTCTGAGCTTTCTTAATTATAAACATGATTGGGGGAATGACAGTACTTACTCCATGGAGTTACTATATGGACTGACTCAATGAGGTGACAGAAAAACTTCTGACACAGCGCTGAGAAACTTTTTGAAAGAATTAACAATTTTATTTAGTTTTCTTTATCGATTTTGGCAGGGGATCTTTGCATTAAGTTTCTGGCATAGTAGGAAGAGGGAAACCCTTGTAGTCAGGGGACCTGGGTTCAGTGTCTCTGCCATGTACTGTCTGTAAGTACCTGGAGGAAATTACTACTAATCCCCCCAACTCAAATTCAGGTCCTCATCTGGACATCCGGTCAGGGTTAGAGGTACTGTGGCTAAAACGTGTAGCACATAGGAGTTAAAGAACTCATAGTTCTTGTAGTGAAAATTCCCCATGGTCTGTCCATCTTCTAGAATAAGGAAGATGAGGATCTGTGTTTGAATGTACCAATGCCAAACAAACTTTGGGCAGTGGAAAATGAACTTGGCATCCTCTGCGCCAATGAAAGGGTCAGATTTGGTGTTTATCTGGCTCTTATTGTGATTGTTTTGGGAGCTTTTGGGTACATGGGTGCCAAAAAGGCTAGAGGGTGTTTTTTTTTTTTTTTTCCTTTATTTTTTATTATTCTAGTGGAATCATAGCTAAAAAGTGATCAGATTTCACCTTGTCTTAAGCCTTCAGACTTGTTTTTGGCAGTGACTGTGTAAGAAGTCGTCTTCTTCCTCCTCTCATCTGTTTTCTTCTGTTCTCTTGTTTGACCTGCACCCTTTATTTATTGATCTTATCCTCCAAAATATGGCAGCTACTCTTGTATATCTGGGTCACTGAAAAATCATCACTTTGGCTTTGGTTAATTTGTAATTCAGTTGCATGCTTTTCAGCATTGTTGTTCGAGTTGCTAAGTTGTGTCTCTTTCGCGACCCCATGGTCTGTAGCCTACCAGCCTCCTCTGTGCATGGAATCTTCCAGGTCAGAACACTGCATGGGTTGCCGTTCGCTTCTCCAGGGGATCGTCCCAACCCAGGTATCAAACCTGCATCTCCTGCATTGGCAAGTGGCTTCTTCACCCCTGAGCCACAAGGGAAGCCCATTCTTTTCATTATATCGATGAAAATAATTATTGCTATTTTTGTTAATAGTAATTTATATAACACAGGAGAAGACTCTACACACGGACATCACCAGATGGTCAACACTGAAATCAGATTGATTATATTCTTTGCAGCCAAAGATGGAGAAGCTCTATACAGTCAGCAAAAACAAGACCGGGAGCTGACTGGCTCAGATCGTGAACTCCTTATTGCGAAATTCAGACTGAAATTGAAGAAAGTAGGGAGAACCACTAGACCATTCAGGAATGACCTAAATCAAATCCCTTATGATTATACAGTGGAAGTGAGAAATAGATTTAAGGGACTAGATGTGATAGATAGAGTGCCTAATGAACTATGGACAGAGGTTCGTGACATTGTACAGGAGACAGGGATCAAGACCATCCGCATGGAAAAGAAATGCAAAAAAGCAAAATGGCTGTCTGGGGAGGCCTTACAAATAGCTGTGAAAAGAAGAGAAGCAAAAAGCAAAGGAGAAAAGGAAAGATATAAGCATCTGAATGCAGAGTTCCAAAAAATAGCAAGGAGAGATAAGAAAGCCTTCCTCAGCAATCAATGCAAAGAAATAGAGGAAAACAACAGAATGGGAAAGACTAGAAATCTCTTCAAGAAAATTAAAGATATCAAGGGAACATTTCATGCAAAGATGGGCTTGATAAAGGACAGAAATTGTATGGACCTAACAGAAGCAGAAGATATTAAGAAGAGGTGGCAAGAATACACAGAAGAACTGTACAAAAAAGATCTTCATGACCCAGATAATCACGATGGTGTGATCACTGACCTAGAGCCAGACATCCTGGAATGTGAAGTCAAGTGGGCCTTAGAAAGCATCACTACGAACAAAGCTAGTGGAGGTGATGGAATTCCAGTTGAGCTCTTTCACATCCTGAAAGATGATGCTGTTAAAGTGCTGCACTCAATATGCCAGCAAATTTGGAAAACTCAGCAGTGGCCACAGGACTGGAAAAGGTCAGTTTTCATTCCAATCCCAAAGAAAGGCAAAGCCAAAGAATGCTCAAACTACCACACAATTGCACTCATCTCACACGCTAGTAAAGTAATGCTCAGAATTCTCCAGGCTAGGCTTCAGCAATATGTGAACCATGAACTTCAAGATGTTCAAGCTGGTTTTAGAAAAGGCAGAGGAATCAGAGATCAAATTGCCAACATCTGCTGGATCATGGAAAAAGCAAGAGAGTTCCAGAAAAACATCTATTTCTGCTTTATTGACTATGCTAAAGCCTTTGACTGTGTGGATCACAATAAATTGTGGAAAATTCTGGAAGAGATGGGAATACCAGACCACCTGACCTGCCTCTTGAGAAACCTATATGCAGGTCAGGAAGCAACAGTTAGAACTGGACATGGAACAACAGACTGATTCCAAATAGGAAAAGAAGTATGTCAAGGCTGTGTATTGTCACCCTGCTTATTTAACTTCTATGCAGAGTACATCATGAGAAACGCTGGGCTGGAAGAAACACAAGTTGGCATCAAGATTGCTGGGAGAAATATCGATAACCTCAGATATGCAGATGACACCACCCTTATGGCAGAAAGTGAAGAGGAACTAAAAAGTCTCTTGATGAAAGCGAAAGAGGAGAGTGAAAAAGTTGGCTTAAAGCTGAACATTCAGAAAACTAAGATCATGGCATCTGGTCCCATCAGTTCATGGAAAATAGATGGGGAAACAGTGGAAACAGTGTCAGACTTTATTTTTCTGGGCTCCAAAATCACTGCAGATGGTGACTGCAGCCATGAAATTAAAAAAGACGCTTACTCCTTGGAAGGAAAGTTTTGACCAAGCTAGATAGCATATTCAAAAGCAGAGACGTTACTTTGCCAACAAAGATCTGTCTAGTCAAGGCTATGGTTTTTCCAGTGGTCATGTATGGATGTGAGAGTTGGACTGTGAAGAAAGCTGAGCGCCAAAGAATTGATGCTTTTGAACTGTGATGTTGGAGTAGACTCTTGAGAGTCCCTTGGACTGCAAGGAGATCCAACCAGTCCATTCTAAAGTCCTAGGTGTTCATTGGAAGGACTATCCTAAAGCTGAAACTCCAACACTTTGGTCACCTCATGTGAAGAGTTGACTCATTGGAAAAGACTCTGATACTGGGAGGGATTGGGGGCAGGAGGAGAAGGGGACGACAGAGGATGAGATGGCTGGATGGCATCACCGACTCGATGGACATGAGTTTGAATGAACTCCGGGAGTTGGTGATGGACAGGGAGGCCTGTCGTGCTGCAATTCATGGGGTCGCAAAGAGTTGGACACGACTGAGTGACTGAACTGAACTGAACTGACTGAATTTATATAATCATCATCATCATTTATGGAATGCATTCTCTGTATCTGAGCTAATATTTTAACAAGTGTGAACCCCATTAGTCTTCCTAAGCATCAGGTAAAACAGGTTATGGTATCACCATTTTACCATTCAAGAACTGAAGCTCCATGTTTTAGTAATTTGCCACGTCATAGCCTTTAGTGGCTAATAGTCCAGAATTTTGGTAACATGAGAAATGGGAAGTCAGAAATTTGTATAATAAAATTTTGTGTAATCAGAGAAAACCATATATACATATAAATCTCCCTAAAGAGATTTGAAGTGACTAGTAATAGAAGATAAAAACAGTGATAAAGATGTGAAAAGTGGAATGAAATCACAATGGAGTGAAATATTAATAGAATAACATAAAGTTGCTGCTATTGCTGCTAAGTCGTTCCAGTCTTGTCCGACTCTGTGCGACCCCAGAGACGGCAGCCCACCAGGCTCCCCTGTCCCTGGGATTCTCCAGGCAAGAACACTGGAGCGGGTTGCCATTTCCTTCTCCAATGCATGAAAGTGAAAAGTGAAAGTGAAGTCGCTCAGTCATGTCCGACTCTTAGCGACCCCATGGACTGCAGCCCACCAGGCTCCTCCGTCCATGGAATTTTCCAGGTGAGAATACCGGAGTGGGGTGCCATTGTCTTCTCCAACATAAAGTTAAGAACATCATAAAAACTATGTGATTCTTCTTAATTACCAACAGATTTGTTTCCAAACTTCCTAGTCACCAAAGAAAAAGTGAGAACATAATCAAGATGAACTGAGTGAACAGATGAGAACCCAATTGCTGTTCAGTAGTAGAACTACTTCTAACACTGGGATCTGAGATAAGTTCCTCCTGGATTATCAAGGATTAGCAATACTCTGTAAACTGTCTAAAAGTATGTCCTTTTAAATTCAATTATAATTTCAAGTAGGCTTTATGTTAAACTAATTCTAGATTTACAAGAAAGTTGTGAAGATAGTATGAGAGTTCCGATATACTTGACACCCCGTTTCCCTTATTATTAACATTTATGTTAGTGTGATACATTCATAAACAGTTGATGAACCAGTGTTGCTATATTATTATTAACTAAATTCTGTACCTAGTCATATTTCTTTAGCTTTTACCTAATGGGCTTTTTTTTTTTTTAAATTCCAAGATCCGATTTTGGATACCACATACATGTAATCATATCTCCTTAGTCTCTTCATGACTTTGACAATTTCTCCACTTTCCCTGTTTTTGATGACTTTGATGGTTTCGAAGAATGGTTATATATATTATAGCATGTCCCTCTAATGTAATTTGTTTGATGTTTATTTCATGATGAGACATGAGTAGTATGTTTTTGGAAGACTACCGTGCCATTTTCTGTTGAGTACTGATATTATCATATCATGTCATGTCATATCATCTATCATGCTGCTAAGTCACTTCAATCGTGTCTGACTCTGTGTGATCCCATAGACGGCAGCCCACCAGGCTCCTCCGTCCCTGGGATTCTCCAGGCAAGAACACTGGAGTGGGTTGCCATTTCCCTCTCCAATGCATGAAAGTGAAAAGTGAAAGTGAAGTCGCTCAGTCGTGTCTGACCCTCAGCGACCCCATGGACTGCAGCCTTCCAGGCTCCTCCATCCATAGGATTTCCCAGGCAAGAGTACTGGAGTGGGATGCCATTGCCTTCTCCGATCATCTATCATACCACATCATATATCAAGGGTAAATACTGTTAATATGATATCAGTGTTGATGTTGACCTTGATCTTGTGGCTGAGGTATCGTTTGTCAGGTTTCTCCAATCTAAAGTTACTCCTTTCCTCTTCCTATCTTGTACTTTTTGGAAAGAAATCACCATTCACAGTTCATAGCAAGGAGTAGAAAGGAGTTATGCTTTATTTTCTTAAGAATAGAGTTATCTACATAAATTACTTTGAATTTTCATAGGAGATTTATCCTCAATTCATTTGTTTTTATTGCTTAGGACTAAAAGAAATGATGACCAGGTTCCTTATGCACAAGAGACTATTTGGTTAGTTTGCTTTAGAAGTTATATGTTAGAATTTCTGAGACTTTTCTATGGCATGTGGGAAACCAGGACTAAGCTTCTAGAATCTCAGGTTTATTTTTCCTTACATTTCATATATGTTATACATTACTTCTCTCCCCCCTCAGTTCAGTTCAGTTGAGTCGTTCAGTCGTGTCCGACTCTTGCCTACTACAATGTAAAATTCTGTGAAGGTTGTTGGTAAATATTTTCTACTTTAAGAGATGAATTTATGTTCTTTAGAACTGTAATCTTTTTAAAATTGCATTTATTGTCTGGATTTGCATGGTTCTCTATGTTTGGGGTTGAGGGATATTAATATATTGTTATTTTCCTTATGGTTATTTGCTAATCTGTTAGGTGAAGATTCTGGCAGGTTATTGATCCACATCTGTAGTCATTTTCCAAGTATAATCTCCAGGATTTCAAAAATTTAGTAAAATTATTTAGACGGGTTATTATTGTGTTTCATTTATTAAATTATAAATCTGCCTTGCACAATTTATTTTACTCATTATTGTATTTTCCATATCAATAGATATTATCTGAAAACATGTTTTTGATACCTGTTTAATATTCTATCCTATATCTATATGATATGTCTGTGTCAATCTTTAACCTTAAAATGATGGCTTATTTTAATGTGTATTTATATTATTAAATGCTTCAGCTTTGGCATCGGTCCTTCCTGTGAATATTCAGGATTGATAGCCTTCGGAGTTGACTGGTTTGATTTCTTTGCAGTCCAGGGGACTCTCAGGAGTCTTCTCCAGCACACAGTTTAAAAGCATCAATTTTTTGACTCTATATATATGTGTGTGTGTGTATCTGTAGATATGTATGTATATATAATATATACATTAGGTATATATGTGTGTAAGTTTCTGGACTTTCTATTCTCTTTCATCTTTCTATTTTTCTCTCCTTGGGCCCATTATCTTCATTATTGTAACAATAAAACAAGTCTTCATAACTGGTAGTGCAAGTCCCCAAGCCTTGTTTTTCTTCTTCAAGGTTCTATTGACTGCTCTTGGTCTTTTACATTTGCAGATAGATTTTAGAATCAACTTGTCAATTTCTACAGAGAGAATAAAAACAGCTGCTGGGATTGTTTTTGGAATTGGATTAAATCAATAAGTCAGTTTGGGAGAAAATTGATATCTTTGGTGGCTTTATTTTTTTTTTAACTTTTATTTTATATTGGAGTATAGCCAATTAACAATATTGTGATAGTTTCAGGTTAACAGCAAAGGAATTCAGCCATACATATACATATATCCATTCTCCCCCAAACTATCCTTCCATCCAGGCTGCCACGTAACATTGAGCAGAGTTCCATGTCCTATACAGTAGGTCCTTGTTGGTTACCCATTTTAATTACAGCAGCGTGTACATGTCCATCCCACACTCCCTAACTTATCCCTTTCCCCCATCCTTCTCCCAGGCAACCATAAGTTCATACTCTAATTCTGTGAGTCTCTTTCTGTTTTGTAAGTAAGTTCATTTGTATCATTTCTTTTTAGATTCTACGTATTAGTGATGCTTAACGATATTTCTCCTTCTCTGTATGACTTACTTCACTCAGTATGACAATCTCTAGGTCCATCCACGTTGCTGCAGATGGCATTATTTCATTCTCTATAATGGCTGAATAATATTCCATTGTATATATATAAAACTCAGCACTGGCCACAGAACTGGAAAAGGTCAGTTTTCATTCCAATCCCAAAGAAAGGCAATGCCAAAGAATGCTCAAACTACCGCACAATTGCACTCATCTCACACGCTAGTAAAGTAATGCTCAAAATTCTCCAAGCCAGGCTTCAGCAATACATTAACCGTGAACTTCCAGATGTTCAAGCTGGTTTTAGAAAAGGCAGAGGAATCAGAGATCAAATTGCCAACATCTGCTGGATCATGGAAAAAGCAAGAGAGTTCCAGAAAAACATCTATTTCTGCTTTATTGACTATGCCAAAGCCTTTGACTGTGTGGATCACATTAAACTGTGGAAAATTCTGAAAGAGATGGGAATACCAGACCACCTGACCTGCCTCTTGAGAAACCTATGTGCAGGTCAGGAAGCAACAGTCAGAACTGGGCATGGAAAAACAGACACCAAATAGTTGTCACCCTGCTTATTTAACTTCTATGCAGAGTACATCATGAGAATTGCTGGGCTGGAGGAAGCACAAGCTGGAATCAAGATTGCCAGGAGAAATATCAATAACCTCAGATATGCAGATGACATCACCCTTATGGCAGAAAGTGAAGAAGAACTAAAGAGCCTCTTGATGAAAGTGAAAGAGGAGAGTGAAAAATTTGGCTTAAAGCTCAACATTCAGAAAACTAAGATCATGGCATCTGGTCCCATCACTTCACGACAAATAGATGGGGAAACAGTGGAAACAGTGTCAGACTTTATTTTTCTGGGCTGCAAAATCACTGCAGATGGTGACTGCAGCCATGAAATTAAAAAACGCTTACTCTTTGGAAGGAAATTTATGACCAACCTAGACAGCATATTAAAAAACAGAGACATTACTTCTTTCACAAAGGTCCGTCTAGTCAAGGCTATGGTTTTCCCAGTGGTCATGTATGGATGTGAGAGTTGGACTATAAAGAAAGCTGAGCACCAAAGAATTGATGCTTTTGAACTGTGTTGTTGGAGAGGACTCTTGAGGGTCCCTTGGACTGCGGGGAGATCCAGCCAGTCCATCCTGGAAGAGATCGATCCTGGGTGTTCATTGGAGGGACTGATGTTGAAGCTGAAGCTCTGATGCTTTGGCCATATGATGTGAAGAGCTGACTCATTGGAAGGGACCCTGATGCTGGGAAGGATTGAGGGCAGGAGGAGAAGGGGATGACAGAGGATGGGATGGTTGGATGGCATCACCGACTTGGTGGATGTGGGTTTGGGTGGACTCTGGGGGTTGCTGATGGACAGGGGGGCCTGGCATGCTGCACTTCATGGGGCACAAAGATTCAGACACAACTGAGCGACTGAACTGAACTGAATATGTCAGTGTATTTGTAAACAAAAGCTACATCTCCCATGGATATATTTAAGGCTGAATCCCTTTACTATTCACCTGAAACTGTTACAACATTGTTTGTTAATCCGCTATACCCCCAGTACAAAATAAAGTAAAAAGTAAATCTTGCTGCAAAAAAAAAAAAAATGCATTTACTTTTTCTTATATTTATTAACTACTTATTCTATTAAGTTATGCCAGTTAACATCAATAACTATTAGTATTACAGGTATCAATTACCTATTTATGTCAACTACTAATATTAATATTGGATTTCAGTGTTTTCTTAAGTATTGGTGAGCATTCATTTTTGTTGTTGTTGTTGTTTTAGTATTTCCCCCCAAGGTATTATTTTTGAAACAAGTTTAAAGCTACAGAAAAGTTGAGAGAGTGATATAGGGAACACCATATCTTTACAATAAACTACATTCATCAGTTAATGTTTTTGTTACATTGTGCTCAAAAGCGCTCTGACATGCAAATATGTGTTTATTTTGCTAAGCCATTTATAAATTAATTCCAAATACCATATTTTTCTTCATAAATTCTGCAATGCGGTCCCCAAGAGTACTGTCCTTCTCCTATGTAAACACAGTGCTGTTAATCACACTTAGGACGATTAGCGTTAATCCTCACTATTGTGGGCTTCCAGGTGGTGCTGGTGGTAAAGAACCTGCCCGCCAGTGCTTCCCTAATGGCTCAGATGGTAATGAATCTGCCTGCAATGAAGGAGACCAGGGTTCGATCCCTGGGTTAGGAAGATCCCTGGAGTAGGAAATGGCAACCCACTCTAGAAATCTTGCCTGGAGGATTCTTTACAGAGGAGCCTAGCAGACTGCAGTCCGTGGGGTCACAAGAGTCAGACACAACTGAGTGACTAACACTAACACACTCACTATGTACATTCCCAACAGGTACCCTTTGGTTGGGGCTTTTCTGGTGGCTCAGACAGTAAAGAATCTGCCTGTAATGTGGGAGACCCTGGTTTAATCTCCCAGTCGTGAAGATCCCCTGGAGAAGGGAATGGCAACCTACTCCCGTTTCTTGTCTGGAGAATTCCATGGACAGAGGAGCCTGATGGCTCCTATACAGTCCTTAGGATCGTAAAGAGTCAGACATGATGGAGTAACTTACATGCACATACCTATTAGTTAAATGTTCAAAGTACCACTCACCTTTCCTTGCTGTTGGGGTTCTGACTGATAGAGACTACATAAAGAGCATATTAGCTAAATAAACAATGAACACCTACCTCGTAATTTTAGAAAATACTCATTAACTTCTAATGTGTAGAGCTTTTAGTATACTGGATGGATAAAGCAACTCAGAAATGAGGCTAAACCAGCAACCACATATGCAGGTGTATGTGTACTTACATGGAGGAAGGCTGGCCTGGTATGCCAACCAAATGTCATCAAGTCAAGTAACTGAGTCAGCAACATGAATGCAGATGACACTTAGGTGTGCTTTCTTGAAGCCAAGGCACCCTGGTTGCACCTGGTCATAGAGAGCAACGGTGAGGGGTCTGTGTTATTCTAAGAATGACATCTTTAACACAGTGACCCCTTAAAACGTGGCTTAATATATTCCAGTATCACAACAGTCAGATGGATTTCCCTTACCCTCTTGGAGAAAATTAAGTCAGAGGCTAGGGTGTAAAGTCAGCTCTGCTTCCTCTGGTGCTGCTCTCAGTGGAGAGAGCCAGTGGGTAGCCATCGCATGCTCCCTACAGGCCAAGATAGCAGGGCAGCATGGGAGGAAGGAGGGAGAGACTTCTATGATAATATCTGCCTCTGGTGACGTGCCTGCTGTCCACATCCCTCCCTTAGTACTTGATGTCCTGATTACCTCTCTCATTGCATATCTAAGATAAGATTTGATTAAAAAAACAGCTTTATTGTGAAAGAATTCATATACTGTACAAGTCACTCATTTATATAGGCCAGTGCTTTTGATTATTTTATGAGTTATAATAGCTAAATATTTATAGCATACAATTTACCATTTAAGCCATTTTAATTTTTTTTCTGTTTTTTAATTAATTTATTTTTTTTTACTTTACAATATTAAAGTAATTTTAAGTATACAGTTCAATATTTTTAAGTATACAGTTAATATATTTTATATTTTTAAGTATACAGTTCAGTAGCATTAATTACATTCATGGTGTTGAATAGCTGTTACCACTATCTCCAAAATTTGTTACTCAAATACAAATTCTAACCATTAAGTAACAACTCCCAGTTCATTCCTTCCCTCTCTCCTTGTAATGTCCAACCTACTTTCTGTCTTTATGAATTTGCCTATTATAGATATCCCATAAAAGTAGGATTTCATATGTCTGGCTTATCAGTAGTGCTTTCAGTATTCATCCATGTTGTAATACATAAGAATTTCCTTCATTTTTATGGCTGAATGATATTCCATTATATACATGCACTGCATTTTGCTTTTCCATTCATCTGTTGGTGGACCCTTGATGGATAATTGGGTCATTTCTTCCTTTTGGCTATAATGAATAATGCTACCAGGAATATTGGTATATATTTTTGAGTCTCTTCTTTCAGTTCTTGTCGGTATTTAACTAGGAGTTTAATTGCTGGGTCACATGGCAATCCCTTGTTTAGCTTTCTGAGGACCCAGTGTACTTTTCCACAGCAATTGCTTCATTCAGTATTCCCACCAGCAACGTATAAGGATTCTGATTTCTCTACATCTTCACCAACATTTGTTTCCGTGTTTTGTTTTTTTTTTAATTATAGCTACTCTCATAACTGCCAAATGGATTCTCATTGTTGTTAATGACTTGATATTGTTTGTTTGCAATATATTGAATTAAAGGAAAACTGATTGGATTTAGGTCATTCTAGAGGTAACATTTTTGGGCCATAATTTGGTTGAAACTTGACAAGGGTTCTAGAGGTAGTATCATAAAATTAAAGAATTCTGGGGAAAATATAATTTATTTCTGATATGATTGATGCAAAAACTCTTTGATTTGCATTGTTTTATGGTTGTGTTCTCAGAACAACAGTATAAAACATTTCTTCTAGGTTCTATGAAAAATGATTCATCCATCCTTTTTTTTTATTTATTTTATTTATTTTTTTTAATTAATTTTATTTTATTTTTAAACTTTACATAATTGTATTAGTTTTGCCAAATATCAAAATGAATCTGCCACATTTTGCATCAGCTTATTTTTCAGTATCTTTATAATAGTGCTGAGAAATGGCCTGTAAATATTAGATTTCCTTTATCCTTATTTTTTGGGAAGAAAGAGTTCTCTCACTCTTACAGAGGAAACACAATCCTTATCTCTTCACTGATGAGTAATAGAAATAATAGAAAGTTTAAAATCACAGTGGTTTGAACACATAAGTGTTCATTCTCTTCTGTAAATATATCTAGTAGTCTTGGGCTACTTTGAAAGTCCCATGAAGTCATCAAGGACACTAACTGTTTTGGCATTTTTACTTCAGTTATCTTTGGGCCTGACTTCTGTCCTCAAAGACATCTCATGACATTGAGACCTCAAAATGGCTGCTGGAGTACAGACTTTTCAGCCCACATTCCACGTAGCAGGAAGAAAGAAGGTTCAGTTCAGTTCAGTGGCTCAGTTGTGTCCAACTCTTTGCGACCCCATGAATTGCAGCACGCCAGGCCTCCCTGTCCATTACCAACTCCCGGAGTTCACCCAAACTCATGTCCTTCGAGTCGGTGATGCCATCCAGCCATACTGAGATCCAGGGGATCTCATCCTCTGTCGTCCCCTTCTCCTCCTGCCCCCAATCCCTCCCAGCATCAGAGTCTTTTCCAATGAGTTAACTCTTCGCACGAGGTGGCCAAAGTACTGGAGTTTCAGCTTCACCATCAGTCCTTCCAAAGAACACCCAGGACTGATCTCTTTCAGAATGGACTGGTTGGATCTCCTTGCAGTCCAAGGGACTCTCAAGAGTCTTCTCAAACACCACACTTCAAAAGCATCAATTCTTCGGTGCTCAGCTTTCTTCACAGTCCAACTCTCACATCCATACATGACCACTGGGAAAACTGTAGCCTTGACTAGACGGAGCTTTGTTGGCAAAGTAATGTCTCTGCTTTTGAATATGCTATCTAGGTTGGTCGTAACTTTCCTTCCAAGGAGTAAGCGTCATTTAATTTCATGGCTGCAATCATCATTTGCAGTGATTTGGGAGCCCCCCAAAATAAAGTCTGACACTGTTTCCACTAAACATCTATTTCCCATGAAGTGATGGGACCAGATGCCATGATCTTAGTTTTCTGACTGTTGAGCTTTAAGCCAACCTTTTTACTCTGCTCTTTCACTTTCATCAAGAGACTTTTTAGTTCCTCTTCCCTTTCTGCCATAAGGGTGGTGTCATCTGCATATCTGAGGTTATTGATATTTCTCCTGGCAATCTTGATTCCAGCTTGTGCTTCTTCTAGTCCAGCGTTTCTCATGATGTACTCTGCATATAAGTTAAATAAGCAGGGTGACAATATACAGCCTCAACTTACTCTTTTTCCTATTTGGAACCAATAGTCTTTTTTCCATGTCCAGTTCTAACTGTTGCTTCCTGACCTGCATATAGGTTTCTCAAGAGGCAGATCAGGTGGTCTGGTATTCCCATCTCTTTCAGAATTTTCCACAGTTTATTGTGATCCACACAGTCAAAGGCTTTGGCATAGTCAGTAAAGCAGAAATAGATGTTTTTCTGGCACTCTCTTGCTTTTTCGATGATCCAGTGCATGTTGGCAATTTGATCTCTGGTTCCTCTGCCTTTTCTAAAACCAGCTTGAACATCTGGAAGTTCACGTATTGCTGAAAGAAGGTTGGAGGTGCATAAAATGATGTGCACACCTGAGTCAGCCTTTTTAAAGCATTCTTTGAAGATCTGCAGAATACTTTTGCTTGCATATCATTGGTTTGTGCTCGCATGCAGCTAGACTGGAGCCAGATAAAGTTGAATGCCTTGTGACTTGAGTGAAATTGTTTATCTTACTACTAAATAAAAAGGGAGAATTAATACTGAGCAAGTAAAAAGATAGTCACAAATTGTAATTTGTCAGTAAATATTAATTGATATCCCAGATACTGATTTATAAGCCTTCTGTGATAGTGACAGAGAGAAGGGTGAGCATGGTAGAGGTCATAGAGGAGATGATGTAAGTTTGAAACAACCTTAGCTTACAATTTCCTTCATCTATCCATTCATTCACTTATTCTTTGTGTATATATTAATAGACCACCTAAGAGGCCTCCTCTGTCTTGTCTAACAGTAGGTAGGTACACATTTATTTAAACTGTACAAATTCATTTAAGGTCTGGAGCCAAATACTCCTTAGCTCAAAGTTTTGCTCTGCCATTGATTAGCTGGGTGAACTTGGATAAGTTATGTAGTCCTTCTCAGTCCCAGGTTCCATTTTTGGTTAGTGCTGTTGCTGCTGCTAAGTCGCTTCAGTTGTGTCCGACTCTGTGTGACCCCATGGACAGCAGCCCACCAGGCTTCTCCGTCCACCGAACTCTCCAGGCAAGAATACTGGAGTGGGTTGCCAGTTCCTTCTCCTTTTTTGGTTAAAGAGGGACAAAAACTTCATGGCTTTGTTTTAGGGAGAAAATGGAGCACTGTGGTGAAACCTGTACGGAAAGTGCACACAAGTTTCTACTTTCATTTATCTTTCTCTTTGGTCTTTATTTTTAGTTTTAACTTTTAAGGTGAAGCTAAATTTAGTTAAACAGCTTCCAGGTGGGGTGTGGACAATGGACCATTTACAAACAATAATCTGTTGGGCAACCTGTCTCCCCCTATTTGCAGCTTTTGTCTAGACTTCCTATGGATATGATCAGGGTGCTGTGAGTCAGGGAGTGTGAGAGTGTTACCAAAGCTCCAGGAGCTATTGTGGGTGTGAAAAAATGAGCAGATGCCAGGAAACCACAGGCTGTCAGTGTTCAGAGGCTGCAAGTCCAGGGAGGGCAGGAGAGAATTGAATATACCCAGGCTTGTTGGAGCAGGAGGGGAATGCAGTGTTCCTATCATTGCTTCTCACCCACACCTACCAAAAGCATCAGAATTGAGGTACAGACCCCCGGAGCCTGGGAGTCCTGCTGCTACCCGCAGCATTGCTTAACTATGGGGTCAGTGACGGTCCTTCTTTATCTACTATGATGAGTGAAATCCTGGGGAAGGATTTCTTCTTTCACTTGTCATCAGTAAAGCAAATCTCCATAGAAAAGGTTAAGAATCCCTACCTTTGTTCTTTGGGACAAAGGAGGTAGAAATGTGTGACCTTGGGTGGTTATGATGTTCGCCCTTCATTAAGAACCACTGATTTGAATTTACTTAGTTTCCATAACTTAAAAAAATAATAACAGCCAATTTTTATTGAGTACTTGCTGTGTATCTAGATATCAAGGTACTGGTATCAGGTCTTTTTAAAAAAGATATATATATATATATATATATATATATATGTATGTATGGGGGGTGGGGGCTTCCCAGGTGGTGCTCGCGATAAAGAATCCGCCTGCCAGTGCAGAAGACATAAGAGACATGGGTTTGATCCCTGGGTCTGGAAAATCCTGTGGAGAAGGGCGTGGCAACACACTCCAGTATTCTTGCCTAGAGAATGCCTCGGACAGAGGGACCTGGCAGGTTTGCAAAGAGTCAGGCATGACTGAAGTGACACATATATGTTGAAGTACAGTTGGTTTACAATGTTCTTTTAGTTTCAGGTGTACAGCACAGTGATTCAGACATGTATATATTCCCTTAGGTTATTACGGAATATTGAGTACAGTTCTTTGTACTGTTCAGTAGGTTCTTGTTGATTATCTATTTTCTGTATTGTAGTGTGTATATGTTAATCCCATATTTTATGGGATTAATAAATCCCGTAAAAAATCCTCTAATTTGTCCCTCTCCTTCCCCTTTCTCCTTTGGTAACCCTAAGTTTGTTTTCTATGTCTGTGGGTCTATTTCTATTTTGTCAATAATTTCATTTGTATCTTTTTTTCAGTGAAATTCCACATATAAGTGATATCATATGATATTTGTCTTTTTCTGTCTGGCATATTTCACTTAGTATGATAATCTCTGGGTCTGTGTTGCTGTAAATGGCGGTATTTCATTCTTTCTTTGGCTGAGTAATATTCCATCACACACACACACACACACACACCCCTACGCGCACACACACACACCCCTACACACACACACACCCTACACATACACTCACCCCTACACACACACACACCCCTACACACTCACACAAACCCCTTCACACACACACACACACACACACACACACACACACCCCTACACACTCACACACCCACACACCCCTACCACCCCTACACACACACACACACGCACACACACACACACACACCCCTACACACACACACACACACACACACCCCTAGATGTGAGTGCTTACACCTGAAAGATAATGGCCAGTATCACTGTAATTTTCCAACTGAGCAGCTCCATAGCATTTCCTTTACTTAAGAGTTTTCTCTGAGACCTAGTATCACTTTTAGAATACAGCAATCTTGGGATGGGATACCTCATTTAAAAACAGTATGATGGTATGTGCTGTGCTGTGCTGTGCTTAGTCGCTCAGTCATGTCCAACTCTTTGGGACCCCATGGACTGTAGCCTGCCAGGCTTCTTGGTCCATGGTGATTCTCCAAGCAAGAATACTGAATGGGTTGCCATACCCTCCTCCAAGGGATCTTCCCAACCCAGGTATCGAACCCAAGTCTCCCACATTGCAGGCAGATTCTTTACCATCTGAGCCACCAGGAAAGCCCAAGAATACTGGAGTGGGTAGCCTTTCCCTTCTCCAGTGGGTCTTCCCAACCCAGGAATCGAACCAGATTCTCCTGCATTGCAGGCTGATTCTTTACCAGCTAAGCTAGCAGGGAAGCCCTATGGTGGTATATTCTTTGCTAAAAAATGTTTGGAACTATAAAAATGCTAAAGAATAGAGATCTCATTTTCCTTGTAATATGACAGAATTTCAGAAGGGTCTCACTCTGAGGGTGAAACTTGTACATTGTAGTTTGTTGTCCAGGGTGGCTATCACTGTAGGTGAACTCTTAATGAATTTCATTATTGGGTCTTCTGAGTATACTGTACCTGTGTGATTCTGGGTGCCTCTAAATTTCTGTCAATTTGATGAAGGTATGTATATTCAGTCTTGGAGTCCATGATACTGTAAGCTCTGAGACCTTGGTGATGGCCAGGACCCACATCATTAGGTACATAAGGTGTCATGGTTTGAAACTGGGAAGATGTGTCTGGTCCAGTCAGATAACTTTGGGTCTCCTGGAACTCAGTGTGTTTGCAGAATCTGATGGTTGGCTTAGGTGATCCATTTAGCTTCTCCCTGGATTAAAACTCTTGAGTCTGAGAGGTAATGGTATTGATCAAAGTCTTGCTTTGACTTATTGCTTCACCTTTTTTAGAAAAAGTATTATGAAAGTTGAGCATTAAGTTCAACCCTTTGTGATGTCACTTAGTGTCAAACTCTTTCCTTCTTTTTTCACCTCTTCTAGTTAATTATTTTTTAATTTATCTTCTTTTTTTCATTGTTTTCTTCACTTTTCTTCCCTCCCTCTATCTAAATTATTGTCAGGGACCTTTGAAGAGAATTCTTAAATGTTATTAAGAAATTGTAGTCAGGGAGCCCTTTGTTCCCAAGTCATTTAGAAGATTGCCTTTCCTTTTGTTAAATACAAAAAATTGTCAACCTGTATTGTGAAAATGTGCCAGAAACTGTGTTCACCAAAAAAAGCGTCAGCTCTCATTATTGCCCAGATATTATTCTTTTCAAAAGCTAAGCGCTGTCCCCAGGCTTTCTAAACAATCTTCGGCTCATTCATCTTCCTGGTTTCGTTAAATTTTGAACCTCTCTGGGTCTATATAGAGTGGCAGCGTGTCTTTTAAAAATTAATGGGTTCCAAATGCCATTCAAACCTATTTCCGCCCTCAACCTCCTGCTCCCTTCTCCAGCCCTGCCTGTTAGGAGTCTTATATTCTGTATAAATATTGAGCTGGAGATAGTTTCTAAAGAGGTGTTTGGACTTTTAATTAACACTGACAGCCTGTCTGCTTGGGATTTTGCTCTGCTGTCTCCATGGAAAAGTCAGGCAGGTCAGTATGGAGAGGGGAGGGAGGCCCACAGTGGATATGTTCCTGGCGGCTGGCCCTAGAGACACTGAACTCTGAGCCAACCATGAAGTCATTTCGAATTTAAGGAGTCTTGCTAATCCAAGGCAATGTGTCTTAATTTGACAAAGTAAAGACTGCCCGATAAGCAACCCTAACTACAAGTTCTGTGAAACTGGGGGTGTTTGTAAGTTTAGATTGTGCTAGAGAAATGTGGTGATGTGGAAGAATGGGCTCATTTTCTTCTGTTTACTCCCTTTTCCAACCCCTCCCCCTCTCCCCTCCTCCCTTCTCCCCTCCCTTTCTCTTTCTCTCTCTCTCCCTTACTTACTTTGGCCCAATTCAGCCCGGCAGTCTGGCCTCTGCAGTGGCTTGATGTGAAATTTGAGAAACATATGTAGTTTTCTATTTCAGGAAAATGATCTCAGGGATTGAATGTGTCTTTTTTTTGTTGTTGTTGTTGGCTGTTAAGCTCTGATCTTGCCCAGTGTGGTTTCTTGATGATGGGAAAGAGGCTTCGAAATGCTTTTTGTCAGAATTTCATGTCATAAACCTGAAGGCTTGGTTTTTTTCGTTGCCCCCCCGCCCCGGGCCCACGACACAATGTCATCTATTCTGTCAGAAGTGGCAAGAAGTGCACATTGTTCACATTACAATCAGTTCATTGCTGCAGGCACGCACACACATGAAAATGGCCGCTGTGTCTGCCCTTCACAAAAGCTATTTTAAATGTAGTTCAGTGGAGGGCCGGGGGTCTGCATACTGCTGCCCATAAAGGAAAAGGGATCCATGGGGGAGAAGTCAGCCTTTGTTTTGCCTTGGAAGGGCCAGTATTCTTCTTTGTTCTTGAGGTGAGAGCCAACAATGGACCCAGTGCCCTGTAAACCAAACTCCATTGATCCTGCTGTGGGGGGATGTGCAGACCAGCATCACTGGGGCCTGGTGAGAGCGGCGCTGGAGGGGCGGGGGAGGGGGCCAGGCGAGCAAGGCTGCTGGCAAAGGCACTAGCTGAGACTTGGCGTGGTGGAAGGTGGTCTCACTTGTTTTCAGTTGGGTACAATCTGCCTTATGTCCCAGGATCTCCAGTGGTATGAGACATGGCCCCAGCCTCCAGGGAAAATGGCTCCCTGACCTGAACTTCCGGAACTAGAAGTGAGCTTCTGGAAGACAATAGCTTGTCCGTGTTCATCTTTGTATCCAGAGAGTGCTTGCTGAATTAATAAGAGAGTGATATGCTCTAGTGGAGGCTCTACAGAGTATGCTGGGAGTACATACAAGGGACTGGTCTACCCACCCCCAAACTTGGGGTGGGGTGAGGGTCGAAAAGGAGGATAAAGCTCAGGAAAGGCCCACCTAGAGGAAGGGAGCTGGCATTCCTGGGAAGTTTGCAAGTTATACTATTTGATTCTTCCAGTGTCTCATTTTTGCAGATGAGGAAATTGAGACTTAAGAAACTCCAAGAGGTCAAGGAACATGTTCAAGGTCACACAGCCACTGAGGAGCAGAGGCTGGGTCTGAACCTAGGTTTGCATGGCTTTAAGTTGGAGCCCTTTGCTGTGGCCAGCCTTTCTAGCAGGGGAGAAAGGATGGAAAGCTTAGTGCTTCTCATGCTGCATTTGTCTCCACCTCTTGGGTAGTCTGTAGTGAGCTGGCCGTCTCCCTCTGACTCTCAGATCTGGCCTTTGTCAAAGGGTTTGGAAAATTTTGGTGGTGCTCCTGGTAAAAGAACTGCCTGCCAATGCAGGAGATACAAAAGATGTGGGTTCGATCCCTGGGTTGGGAAGATCCCCTGGAGGAGGGCATGGCAACCCACTCCAGATTTCTTGCCTGGAGAATCCCACTGGACAGAGGAGACTGGCAAGCTACATTGCATAGGGTCACACAGAGTCGGACCTGACTGAAGGAACTTAGTAGGGACACACGAGAGACTTTTAAGTGGTAGTGGAAATGGGCTTCACCGCCACTGTGAAATGAACACAATGGAGCTTAAGCTTCAGGGACCCTTACTCACATGGGCCCCAAGAGTTCAGGTAGTTGATGGGAGTTGTAGAATGTTCCAGGTGGGGAGGGGTTACAATCAGGAAGCATTTCTATGTAGACATTTCTGATCTAAGGAAAAGGGAACCTAAATCCTCGAGGCTCCAGTTATTTAATTTTTTCTTATTGTAAATATTCAATATTGCACCCGATTTTATAGTCATAGTTTTGCATTCCTTTCTTTAAGAGCACCCCCTCCCCCATGTAAAAGTTTCAGACCCTTCAAGATGTGGATTTGCCCAGGGAAGTGATGTGAGAGCATCCTTTGTGGAGGGAGGAATGAAACTCAAGGTAGCCGTTGAATTTGGGCTCTGGGGTATCGCGCCAGCCCTGGAACTCATCATGTGACCTGGAGCGAGCTTCTTACCTTTTCTGCCCTTCATTTACCTCTTTGTACCTTGCAGGCTTGCTAGTGGGGGTTGTAAGAGTTCACACGTGTGGAGCTTATAGGACGGCATGCTTAGAAGTCAGTAGATGTCAGCAGCCCCCAGTGCAGTGGTTGCTGTTACTGGTATATGAGACCCACATAGATGGAGCTGAATACCCGAGTTTGCCATTAGAACACTGACCTTCTGAGGGGAAGAGTGCCAGGATAACTTCAGACTTACATTAAAAAGCCCACAGACTATCCCTTAATGCACTGATTTCCTTATCATCTTTGACCGTCATCCAAATGGCTTCAAATAAATTTCATTATGTGAAAAACTGGTGATATTTTCACAGAACCAAGACATGAGCTGTCTTCATCTCCTGCCACTCTTCATCACACACCAGCATTCCAGCCCCGTTAGCTGTCCCGTTGATCCCTAGGCCCTTGCGTGTCTTCTCACCTCTACGCAGACTGGTCCTCCAGAATATCACCTGCCTGCTCTTCTCCCTGCTGAGCTGTTGCTCATCCTTCAGAAGTGAAGTCGCTCAGTCGTGTCCGACTCTTTGCGATCCCGTGGACTGTAGCCCACCAGACTCCTCTGTCCATGGGACTCTCCAGGCAAGAATACTGGAGTGGGTTGCCATTTCCTTCTCCAGGGGATCTTCCCAACCCAGGGATTGAACCCGGGTCTCCCGCATTGCAGGCAGACGCTTTAACCACTGAGCTACCAGGGAAGCTCATCCTTCAGGACCCACCTTAAACATCCTGTTGTTTGTGAAGCCCTCAGATTCCCTGGGGCAGCTAGCCACTCCCTCTTCATTGTTACTCTAGTTTTTCTAGCACTTCCCTCACCATACTGTAATTATTTCTCCACAAGTGTTTTTTTTCCCTAGTAACTTAGGAACCCTTTGTATAAAGAAACCACAGTTTATCCAGCTTTACAGTATGCACAATACATATTAGCTGCAGAGGAATTTGAGGGGATTGATGGTGAAGAGCTTTTCATTCTGTATCGTTAGGGTGTCATTTTTACAGATGAGGTAACCAAGACTGAGGTCAAGGAACATGTTCAAGATCACACAGTTACTAAGGAGTAGAGGCTGGCTCTGAACCCCGGTTTGCATGGCTCTTGCTGTGGCCCATCTTTCTAGCAGGGGAGAAAGAATGGAACATCTAATGCCTCTCATACAGCGCTGTCTGCACGTCTTGTTTGGTCTGTAGTGAACTGGCCACTTCTCTCTGGCCCTAAGACCTGGCCTTTGCTGAAGTGACAGATACTAAGAGAACGTCACACATACTAAGTGCAGAGAAATTTGGGGGAGGTTTTACTGAAAAGAATTTTTCTTCATATTTCATTATATTTTAAAAGCCACAACAGTTTGTTTCAGAAGAGCTGTATGGTATAATTACACAGAATCATGTTTTTCTGCTAGTTTTTATTCCACTTGAAGAAATGTTCTTAATGTCTGATTGATCTCCAATTTGAAATGACTTTGTAGAGTTTTCTCTTTGTTTCCCTGCTTTCAGCCCTCTGATTTAAGGATGTGCCTTGTAAACAACTACTTAAATAGTGTCTTCTTTTGTTCTAGACTGTAACTTAGTACAGAACATTGCATGTTTGGTCTACAGCTCTATCCCCAAGATCTAACACTGGCATTGACACAGGGTAATAGTTCTAATAGTTCTAGAAAAACTATTATCTCTCCTAGTAGAAGAAAGCTATAATAATAATATTAGAAGTAGTTTATACTGATAACAGGGCTTCCCCAATGACTCAGCAGGTTAAGTATCCACCTGAAATGCCGGAGACACAGGAGCCGTGGGTTCAGTCTCTGGGTCAGGAAAATCCCCTGGAGAAGGAAATGGTGACCTGCTCCAGTATTCTTGCCTGGAAAATGCTATAGGCAGAGGAGCCTGGCATGCTACAGTCCACAGAATCACAAAGAGTCAGACACGATTAAGCAACTAACAAAATAAAACAAATACTAATAATAGCACTCAACATGTGTAGGCACTGTTGTGAGCACTGTAGATATACAAGCCCCGCCAGTCCTCCCCATATGCACCTGTGAGAACCCGAGGTTCAAAGAGGCCAAGGACCTTGTGTGAAATCACACAGTTGGTGAGCAGCAGAGCTGGGATTTGAACCCAGGCAGGCTGCCGTGTGTGGGGTCGCACAGAGTCGGACACGACTGAAGCGACTTAGCAGCAGCAGCAGCAGCAGTCTGAAAACAGCAACAAGAAGTCTGGCCCCAGAATGCAGACTTTTTACCACAATGGTGTACTGTCTCTGCTTAGTATTAACTAGCTCAGCACTTGTTTGTTACCTGATTATTAAGGGAATCTCTTAGATACCTGTTTTTCTGAAGTGTTCATTTGTTAGGTGATTATTTACTCTAAACCAGTGGTTCTCAAAGCATGATCCCCAGACCAGCAGTATGAACATCGTCTGGACATACATTAGAAGTGCAGATTCTCTGTTTTCACTCTACCTACTGAATTAGAAGCTCAGGGAGCAGGACCCATTCATCTGTTTTGATCCTACAGAAGCTTCTGATGAGAACCATGGTCCAAGACTAAATAATTTTCTCTGGAATTTTCTTTCCCTTTCTCTTTTCACTTCTCCTTTCCTTTTCTGAGTAGAAAATAAGAACATTTAAAATTTTTCCCTAGTTTATTGAAATATAATTGACATATGCTGCTGCTGCTGCTAAGTCAATTCAGTCGTGTCCAACTCTGTGCGACCCCAGAGATGGCAGCCCACCAGGCTCTCCTGTCCCTGGGATTCTCCAGGCAAGAACACTGGAGTGGGTTGCCATTTCCTTCTCCAATGCATGAAAGTGAAAAGTGAAAGTGAAGTCACTCAGTCGTGTCTGACTCTTAGCGACCCTATGGACTATAGCCTACCAGGCTCCTCCGTCCATGGAATTTTCCAGGCAAGAGTACTGGTGTGGATTGCCGTTGCCTCCTCCAATAATTGACATATGACATTACATAATTTTAAGGTGTACATTGTGTTGATTTGATACAATTACATATTGCAAAATGATTACAAGGATTTCCCAGGTGGCTCGGTGGTAAAGAATACACCTGCCAATGCAGTAGACACGGGTTCAGTTCCTGGGTCAGAAAGATCCCCTGAAGAAGGGAATGGCAACCCACTTCAGTATTCTTGTCTGGGAAATCCCATGGACAGAGGAGCCTGGTGGGCTACGGTCCATGGGGTCCCAAAGAGATAGACACAACTGAGCACTCATGCACACAGGTGTGCCTTGTGTTGATTTGATACAGCTACATACTGCAAGATGATTACCATGGTAGTATTTAAGATCTACTCTCCTAACTTTCTAGTATATAATAAAGTATAATCAACTATAATCACTGTGTTGTATATTAAACCCCCAAAACTCATTCATCTTATAACTGGAAGTTTATATCCTTTCACCAACATCTCCCCATTTTTCCTACCTCTAGCCTCTGGCAACCACCATTCTGCTCTGTTTCTCTGAACTTGGCTTTTCCAGGTCCCCACACATAAGTGATATCGTACAGTATTTGTCTTTTTCTATCTCACTTAGCACAGTTCACCCATGTTGTTAAGTGACAGGATTTCCTTATTTTTCCTGGCGGAATAATATTTCATTGTATATATACATATATACGTATATCTATTTATATACCACATCTTTATCCTTCTATCCATTGGCACTTGGATCATTTCTACATTGTAAATAATGCTGCAGTGAACATTGGAGAGAAGACAGCTGTGTTAGATCCTGTTTTTATTTCCTTTGGATCTAAACCCAGAAGTGAAATCGCTAGGTCATATTTTAGTTCTGTTTTTAATTTTTTCAAGAAACCTTCATGCTGTTTTCCATAGTGGCTGCACCAGTTTACATTCCCATCAGCAGTGCACAAGGGTTCCCTTTCCTCCACTTGCTTGTGAGCACTTCTTATCTTTTTTTGATACTTTGATTTTTTTTTTCCCATGGTACATTTGACTTTTCTTAAAACATGCTTTTTGAGTATCTCACCACTGTATAGCCCTGAGTTTTGCGACATTTATGTGGGAGACTCACTACTAGACTCTGTGAATATTTTTGCTGAGGTTCCTGAGCGGCTTTGAGATTTGGGGTGTGTCCATAGCTTGATGCTTTTCTTTTTTCAGTACTGACAGATTTCAGAATCTGGGAACTGAAAGAATACAAGACCTCCTCCATCCAGCGCTGCTCTCTCAGGTTCCCCTGACTGGAGGGTAAAGAAGTTGCCAGAGATGGAGGGATAATAGAAAAGGGGAGGTCACAGAACCAGTGGATGGGGGAACCAGAGATTCTTGCCATCACACTTCTCAGAGAGAACCTCAACCCTATGGCCTCTTGATTTATACACAATAGCAAAAAAGAATACTGGACTTCAAATTGGACTTGGAATCCTGCTTCAGCCTCTTTGCATATGTGATTTTAGGGAAATAACCTTGCTGAGCAGCAGTTTCTTCATCTGTAAAATGGGGATAATATTACCTACTTAATAATGATTATATGAGGATTTTAAATGCTCATATTATGAACATTTAACCTGTAATAGTTGTTGTTGCTAATAAATTCAGTTGTCTGAGTTAAAATCTGCAACTTGGAAAACAAAATACTGTATTGAAAGAAGTGGTAAGAGCTAGAGCTAGTCACTAGCATCTTTACCAGAGCATTTCCTAAGAAAATATTTGTAAGTTTTACAGGGTGGCAAGGACTCCACACAGTGGCTGATATTCCCAGGAATGGAGTTCTGGGATGTTCAGATCTAGAGAAAACCATGCCCCAGGTGAGATGCTTTATGTCTTCAATCTCCTAGTTTTCAAAAAGTGGTTTAACAATGTCATGATTTAGTCTTAAGGGTGGCAGGTGGGGGGGTTGGTGTGTGTCTGTGTATGTGTGTGTGTGTGTGTGTGTGTGTGTGTGTGTGTGTGTGTGTGTTAAAGAGGCCATTGGTGCAAGTCAAGACCTAAGGACTGCAAAAATATTGATGCAACTGTCAGAGGTACATGGCATTTGACCTTCTATTAATAAAGACAAATTACCACATTTCTGTGATATTTGAGTCTGCAAGAACTTCACTTAATTCTGCTGATATCCATTGCACAGCTACTGGGGCCACAAGGACGAGCAACACAGGGCTGTGTTTCTGATTTATGAGGTGGAACAGGAGTCTGATTTACCAAACTGAAAGTCAGAGAAGTTTCAGATAGCAATAGAGTGAAATTTCCTGAGTGATAACAACCACAACAGCAACTCAAGTATATTTGGCACGACAGCAGGTTTGGCCAGAAGTCATCTGCAGAACAAAATACAAGTGAGGGGGAATAACTAGTAGCTGGTGGTTGTTGCTGAGTCACTAAGTAGTGTCTGACTCTTTGTGATCCCATGGACTGTAGCCCTCCAGGCTCCTCTGTCCATGGGATTTCCCAGGCGTGGGTGGCCTTTTCCTTCTCCAGGGGATCTTCCTGACCCAGGCATTGAACTTGCATCTCCTGCATTGGCAGGCAGATTCGTTACCATTGTGCCACCTGGGAAGCCTATTAGTAGGTGAGCACACGTAAATAGAGGGTGAGGCAAATAGTGAGCTGATTAAACTGGAAGCAGAAGGACCTTGAGGGAGGTTTTTTCATGGGCCTTTGCAAGATGTAGGGAATGGAGTGTTCATGATGACTGTTTGCTAATATCATTCCACCTTCAGGGATTGTTCTTTTTCACCCAGATTTTAACAGTGGGTCATGGCAGGATGGCAGGGTAGTGCACTCTATATTACTTAAAGACATTTCAGCTTACACAGGGCAGCATTTTTACTTTTCACCCTCACCTTTGAAGAGAGCATTCCAGAATCAGCTCATCTAAGCCTCCAACTTCAAAGAGAGCTCATTCTTGTTTGACAACAGTCACATCCACTTTTGCCAGTTCTTTGACCTTTAGAACAACACGCGCTCAGGTCTGACCAGAGTGCATGTACAACATGCACGCAACATGCACCCTGTCAACTATCTAAAGAAGTCCATGCAGATCAAGGACGTGATATTTTCAAGAGCACATCTAAAGGACAGCGACCCTTCTAATTTTCATCATCCAGGACTTTTTTGGGGGAAACCAGCTGCTGCTTCTAGTCTTAATGAGATGTGACTTTAGACGGGTCGATTCTGTGGGGCCTCAACTTACATTATGATCCTGTACCCTTTTATTAAGCTACACATGGTGTTTTTAGCCACTCATGTCAGCATTTTTCTCCAGCTGCAGTCAATTTTATCTCATTCTTGTTGATCATGATCACTTGACTGAAAGTATATTAAAAAAGGGGGGGTTTCAAAGGCCATTTGCCATGGGAAAATAGAATATGGTGACCTTTTCACTTATGTCCATTTGGGGTCTTTTGGGCCCAAAGGTCTGTTCACATGTGGCTTCTGGGACCATTCTTTGGTATGTTTCAGGCAGTCCAGAGATCTTGAAATTTTGCAGAATGAGAAAGGAAAATTAAAGCGGAGTCTGACTCAATTCAGCTAGAACCTTGTTGGCTAATTAGGGCAATAAAATTCCTGGTGCAACTTGTTTATGTCTGCAAAATAGTAATAATATTACTTTATGTTTGTATAGTTTTTATCTTCTTAAATTCAAGCAGAGTCCCTTTTTGTATGCCCTATGTTTCCAAAATATATCTGAGATATTGTTTGTGGTTTCAAAATGCAGGCACATCATCATGAAGGATAAATGAGTGTAGTGTTGGGAATAATATATTATTGGAATTATCTAAAATCAGGACTGAAGAAGCCTGTCAAACTTCCAGTAGCTGTGAGGCACTTTTTAAAAATCTCAATTTCTTTATATTGTGGGGATAATAATAGTAACATTTTCATAGGGTTGTTGAGACCTTTGATTGTGTTAATATAGTTAAAACTTTTACATGGTAATGCTGGCACTTTGGGTGGTGCTAGTGGTAAAGAACCCGCCTGCCAATGAAGAAGCCATAAGAGACGCAGGTTCGATCCCTGGGTTTAGGAAGATCCCCTGGAGAAGGAAATGGCAACCTACTCCAGTATTCTTGCCCGGAAAGTCCCGTGGACAGAGGGGCCTGGTGGACTACTATCCATAGGGTCACACAGAGTTGGACATGATGGAAGCAACTTAGCAAGCAAGCAGGGCTGGCACATGATAAATTATCAGTAAGTACTATTGTTTGTGTTGGTTTTGCTGCTGCTGCTAAGTCGCTTCAGTCGTGTCCGACTCTGTGCGACCCCATAGATGGCAGCCCACCAGGCTCCCCTGTCCCTGGGATTCTCCAGGCAAGAACACTGGAGTGGGTTGCCATTTCCTTCTCCAATGCATGAAAGTGAAAAGTGGAAGTGAAGTCGCTCAGTCATGTCCAACTGACCCCATGGACTGCAGCCTACCAGGCTCCTCCGTCTGTGGGATTTTCCAGGCAAAAGTACTGGAGTGGGGTGCCATTGCTTCAGGTTACATGTGCTTTAATTTGCTTCCTGGGGGTCTCAGAGGCTACTCTCCAGACGGAGGCGCTAGGCTGGGCTCTCCTGCAGTGGGCCCCCCATGCCAGCCTTGCATGGCCATGTCCTCGTCCAGGCTGCCTGTGCCCTCCACGAGCTCCTCGTAGGTGATCTTCTCGGTGAACGGGGTTTTAGAATCAGTCAAATGTGAATTTAAATGCCCACTCTGTCACTCACAAGGCATATAGTACTGGGCAATACTGATAACGATCAACATAGCTGCCATTTATTGAATATAACTTATGCTGCCAATCGTAATATTAGGTACCTTACATTATTTCTCTCTCAAAACTTACTTTGACTTTTCAAGGTATGTATGATTGTACTCATTTTATAGATGAGTAAATTCAGGTTTTAGAGATAGTAAGAGACTTACCCAAAGTAACAGAGCTAGGTTAGTAGCAAAGCTGAGTTCTTATTCTCAGTTAACTTCTTAGTTAGGTTTCCCCAAGCCATGGTTTTATTATTTCTAATAGGAATAACAATAACCCTTCATTGGGATTAGATATTGTACATAAAGTGCTTGGTAACTACTGGGCACTCTTTACATGATGCGCTGTGATCGTATCATCACCTTTGATTACAGCTCCCATGCAATAGAATTTGTCTTTTTTCTATTCCTCGTATTAGGTATATATCTGTAGGGATTAAAACAAAGTTCTTAAGGATGGATTCTTAGAACATTTCTGAGAACTTCAGAACTTCAGAATCTCCTGTATGATTTGGGGCTATATTTGGTGTCTGGGTATCAGTGTATATGAGTACTTGCATCCAGTCTAGAAGTAGATGGATGGGTACTAAATCCGGGTGCTATGTAAGGAAACTCACAAATGTTCAGGATCGTGGACTTGAACATGAAAACATCTTGGCCTCAACATTTTGCTTTTCTGTTTATTCTGGAAGTTGTTAAGAAAACTGGCTCAGCTGAAGCCAAGCATTTGGGAACCGAATAAGTTTGGATGGGTTGGGTCGAGTCAGCATTATGCATACATATTTTGCATTCAGAAGCAACAGTAATCCTTCAGACTGGTATGTAAAAATGTAATGTATTCCATGATGTTTTAGCTTATGTCGCCTGTCTTAGTAAGTCAAAACACTTTGTAAAATTGGACTGCAAACTACTGCCCTATTTCTCCCTTTCCTTTTGGCATCAGAACCTTTATATGAAGGATTCACACCCACTTCCTTCTTTTATTCAATTACCCATTTGTTACTTAACCCCCTACAATATGGTTTCACCCTAACCACCTACCTTGGAGGACACTGGTAATTCCTTTATTGTGAATTATGTCATAAACACCCATGCCAGACATAGCTTCTCATCGAATATCAGGACCTCTCTCCAGAAACACACTTTTAAGAAATTGTCCTCTTACCACTTACTTTAAAGTTTGTAATTTTGAAGATAAGTTAGTAGGGGCAAAATATATTATTGTACATAATTTTGAAATTTTTCTTCCTTATAAAATATGGAGATCCTGAGGTTGACATTCTGCTTTTAATTAATCTTTATAAGATATGAAGCAATCCTAAGTCAAACTACCCCTTAAAAGGCTTTTGACATAAATGGAATCAAACCTTATATGTAGTTCTTTATTATTGTTTTATGTTATGAATGTTAGGACCAAATAGCACCATAAAGGTTAGAATTACATTCTCCTTGTTAATAATATCTTGCTTTATATGATTTAACTTTATATGGCAGTGTTCTCTGTCAATTCAAGTGTCTAATGCTGTCTCTCTGGACGTATGATTTAACTATCAATCTATCAATGTAAATTATATTTCTTAATTGTTGATTTGGTACATAATATTAGCAGTTTTCCAAATCATCGTTAATAGCATTTTTCTTTTGTAATAATACCTGTACATTTATATTTAAACTAACTGGTACATCTTGAACATATAATGCCCATAAAGAGATTTTTTTTTTAAACTCTAAGTTTGATCTAAATTGCTTACCATATTTAGAAGTGATATTATGATAGTAACATTAAATCCCAAAGCTATCTTGTCTTACTGACATGTTTACACTGTATAGAGGTGGTGGAGAACCTCACTGTGGTCATTATCATTGGTCACACCTAGGTTAGGTGATGCTAGGCCTGGTGTTGAAACAAGCAAGGTGAAGACTGAGGCCAAAGATGAAACTCACAACGACTTGGGATAAATACTGTCATCATGCTAAACTTCAGGGTATTCCTGATTTTTTCCCCACTTTAGAGATGTGGAAAATGTTGTGGGACTGAGATGTTAAATAACCTGCCCAAGGTCACATGCTTGTAATTACTTGCCAGCATTTAAACAATAAAACTCAGACTCTTAACCACTACAGTCCTGCAAGACGCTCAATAAATATTTGTCAATTAAAAAAATCAGTTCCCTCAATTCTAGAAATGAAGATAAATGATCATGTCATACATTATGATTCACTGTGAAAAATGTAACTGCAGAGTGTATAGTACAGTAAGAAATGTGAGGAACAATGAATTATGGTGGGATTGGAGGCAGAATGGGGAGAACAGTGTCTCAGGGAGGAGGCACTAAGACTGGGTTCCAGACCTTTCCTTTGAGCTACAGGCAGCCTGTGTTTCCCTTGCCATGGGACAGACGTACTCTTTGGTGTGCTTGTGTGTTTACTCATCCTCACCTCCCACTGGACCGTAAGCTCTCGAAAGATGGGTCCTGAGTCTTATATCTCCATCATTTTCTACAGGAACTGGTACCTAACAGGTATTTAGTAAATACAGAATGGTGAATGAGTGAGCTTCAGGGGTGAATACAGTCCTCATGGGGAGATAGGACATTACAGCCAAAGACTTGAGCATGAATGAAGGTGTGAAAACTCACTTCATGTTCAGAGAAAAGTGGGTGCTATGGAGTGGACAGGGCATGGAAATATGAACTGGGGTCTTGTGAAGGGTTGGGCTAGTCATCTGTGCTTATGTAAGCCATGGTTAAGGGTGATAGTCTTCAGTTTCTTGAGTGCATGCCTTTCTTCAGTACATCTTCATCTTTTCAAGAACAAAGAAGACCAAAAACTGGAATATATCACGGGAATGCAAAAGATCTCTTTTCATATCCCACTTCTGCTACTCATCATCCGTGTAACATTGGACATGTCACCTAGCTTTGTTGTCCTGCTTATTACAGAGTATATTCACTGAAGATTTGTTGAATGGGCTAATTAGTATAATTATATCTTTTTGAAAGTAGGCTTTGAGGAATTTGGGATAGAACTACATAAAAGACCTAGTACCATGCCTGATATTTATTCACTGAGTGGGAGACACAGCTTAGGAATTTCTAGGTGAGAGGGACTGGACGTTTAGACATGGTAGCAGCTGTATGGTTCACAATGGCCAGTCTGCCTAGAACAGAACTAAGCTAGTACTAGCGTGGGCTAGGGGCGCTCAGATCCTCAGCAAGATGGACTATTTATTGAAAGGAGACGAGGTTTGTCGGGGCTCATCAGGTCAAGGAAAAGGCTCCAGTCTCAATGGAACCCTGGAGGACAAATCAAGTGACAGCTCAGATGCTCAGATCCCAGCTGGTAAAGAAGCCACGGGTCTAGGAAGCCTGAGAGTGGGGAGCCTGCTCTGCTGAGGCCTTGGACTCCAAGCTAGGACATGGGTAGCACAGTTAGGTCCAGACTACCTTGTGTGGCTGAACCTAAGCCTACTGTTTGCCCCCTGCTGTGGTCTGGATAGGGCTCATCTTAAGGATTGTAGGGTCACGGAAGAAAGGAACTTAATGCATTTTGATTGTCAGAAAACTAAAATAGGGTGTGCATTATCAGTGAATTGGATGCTTTGGGAAGTTTGGGAAGTTTAGAAGTGTTCTTAGATTTATGAAGCAAAATATGGTTTTTCTTTCCTTTCTCTCTATAAGTTGAACCAGAGAGCGACATTTTTCTCTATACTAATAATACTAGGCCATGTTGTATATATGGCCAATGTATCAATTTCGAGAACTCTTAGTTTCTTTACTTGTCATGCATCTATCAAAGTCCTGCTGTGTGTCCTGCCTTTAAGGGACTCTGAGATGAAACCAAGCCTCAGTCACATTGAAGTGCAGTTAGCACCATAATGGAGGTCCTGTAGGTTCTAGATTCTGCAGTCGCAAAGAGGTGAGTGATAAGCTCTATCCAGGGAATCAGGACAGTCCTCATGAGATAGGAAAGGAATGAGCAAAAATTTACCAGGTGGGGTCATGAAGACCACCTGGCAAACAGACAGCATGCGCAAAGCCATAGGTATGAAAGACTCTGATGTTTCTGCAAAGGCGGGGCTTGTTGACATAACCAGAACATAGGGCGCATGTTAGGAGCATGTGGAAAGAAGACCAAGACGTCCCCATGTACTTTACTCAGGCTTTGGGCTTTGTGACACAGACTGCGGAGCCACACTTCATGGCTGTAAACCCTGGCCCCACTGCTGTGTGCCCCTGGGATCCTGGGCAGGCACCTTGATTTTTCTGTCCCTCCGTTTTTCATCTGATGAAATAATAGGACACGTATCATAGTGTGGATGTGAGAATTTGAGTAATAACAAGGAATTTTGAGTAATGTCTGGCATATTGATAATTATGATTATTGTATAAGATATAGAATCATATAATTAACAGTGATTTTTGTTCTTAAGGGCTTCTCAAGTGGTGCTAGTGGTAAAGAACCTGCTGCCAGTGCAGGAGACATAAGAGATGCAGGTTCGATCCCTGGATTGGGAAGATCCCCTGGAGGAGGGCATGGGAACCCACTCTACCATTCTTGCCTGGAGAATCCCATGTACAGAGGAGCTTGGTGGGCTGCAGTCCATAGGGTCACAAAGAGTCCAACATGACTGAAGTGACTTAGCATGCACTGTTCTTAAATCATAACCTGTAGTCAGAGTGGAACACTCTGATAAGAGTGATGCTAAAGAAAGGTCACTGTCAGCCCTGTGGAATGGAGTGTGACTTGGAACACAGGACCTGGGCTGGTGGTGGGCAAGTATAGCAATGTCCTCAAGGGGTGTTGGAGGTCTGACCTAACATGGTGGAAGTAGAGGTGGATCTGGCAGATGCTGGAAAGGTAGACTTGCTTGAGTCTGGTGAGCCATTAGATGAGAAGGTGAGAACCCTCTTTTCTCAGCATTCAGGAGTTGTGCTAGATACATGCTGATGCCAGCGTGTTCATATTTCAAGGTACCACCATGGTTTTTATGAAAGCTCTGCCTCCTGCATTGCCAGTTGAGCTCACATCCATATTGTGCATGCTGGGCAGCGTTCTCTTCATGATGTTTTCAGCCGACTTAAATGTAACCCTTGATGATGACCATATTTACATAATGTGTGGCTGGTGAAATCATGGAAGATTGGAATTTCCCATTTTAATTCCATTTTAAAGATGCTTGTTAAGCAAAAGGATATAATTCATTTTTCAAACTGCTGAAATGTTATTTTGGCCTCTTGAATCAAAGGCATTCCGCAAGTGTTTTCTTTATTACATGCCTTAAACTTTAATTAGAATTTAATTATAAGATCCTGACGGAATGAGTAAGAGGAGCAGATGGGACAGTAAAAGCAGCTTAGTGAAGGAGGATTAAAGATTAAAAGTTGCTTGTTAATGGCATAAGGAATGAACAGAGAGCTAAATTACTATGCTTTTCTGCTAGGCTAATGCTTTTCCAGTTCTGCAACTTAGTTTTATCCCTAGTTTGAAGCTTAAGAATCTCATAAATTTAAGTTTTTTATTTTATTTTTCAATCATTAGAGTAGGTTTGTGCATCTAAAATAAGCTCAATAGACACTTGTTACTTGAAGCTCCATTCTTAACCCAGAAGGGGCCTTTACTGCTGATAAATATTTTTGAACACAAAGATAGAAAGCAGTACCCGAGTACAGACTTTTCTCCCTCTCTTGCTTTATAGGTTAAAAAAAAAAAGAGATGTTTCAGTGGATATGTGTACAGTTGTGCTTCTAGAACTTGGCTGGACTCATGTCATTTTTATAACATGTACCCAGGGCTTCCCTGGTGGCTCAGATGGTATAGAATCTGCCTGCAATGCAGGAGACCCAAGTTTGATTCCTAGGTCAGAAAGATCCCCTGGAGAAGGGAATGCCTACTCCAGTATTCCTGCCTGGAGAATTCTATGGACAGAGGAGCCTGGCGAGCTACAGCCCATGGGGTCACAAAGAGTTGGACAAAACTGAGTGACTAACACTGGGAGATGCAACAGCTCTGATACGGGGAAGGAACACTGGGCCTAGCTAGGGTCAGAGTCAGCACTTTATAACATGCTCTTGGACAAATAACTTCACCTCTCTGATTCTCTTCCCTCATCTGTAGAAAGTATTATTTTTTTTTTTAGCTTTTTTTTTTTTTTTCTTTTGTCTTTTTGTCACTTAGTGTGCTGCCATGAGAACGCCTCTACATGGGCAGTAATTCTGAATGTTCTATTTGTTTTAATTTTTTGGCTGCATCATATAGCATTCAGGATCTCAGTTCCCCAAAGAGAGATCAAACCCCATGTCCTCTGCATTGAAAGTGCAGAGTCTTAACCACTGCACTGCCAGGGAAGTCCAAAAATTAATATCTAATTCCCACTTTAGTGTTCTTGGGAGGTTTAAGCTAAATGCAATAACTCTGCAGTGCTTACTAACCCTACTTGGGCAGTGCTTCTCCTCAAGAAGCTAGCTCAGAGACTAAAAGGGAAAATGAACCGATAAATAAATTGAGATGATATAAAATCTCATAGTAGAGGTATCTGTACAGTGGCAGAGGGATCACTAATCACTAACACAGACATTTAGAGCCAGGAGATAATGTATATATAAGGATGTTAGCAATAGAAAGTGCTTTACAAATATAAGCCATTTACCAGTATAAGGTGATAAAGTTAGGGATCCAAACCTTCTGATTATTCTCAAATTAGGTAGAATATTATTTACAAACAGGTAAAACACAAAAGTGGTAGCTCAGATGGTAAAGAGTCTGTCTACAATGCAGGAGACCCAGATTCCATCCCTGGGTGCGGAAGATCCCCTGGAGAAAGAAATGGCAACCCATTCCAGTATTCTTGCTTAGGAAATCCCATGGACAGGGGAGCCTGGCAGACTACAGTACATGGAGTCGCAAAGAGTTGGACCCAACTGAGCGACAAACACACAAAACAAAGAAGAGATAAAAACATGCAAAATGATGCTTAATTCTTCTGGCACCTTGTACAGAAATTTGTACATAGTTCACATCGTTGGGGCTCAAATAATATTTGTTGAATTGATTTGAAAGAGGCTCACATTTTCTCATGAATCAGCTTGAGCATAAGGAGGTTTTGCTCAAGATGGGTGAGGAGGGTGTGAGTCTGTGAAGCCCAGGGAGGTTGTTTGGGGAATGTTGTCCATTCATTCAGGAAGTCAGCTCATGTGCCCCTCCTGCCCTCAGCCTGCCCCATGGTTGACCTTTGCAGCCATCCTCCTCACCCCTTGGGTTGTTTGCTGAAGGAGTGGTAGAGATTTGGAGGGGTACCTTGGAACTGCCCTTCATATCATGCAGTGAGGATGACCCATTCTGCTCTTGGGGCCATATCTAGCATCACCTCCTGCTCAACTAAGTGATTCTACTTCTCAATACTTTTGCTCCTAGTTTTTCTTTCTTTTTGAACTCTTAAGTTTAGAATCTCTCTCCTCCTCTGCCCTCCACTAATTACAAGCTTAATGAAGACTAGGCAACAGTGGAAAATAAAAAGAAGTAAAAATGTATAACGGAGAAGGCAATGGCACCCCACTCCAGTACTCTTGCCTGGAAAATCCCATGGATGGAGGAACCTGGTAGGCTGTAGTCCATGGGGTCGCTAGAGTCAGACACAACTGAGCGACTTCACTTTCACTTTTCACTTTCATGCATTGGAGAAGGAAATGGCAACCCACTCCAGTGTTCTTGCCTGGAGAATCCCAGGGACGGGGGAGCCTGGTGGGCTGCCGTCTATGGGGTCACACAGAGTCGGACACGACTGAAGTGACTTAGCAGTAGCAGCAGTAGCAGTAAAAATGTATAATGAAATAAAAAACATTTCATCTCCTACCATCTAGAGACAACTTCTTTTTCTTTAAATATCTTGATATATGCTTTGTTCTAATTGTTTGCAAATTCTGTATTTTAAAATTCATCTACTCAAATTTATTTGTAACTCCCAAATTAATATTGGTGGTGTTTCGTGGTCATTATCAGATAAGCATGGAGCAGCAAAAATTTTCTGATTTGTGTGTGTATTCCCAGCAGAGTTTGTGCTAGGTGACACTCTGCCTTCTTGTTTCTGTTGTCACTCTATATGTGTCCTTTTGTGGTCTATTAGTACCCTATTTTTCTTATTTTTGTGCTTTTTACTGGTGATCTTAGTGTTTAAATGACCCCCAGGCTTGGTATCGTCTGTATTCCTAAGTATAAGAAGGCTCTGCTGTGACTTATAGAGAAACTATGTTAGATAAACTTTGTTCAGACATGAGTTAAGTGCTATTGGCTGTTACATTCACTTTTACTGAATCAACAGCATATATTAAATGGTGTGCTTTTAAACAGAAGCACAAAAAACAAGGTTATGTATTCATAAGTTGGTGAAAACAGAACCAGAGGCTTGCAGGAACCTAACCCTGTGTTTCCCCTAGGAATGATGGAGCCATGTTTGTGGAGACTTCGTAGAACCTAAACCTTGGTGGATAATGAGAATCAACAGTGTATCTTTCTACTCTTCTTGTTTTCTCTTGTGTCTCACAATGCCTCAATCTCTGTTGTGTGCAGTATGTGTATATTTGCTTAAATTGTATGTGCATATGTTTAGGAACTGTAGTATCACACGGCACACTGTTCTTTGACATATCTTAACTCATCAGTGGTCTGTGACATACCTTAACTCATCAGTGGTGTTGGCCTTTGGCCCAGATCTATTTGTTGTCCTATCCTGCTCTCTTCTGCATTCCAGATGGTTGACCCCTGCCCTCTGACAGTTTGACATCAGTGGGAGATAGGAGGATAGGAGAAAGGGAAGCCGGAATATATTGTCCTTCACTCTCTGCCTTGGACAGCGTTGCTGGCGGTGGCCACATCCCCTTTGTGGCTTTTCCACCCACAGGGCAGGCTCCATCTTCTGCTGAGTGACCCCAGCAACCACACCTCCTCCTTTTGTCCTTTCCGCCCACGAGTGGGAGCGGCTTCCTGCCGTCCCTAATCTTCCCTATCCCCTGGGTAAAGCATCAGATTCAAACACCAAGACAAGACCAAAAAAAAAGAGAGAGAGAGACTAGTAGCAAGGGCCCAACACCGTATGAGAGAGACTGAGACAGGAGTGAGGGGTGGAGAGAGTCCTCAGCCTGAGGGCCGTGTGTGCTGAGGATGTGGTGCTGGACTCCTCGTGCACAGGTTAAGCAGCTGAGATGCCGTCGGCGGTTGGAGAGTAGTCAGTGCCTTGTGACCTGAGCGTGTTTGTCTGGAATATGATGCCCCTTAACCTGACTAGATCATCCACTGAGGGAAGGAAAAAAAATCCGTTCTAATTATTCTGACAGAGTTCTAACAGGGCCTCATTCCCTAGAATATATATATATGTGTGTGTGGTAGTCGCTCAGTTACATTCGACTCTTTGCGACCCCATGGACCCCTCTGTCCATGGAATTCTCCAGGCAAGAATACTGGAGTGGGTTGCCATTTCCTTCTCCAAGAATATATATATAGATGTATGTATTTTTCTAGAATTTGTATATGTGTATATATGTGTGTGTGTGTGTGTGTGTGTGTGTGTGTGTGTATCTCCCTAGAATATAAATATATATATATATATATATATATATATGTTTCTGGCCTCTTTTTATTTCCTTTTTCACATTAGGACCCTGTCTCCCTAGAGTGTGAGGTCCCCTGTGGGTCTTATATTCCATTTTCAACCTTTCACGTTGGCACAGTCCTTATTCAAAATGTATTTTTTCTGAGCCTTGGCCGCACTGCTGAAATGTGGATTTATGGAAGGGCCTTCAGAGCTGAAAGACATTTTTGAAGAACCACTGTACCAAGTGACATTAAATATTTATCAACTACCATGTGTAAGTTGTTCATCTGTTTGCTTTACCTCTTGGACCAAAAGGTTTCTTGTCTCATTTTTGCTGAAGTAGATATCACAGAGAAGTTGCCTTTTTACCTGCCATTCCTGCCTGTGCTATTTTCCTGTCCCAGGAATATGGTACATTACTCTGCCTGTAGCAATACTTGGAAAGATTGCTACGGGCTTTGAGTATTTCATGGAGAAGAAATGCGGAATAATGATGGAAAAAACCTTAGATTCTGGGGCAAGAATGGCTCTGCCACTTGCAACTGTGTAGTTTGAGTGGTCATGTTTACCGTTTAAGGTGGTCATGTAGTTGAAATAGGACAGAATGGGAACAGTACTGAGCACAATTCCTGGCCCCCAGTGGGGCAGCCATAAAAGGCAGCTTTCTCGTCTCATTTTCTTAGTCCTCTATCTGGGACTTTCCAAACACATTTCTAACAACCTAGAATAAAATATGCTATTAATAATAACCAAAAGCACACAGTTTAATCTTATTAAATAAACCCGAAATGTTGCTCAGACACCCTTCACTATTTCTGGAATACCTTTGTAAAACAACACTTTGGTTTTGTTATTAAAAATACCTACAACTTCTTAAAGACTGGTTACAGCCTTTGTTATTCACACCTGAAAAACATGCAGAAGTTTGGTTAATTTTGGCATATGCACGTACTTGCGTATATATTTATATGTGTATATTTATTCTTTTTTCTCTTTCTCTTTCACTATGTTTGTATATATATATGCAGGCACACATATAGCTCTTTAAGAAACATTCTTCTAGGGTTTTATTTTCTTAAAGTCTGTACTTCACAGAATTTTTTTCCCTCAGAACTGTTTATCCACACTCCAGACATGACCGTTGGAAAGGTGGCAGAAAAAACAAACGACTGGTGTGTTTTGGGGCAGTCTGCATTCCTTTTAACTCTCTGAGCCCAGGCTTATGCTTGGGCTTTCAACCTATTTGTCCTGGGGCTCAACCCCTTTGATTCCTGCTTGAAAATTAGCTTGTTGTTCAAGCTCATGAGAGCCACCCCAGAGCTCTCTTGGGTTCACGAACTAAAGATCTATGAAGTGTTTGACTTTATTTGTAACTTTAACCACAGCAGCCTTAACCAGGCTTTTGTTTTCTTATTTAACTTTTATCCTTGTAACCTTAACCTAATTTTGTTTTTAAATCTCCATTCTCCCCATCCCACAGTTCCTAATCCCTCTTTTGTCTTCAGATTTTCCTCCAAAGTCAAGAGTATGACATTTAAGTCCATCCTTTAGGAAGTGTCTAAAATCTTAACACACATACTGAATTAGGACTTTTTTTTTCTGGGTTGCTTAGGAAGATTAAATACAGGTTTTAGAATTCAAAAAAGCACAGACAGAAGTTGTGGTGTGGCTTGGGAGTAGGGGTATGGGTTTTAGAAAGTACTGTGATACTTCTCTTGGCCTTGGGGGGACTTTTATTTCCTCTGTGAGGGTCCAGGAGCCAGGGCTGTGGATGGTTTAGACAGAGAAGGATTGAAGGGATAACTACTTCCAGACCCTGAGCCTTGAATGCTAAATGATAGTTCAGGCTCTTGAGAAAGGGAGCAAGAGGCTGAAACAGGCTGGGGGAATCCCCATATAGCTTCCTGTAGCTCCAGTTCAGTTTAGTTGCTCAGTTGTTTCTGACTCTGTGACCCCACGGACTGCAGCACACCAGGCTTCCCTGTCCTTCACCATCTCCCAGAGCTTGTTCAAACTCATGTCCATTGAGTCGGTGATGACATCCAGCCATCTCATCCTCTGTTGTCCCCTTCTCCTCCTGCTGTCAATCTTTCCCACCATCAGGGTCTTTTCCAGTGAGTCAGTTCTTCACATCAGGTGGCTAAAGTGTTAGAACTTCAGCATCAGTCCTTCCAATGAATATTCAGGATTGATTTCCATTAGAATTGACTGGTTTGATATCCTTGCAGTCCAAGGGACTCTCAAGAGTCTTCTCTTAACACCATAGTTCAAAAGCATCAATTCTTTGGTGCTCAACTTTCTTTATTGTCCAACTCTCACATCCATGCATGACTACTGGAAAAACCATAGCTTTGACTAGATGGACCTTTGTCGGGAAAGGGATGTCTCTGCTTTTTAATATGCTGTCTAGATTGATCATAGCTTTTCTTCCAAGGAGCAGGCGTCTTTTAATCTCATGGCTGCAGTCACCATCTGCAGTGATTTTGGAGCCCAAGAAAATAAAGTCTCTCACTGTTTCCATTGTTTCCCCTTCTATTTGTCATGAAGTGATGGGACCAGATGCCATGATCTTAGTTTTTTGATTGTTGAGTTTTAAGACAGCGTTTCACCATCCTCATTCACTTTCATCAAGAGGCTCTTTAGTTCCTCTTTGCTTTCTGCCATAAAGGTGGTGTCACCTGCATATCTGAGGCTATTGATATTTATCCTGGCAATCTTGATTCCAGCTTTTGCTTTATGCAGCCTGGCATTTTGCATGATGTACTCTGCATAGAAGTTAAATAAGCAGGGTGACAGTATACAGCCTTGACATACTCCTTTCCCAATTTGGAAGCAGTCTGTTGTTCCATGTCTGGTTCTAACTGTTGCTTCTTGACCTGCGTATAGATTTCTCAGAAGGCGGAGATTCCCATCTCTTAAAGAATTTTCCAGTTTGTTGTGATCCACACAGTCAAAGGTTTTGGCCTAGTCAATGAAGCAGAAGTAGATGTTTTTCTGGAATTCTCTTGCTTTTTTCTGTGATCCAGTGCATATTGGCAATTTGATCTCTGATTCCTCTGCCTTTTCTAAATCCAGCTTGAACATCTGGAAGTTCTCAGTTTGCATACTGTTGAAGCCTTGCTTGGAGAATTTTGAGCATTCTTTGCTAGTGTATGAGATGAGTGCGATTGTGCCTTAGTTTGAACATTCTTTGAAATTGCCTTTCTTTGGGATTGGAATGAAAACTGACTTTTTCCAGTCCTGTGGCCACTGCTGAGTTTTCCAAATTTGCTGGCATATTGAGTGCAACACTTTTACAGCATCATCTTAGCTCAACTGGAATTCCATCACCTCCACTAGCTTCCTGTAGCTCCAACTTGTGTGTATTTATCTCCCAGCAGATCCATGGCCGCATGGGACATACTTCATTACCTCCACCAACCCTCACGGCTTTGCAAAAGAGGTGGTAGCAGTTTTCTTTTATAGAAGGGGGAAACTGAAGCTCTTCAAGGTGAAGGAAATTTAGGGTCTAACCAGGATTAGAGTGAGTCTGGATTAACCAGTTTGTGTATTGCCTTTCTCTTCCCCAGTACTTTTCCTTCCTTGATTTCCATGGCCCTTCTTTGGAGCTTAGTTTCTTTTGATATTCTTCCAAAGGGAGAGACTAAGATCTTTGCAGTATTTAAAATGCATCAGGAACTGTTTTTTTTTTTTTTTTATGCTTTCTTTTTAATTTTAAAATTGAAGTACAGTTAATTCACTGTGTTAATTTCTGCTCTCCAGCAAAGAGGTTCAGTTCTGCTATACAGATAAATATATTTGTTCATTTTTTTCCATCATGGTTTATCACAGGATATTGAATATACTTTCCAGTGCTGTACAGTTGGACCTTGTTGTTTATCCATCTTCTGTATAGTAGTTTGCATCTGCTAATCCCAAAGTCCCAATCCTTCCCTCCCCATTTGCAACCATAAGTCTGTTCTTTATGTCAGTGAGTCTGTTTCTGTTTTGTAGATATGTTCATTTGTGTTGTATTTTATATTTCACATTTGGAGAAGGCAATGGCAACCCACTCCAGCACTCTTGCCTGGAAAATCCCATGGATGGAGGAGCCTGGAAGGCTACAGTCCATGGGGTCGCTAAGTCGGACAGGACTGAGCAACTTCACTTTCACTTTTCACTTTCATGCATTGGAGAAGGAAATGGCAACCCACTCCAGTGTTCTTGCCTGGAGAATCCCAGGGACGGGGCAGGCTGGTGGGCTACCGTCTACGGGGTCGCACAGAGTCGGACACAACTGAAGCGACTTGGCAGCAGCAGCAGCAGCAGCAGCAGCAGCATATGGTTTTTGCCTTTCTCTTTCTGACTTGCTTTGCTTAGTATGATCTTAGGTCCATCCATGTTGCTACAAATGACATTATTTCATTCTTTTTTTTATAGCTTAGTATATATTCTTAGGGATTGGGGGCAGGAGGAAAAGGGGATGACAAAGAATGAGATGGCTGGATGGCATCACCGACTCGATGGACATGAGTTTGAGTGAACTCTGGGAGTTGGTGATGGACAGGGAAGCCTGGAGTGCTGTGATTCACGGGGTCACAAAGAGTTGGACACGACTGTGCAACTGAACTGAACTGAACTGAATATATTCTTTTTCAGGTTCTTTCCATTATAGGTTGTTACAAAATGTTGGATCTTGTTCCCTGTGCTTGTATGTCCTTGTTTTTTTCTGGGAGTTGGTGATGGACAGGGAGGCCTGGCGTGCTGCGATTCATGGGGTCACAAAGAGTTGGACACAACTGAACGACTGAACTGAACTGAACTGAATATGTATCTAGAGAGAGATAAATTAGGATTTGGAATTTAATAGATGCATCTGGCACTGTTTTTATACATTCATGCAAGGTACATTTTAATCGAAATCCTGTGAGAGGGTGGTGGTTTCCTCATTTTAAACAGGAAATCTCTGAAGCTTTGAGGGTTCATTCATTTGTCCAAGGTCACATGGGACAAGGAGGTGACTCTTTGGAGTCCAGATGTGGCTGCAGAAACTTTGCCATGCCCTCTATACCAGATCTCCATGTTAGGATGATGTCCCAATATTGGGGTGAAGCCACTCAGAAGTGGTAGATATGTGGCCATCGGTGCAGACGTGGTGTGTCATGCTCTACTGCAATATCATTTTATTTCTAGGGATTTATGTCCGAGGTAGGCTTGCTTTCTTAGTCTCAGTTGGAAATGAAGGAAAGACAGTAATGATGAGTATTGCTCATATGTGAATATTTATGTCTATATACCAGGCACAGTTACTTGGGTTTTTATTTATCATTTATTGTTTCAGTTCAGCCATATAACAACTTCAGAGTTTTCTCTCATTTACAGATTTGGAAATACTCAGGGAAGTGGAGTCACCTCCCTGCTGTACCTCACACCACTGGAAAGTGGAAGAATGGGATTTGAACCTACATCAAAACTATGTCTTACACCAACAGCGTTCTCCTTCTACTCAGCGTATGGACACACATCCCTGGGAACACATGTGGGGACCTCATGTGATACATAAGATGACTTATAGTAGTGGAGGCCAGGGCTTATAAAACAGCGACTCACATAGTGAAGAAGGGGCCGCCCCTTTTCAACTGTCTTGTAGACCATTAGATTGCAGAAAGGAGCACTAATGCGTTTTATAGCTTTCTAATACTTCATCCTTTTTTTTTTTTTAAAGAGAAAACAGAGCTCAGGCTATGAGGCTTAGACAACAGAATCTAAAAGGACACAGCAACATTTGTTATACTTTGTATTTAAAATTTTTCTCTTCTTAAAAAAATTATGACATGTTTATATTTTCTCCTCTTAAAAAATTATGACATGTTTATACATGCAGAATAATATAATGCATATATAAGGAATAAAGAATATTGTAGTGGACATCCATATACCTGTTACCTGCTGAAAAATGACCCACCACTTTCAGCTACTGTTGGAACCTTCTGTGTCTCTCTGGCCATCACATTTTTCTCCTCTCTCTCCCACTGACATCTTCCATGTTCACTGTACAATGGTCAGAATCAGGTGTTATTCATAGCACCTGATATTGACATTCATACAGAGCTATTATCGATGTATAGAACTTATTATGCTCTTTCCTATTGTTCTACTGATGTCTCTTTTTCTGGTCCAGAACATAATCTGGAATTACAGTGCATTTAATTGTGACATATTCTTTGTTCGCTTTAATCTGGAACTGTTCTTTAGTCTTGTTCTTTATGACCATGACCTTTTAAAGCATCCAGCCAGTTAGTTTGTGTTGTGTCCCTCAACTTATCTGAAGTTTCCTCAGGATTCCTTTTACATTATGCATTTTTGGCAGGAAAACCAGAGAAATGATGTGCTCTTTACAGTACATGATATCAGGAGGCATGTGATGTTGATTTGCCCCATCACTGGTGAGGTCAACTTGTGATGTCTCTTGGTTAAGATTGTGTCTCCCAGGTTTTCCAGTATAAACTTACTATCTCCTCCTTTGTAATTAATATTACCTCTTGGGGAGATCCTTTGAGACTATGTAAATATCATGCTTCCTGTAGTATCTTTGCCCAGTAATTTTAGCGTTCATTATTAATTCTTGCTTGAGACAAGTATTCCTTTGGTTTTGCCAGGTAGTGTTTTTCTATGTTTATACTTTCTTCTACATTTATTAACTGGAACTCTCCTGTTAGTGACTTTCCCCTTGTCTCTTACTTATTTATTCTTTCAAATATTTATTTATTATTTTCAATATGTGCTTCTGAATTCTTGTTTTATTTTGTTGGTTATAATCCAGTATTATCATTATTTTGTTGCCTAAACAGTCTTTGACTTAACCATTGGGAACCCCTTCACACCGGCTTCTGTGTCCTTCTGTGCCCCAACTTTTTTTTGAGGACATGTTTACTTCCAGGCACCATAGGATGTCACTTAGTACTTTCCTTGTCCGGCCTTGGAATCAGCTGATTCTAGGCCACTGCATAGTTTTGGCAGAAGAGTGACATGATCCAATTTACATTTTAAGGAGCTGTTTCTAGCTGCTCTGTGGAGCAGGGATTGTAGGGAGATAAGAGTAGAAACAGGCAAGCAGCAGTTGCAATAATCCAAGTGAGAAATGACTGTGCTTTGGACCACAGTCATAAAGATGATGGAAAGTGTTTAGAGTGGGGATCTATTATGAAGCTGACGCTGAAAAGACTTGCTGGTGTGAGGGAGGGGAGTTTCAGGCAAAGAGTAGTCAAGAATGAATCAGTGACCCTTCTATTCCCTTGACCTTGATGATAATTCGCATGCTTACACCTGTTTGACACTTCTGTCTGTGTCTCATTCACAGGTTCCTCTTCTGGAGTCTCTTTATGTGAGTTTTCAGAGGCTCCTGACCTTGGTTTGTTTCTCTTTCTTTTCTGCCAGGAACTGCACAACGAAAGAAGCAAACTCACGTTTCTGTGGGATCCCAGAAGATAGCATAAGAGAAACACAGGCTGAGATAACTGTACACGTCCACACCTTGGGAGTGGGGACAACTACAGTGAACTAACTGTGTCACGTGAGCCTGGTCTCAGGGGGCTTTCTGAAATGATCTCCAGAGGGGATGCTGGCCCCGTATTGCAAAGTCTTAGTTTTTCAAGACAAACCAGAAATGCAATTTTTAAAAGAGTTGCAATCTTAAGATTTTTGTATGTTGGCTGAAGCTTTTTTTAGAAAGCTGTGGAGGCCAAACAAAACAAGTCTGTGTTCCAGATGTGGTCCATGGGCCACTGGTTTGCAACTTGTGCTGAAATATTCTTTCTGGGGTAACTCAATGTGTACATGGCTTGGTTTTCTTATTAGTGTATGAGCCCATGACTTCCAAATCTGTATTTCCAGAACTCTTCTTCAAAATAGAAGTGGCCACAGGACGTAGGTAGCTTTCCACTGTTGTCTCCACCAAAAGGTCCCAGAGTCACATTCCTCATCACCTTCCTCTTTTCTGCTTGCTTCATCCAAGTGATTCACTATCTTTTCTGAGGGATCCAGGCTGAAACCTGGCTTCATTCTTGATGCCTGCCTTTCTGACAAACGTCGTGTTCAGAATGTCGTGTTAGTCCACCTCTGTGACTTGCTTGTGTTACTTTCTAAATGTTTTTCAGTGTGCCTTTGTATTTCCGTTTCTTCTACAACGTTAATTTGGTCATTCAGGTAGCTTTGGAAGGAATATATCTAAGTCTCCATTATTACACCCATTTTATAGATGATGAAAACTGAGACTTGGAGAAAACTTGTCATTTGTCCAAATCACATAGTAGCAAGTGGCAAAGTGGCAGTTTGAACCCAGGTGACGTTAATTGCAGAATGTGTATTCTTTATCAGCATAAAATAGTGAACTGTTCATCTGTGTTACAGGAGCTATAAGTAACAAGGGTATGATCTTGATCATCATTGCACAGTGTATATATGTATGTCAAATCATGTTGTATACTTTAATATATACACAATTATATTTGTGAATTATTGCTCAATAAAAATGGGAATAAAAAGAAAGCAAATGTTTTAAAAATAGAAAATAAATGACAAATGGATAAGAAGTAGAAGTAATAAACTAGAATTACCTAGATTTGCTTATAGCAGACCTCTTCTAGTAAGTTACTGCTGCTGCTGCTAAGTCATTTCAGTCGTGTCCAACTTTGTGTGACCCCATAGATAGCAGCCCACCAGGCTCCATCCCTGGGATTCTCCAGGCAAGAACACTGGAGTGGGTTGCCATTTCCTTCTCCAATGCATGAAAGTGAAAAGTGAAAGTGAAGTCGCTCAGTCATGTCCGACTCTTAGCGACCCCATGGACTGCAGCCCACCAGGCTCCTCTGTCCATGGGATTTTCCAGGCAAGAGTACTGGAGCGGGGTGCCGTTGCCTTCTCCGTAGTAAGTTGCTATCTATATATAATTTGCCTATATATAATTTTTTTTCCCTTGGTTACAATATCATCTTTATATAAAATGGTGCTTGATAAGTACTCAATGGGTGTTTGAAAACACATCTTTCCCTTGCAGATTTTAGCTCCTTGTTTTAGGTACATTTGCTTTATCCATGAAATCAACTGTCATCCCCTTCTCCTGCCTTCTGTGTTTCCCAGCATCAGGGTCTTTTCCAATAAGTCAGTTCTTCACATCAGGTGGCCAAAGTATTGGAGCTTCAGAGGATGAGATGGTTGGATGGCATCACCAAATCGATGGACATAAGTTTGAACAAGCTCTGGGAGTTGGTGATGGACAGGGAAGCCTGGCGTGCTGCAGTCCATGGGGTTGCAAATAGTAGAAAATGACTAAGTGACTGAACTGAACTGAAATCAGCTGAATCACAGAGAAGTTCATTACAAATTGTGAAATTTCAGTGTTCACATTGAAGACACTTTAATGTCATTTACAAATATGACATATAAGGGAGTCCAGGTGTCTGAAAGTAAACAAAAATTTGCCCCCTGTAACAGGGAACCTGTTGCCTACTTTCTCGGAGTCTCAATATTGGATGGGTTCTCTGTAGGTCATCTGGGTCTTCTGATAGCTTCACCCAGCTGTCCCCAGCAGACAGGCCTGGCCTGGGTTAGCTCTGGAAGGAGATTCCCCCTGCTTCCCCGCTCCATGGCGTTTTCTAAAGAGTTTGTTTGTTTTTAATTGAGAGCTGCTGGCAACAGCATTATGCTGATGTGGCAATTCCCAGTTGGTGGTCAGTTCTCTGCTTACTTTAGAAGGTAGCTTTTATTTTGGACAAATTTTAGTCACCCACAAAGAGAGCAAGCTTATTCCTTGGTACTCTGATGCTCTGGGTTCAAACACAACCAAAAGCCTTTGCAAGAAATCCTCAGGGATTTTTTTCCATTAAAAACAAAACAAAACAAAACTGTGTTGAGTAAGAGGTTGAACTTTGGATTCAGACATTCCTGGGTTTGAGCCCCAACTCCTTTCTCTGAGCCTATTTTCAGTCTGTAAAGTGGGGATGATAATACTGCATAGGATCCTTATGTCCATTGAATTAGATAATGCTCGTGTAGCCCTTAGTTAAGTACTTGGACTATAGTAAGCACTTAATAAATGTCACTTATTACTGTTATTACTGTATCAATTGAATGGTTCTTATATTAGATCAGGTAACAGTTCCTCAATCAACTCCTATTATGTATTCCCCCAGCATATCTCTCATGTCTAAGGGACTGCTTAATTATTGTCAAGCTGTGCTTGATCAGCATTCCTTCCTACCCAGTTTTTGAATGAATGAATTAAACAGATACTTTTTGAGTATCCTCTAGGTGCCAAGAACTGCACTGAATACTGCCCGTTTAAGAGTGATATACTGTGAACTTTCACTCGTTTTATTCCCTGTTTCAAATAAGAATGGCATTACTGTAGTTCCTCAAATGTGCCATCTCTCTCCTACCTACACACCACAGCATAGACTGTTCGTGTGGCCTGGAACACTCTCGCTTACCAAGGGGCATATTTCTGCCTTTGGCTCAAATCTTATCTGAAGCCAACTTGACTCAACCAGGGATAGTTCAGTGCTTTTTCTGTTGTCTGAGTGTTGTGCTTTGAGTATGTGATTCCTTCATAATATTCTCATGAGTGTGTGTATTACAATCATTTGTCTGTGTCTCTGCTCACTGGCCTAGGAACACTTTGAGACCAGAGATCACGTCTCTTTGTTTTTGCCTTCTTAACAGAGTGCTTATAGAAATGTGATTCTATCTATTGGTGAGTTGGATGGATGACTGAACGAGTAGGTGGGAGAAAGAAGAAAAATGGTATGTGAATTAAAACAGACAAATAAATAAATGAAAGAAACAGGGACCTGACCCTATGACCTTAAGATACTGTCATGCTTATAGAGGAACAGGAATGTAAACACTCTGAGTGTAGTGATAAATGCTTAGAGATCCTGAGAGTGTAGATGGCAAGTGATGGTCAGCAGGTTTTGCCTGTAGATGTGTCTTGTTTCAGCCACTCCGTGTTTGTTTATTTATTTAAAAAAATTCAGATACCCCAATATAAAAATCCTTCAGCTTCCCACATTTGGCAATGCTGGGCCATTCTCTGCATGAAACAGTATCCTAGAGCTGGAGAAACTGAGGGGCAAGGGACTGCCTTTATGTGTGGGCGACTGTTCCACAGTCCTCTCAGCTTTACTCATTTATGTTAACCATCCTGACCAGTCAATCCTACAGGAAATTAAATATTCATTGGAAGGACTGTTGCTGAAGCTGAAGCTCCAATACTTTGGCCATCTGATGCAAAGAGCCAGCTCTTTGGAAAAGACCCTGATTCTGGGAAAGATTGAAGGCAAAAGGAGAAGGGGATGGCAGAGGATGAGATGGCTAGATAGCATCACTGACTCAATGGACATGAATTTGAGGAAATACTGGGAGACAGTGGAGGACAGAGGAGCCTGGCGTGCTGCAGTCCATGGAGTCACAAAGAATCGGACAGACTTAGGGACTGAACTACAACAAACCTGACCTTGAATACACTTGAGTTTGCAACCTCTATTTTAGAAAGCAGTTGAAAATTTCTCCAAGTGGGAAGTGAGAAAAGGGGACAGTTGAGTGTGGATAGAAGGAAGGAGGGAGTTGCAGTAAGAGGAAATGCCTGGAGATGTGAAAACTACGTGGGATATTGGAAAACTGGCATAACTCCTGTCTACCCACAGCACACAGAGCTTGTAGGGGCCAGAGAAGCCAGTGGGGGCCCAATCAGGTTGTCTTTGTATATTTTTCCTGAAGAGTTTAGATTTCAATGTAGAGTAAGTGGGGAGTAGTCAGGGGATGGTTTAAGCACAGGAATGACATGGCTGTCCCTTATAAGGTGGATAAATTCTGAAGGGAGAAGAGCATATGCAGGCGGACCTAATAGGAGCCTGTTACCCAATTCAGTGGTTCTTAACCTGGGTGATTTTGCTTCTCAGGGGACACTTGGCAAAGTCTGTAGACATGAGGAGGGGGTGTGCTGTGGGCATCTTAGTAATAGAGGCTAGACGTACTGCTAAACATCTTCTACTAACAAGACAGCCCCCCACAACAAAGAACTATCCAGGCCCAGATGGCAGTAGTGACAAGATTGAGAAGCCCTGCTCTGACCAACTGAGCTATCGAGAGCACGAGCTCCTTAGTGACAGGGTGAAAGGGACACAGTCAGTGTATTTGGGACATAAAATCAGTGGGCCTACGTAACTGATTATTTGATTGTGTGTGTTTGAGGAGAGAAAAGGAGAATGAGCAAGTAGGAAGAAAGAGCTGAGCAAGGTTTATTTAGCAAATAAAGAAGAAGCCAGGCTTAAAAGGTGACTAGAGGTGCTACATTAATAAACCATCATTTATGCCTATTGATTGAACAGCACAAACAAGCACTCTCTCATCTTTTTTCGTCTCTAAGAAAACACTGATAATTTTATTGAGATCTAGCAAACTTAGTTTATTGGGGGAAAAATATAAAAAGGTTTCGATTTATACTTCGGGGCATTTTTTTGACAAAAGAGTTTTACTTTTGGGTGTCGAGGTAAAGTCATAAGGCCAAGATCAGTTTAATGGTTGTCTCAGGTCACTTCCTGATGTTTTTCTCTCTCCAGAAATATCTTGATCCTTTAGTATGTATCCCTTACAACAATCCATTGGAAAGACAAAAATTGTAAAGATAACTCTATCAAAACGTGTTTGAATTTTTCTTCTAACATGACTATATTGACACTTGTTCTTACTAGTTAAGGGGAAATGGAACTTGGTGTTGACAGCACTTAACCTTCCTATGCTGAAATTAATTTGATCTATTCTGTTGGCGCAGAAAGTTCAGCTTTTGAAGGGCCAGGAAGAGAACGGAGGGTAGGGGTGGAAAGCAATTGATTAATAGCAACCTGGCATCCTACTCAATCTGGAGGGAAAAAAAGCTTTTTTTAAGTCCTAGATCTTCACCACAAATACTGCTTCATCCAGATTCTAGTTACCTGGCAACATCTTACATCCATTCAGGGTATACAGATCAGGCAGGATTCTGAGGAATGAGATGGATAGTATACTTAACCTCCATCTCCACATGTTCATAGCTCTTCTTTGTCTTCCCTTTCCGGAATCTGCTGTTATGAGTAGAGCGAGAGGTGGGACAAAGTTCCACTGGTAGTCATCCAGTCCCCTCTGGGACACCTGTGTCCATTCTGTTTTGTCACAGCATCAGCCAGAGTCCCTGCAAGAAGCTGGTGGCATACTCCAGTGAGGTAGTTTGAGAAGAGTGGGCAAGTGTGAGCTAACCACAAGGATAGTGTGCAAGAGCCCCAGGCTACCAAATGTGGAGCTTGTGTCAAGGGCAAGGGGCGGGTGTGTCACCAGGTCCCGGAGAGATTATGTATGGAGAAGTTCAGCAGTGTGACCTTTGGTAGAGAGCCATGTCCAGGCCACACTTCCCTCTTGCCTGCTGATACCCCTCAGTGTCCCCTCCCTTACCCCCACATTGGCCAAACCCAGGCCAGAGGGCAGAGAGCCTTTTGGTATGATCCACACCAAATGCATCCTGATCACAAAGCAGTGGGGAGAAGGTTAGAGAGTGAATCTGGAGAGGCAGATGGAAGATGCTGGGACATGGTGGTGTTGATTCTGACTGCTGCTGCTTGTGGTCAGATATTTGTGGAGGAGTCAGGTGGTGGTGGGGGGTGCTGTGCTTTGGAGTCAGAGTCTGGTACAAAATCACATCTGCTCCACCTACTCACCGGGCGATTCTCAGTTCAGTTCAGTTGCTCAGTCATGTCCGACTCTGCGACCCCATGAACCACAGCACGCCAGGCCTCCCTGTCCATCACCAACTTCCAGAGTCCACCCAAACCCATGTCCATAGAGTCGGTGATACCATCCAACCATCTCATCTCTGTCGTCCCCTTCTCCTCCTGCCCTCAATCTTTCCCAGCATCAGGGTCTTTTCAAATGAGTCAGCTCTTCGTGTCAGGTGGCCAAAGTATTGGAGTTTCAGCTTCAACACCAGTCCTTCAGTTCTTCCAGTTTCACCAAGCTCATATTTCCTCATCACATGATGGGAGCAAGGCTAATGCTACACCACAAAGTTTTGGAGAGGCTCAAAAGAGAATATTTCAGTGTTGTTGACAGGGCCTTGGGAAAGGCTGGAAGAACCTACAGTAAAATGATCAGTATACCTCAGTGAAGCTGTTTTTCTATATAAAACAGATGTAACTGTGTTGTGAGATAATCCTTTTTTTCACTATACTTTTTCTGTATTCCAGTTTCCCTACCATCAACACAAACATCCACAAAGGCTATTAATAAATATGTTGGTGTGTTAGTCATTCAGTCCTGTTCAACTCTGTGATCGCAAGGACTATAGCCTGCCAAGCTCCTCTGTTCATGGGATTCTCCAAGCAAGAACATTAAAGTGGGCAGCCATTCCCTTCTCCAGGGGATGTTCCCAACCCAGGGACTGAACCCAGGTCTCCCACTTTGAAGGCAGATTCTTTACCATCTCAGCCACCAGGGAAGCCTAGATATGTTGGTACCAGCCTCCAAATTATTATTGTTGGCTAATATTGTGCTCTCTGCCTTACTGAGGTGTGGAAATTAGCAGCCACAGCAGCACTGACTTGACTGTGGACCATCTTGTGTCATATCTTGTGATGTGGCCATAGCCTCGTTTCTCAGTTCTCGTCTCGTGGAAGCCTCTGGGATCCCCCAGTGCTTCTCCTGGAGGCCAAGGCTGTTCCCAGCAGTTAGCACATTGTGTTACAATTCCTTCCTCTACTAGCCTGGGACCTTCTTTAGGTCATGCTACTATGTTTTATTCATCTCCTTATCACCAGCCTTGTCTCCTGTTTGTCAATGCTGCCTTCATTCCTGTTGCCCAGGTTCCCCTACACCTCTGCAGGGAGTTCTCAGGCTCACATACTGTAGCTTCTACAATGGAGAACAACAAGTTCCAAAATCCCAGGGAAGAATTTTGATTATTTTCATATGAGTCAGGTCCACCCTCTTTATTGATTAAACTATACCCATGGGCGTGAGGTGTTATAATGGTCTCAGCTTTAGGCAAGTGTCCATTCCCAGGGGAATCTGTCATGGCCAGTGGCATGGGGTCTATACAATCATATCAACTCTTACTTAAATCCATGGGTTGCAGTAGAGGAGGATGAATCAATTAGGAATGCATTCAGCTTCATAACACTAAGAAGCTCTCATTTAAATCAGTGAGTTGCAGTGAGGAAGAAGCATGGATCAGGAATATATCTGCAAGAGTGCAAACATTGGTTTTTGGAGGATGAAAAAATCTCAGGCATTAAAATGGTTTGTGGTCTTCTAAAACTCAGCTGTACCTGACATTGTAAACAGATATACAGGTGTTAAAACTTGATAGGGGCAGAGATATCCCCAAGGAATGTCTGAAAATTCTCTTTAGTGGGGTTGATGGTGAAAAACTGGTTGAGAAACACTGAGTTCTAATGACAACAATAATACCTAACAGTTATGCAGTACTTAGCAAGTGCTAGGAATTTTTTTGGATGTTATATTAAATTAACTTGTTTAACAATATACCCATCAAAATACCATTTTACAGTGGCTTAAACAAGTAGGCTTGATTTCCTACTCTACTTGATTTTTCTGCTCCTAAATGAAAGTCCAAAGGTGGTTTGACCATTTCAAAACCAGCATATCTTTAGTTCTGTAGACTTTTCCTTCCTGCTAATTATCTCATGGTTAGGGGATAATTACTGTAGCTCTAGACATTACATCTACCTTTAATGGTAGAAGAATGGGGAAGAAATGAAAGCAGTGTCTCCTTTTTTTTTCTTCTTTTTTTTTTTAATGAGCAGAGTAAAAGCTTTTCCAAGAGCTCTCCTACTTGACTTCTGCTTAGGTATCACTGGGTAGAATTAGGTTGCATCATCACTTGTAGCTATAAGAGAGGCAGGGAAAGGGGAGAACAAGATTATCATGCTCACTTAGACCTACACAATTTAATATGATAGCCAGCTATGACTATTTAAAAATTTTCTTATTAAGATATGATTCATATACCATAATATTTATCATATTAAGTGTACTTTTTGGTGATTTTTAATATATTCACAAGATCATGTACAAGCATCACTAATTCCAGAACATTTTCATCATCCCCCGAAGAAATCCAATATCATTAGTATTCACTCATTTCTCCTACCCCCAGGCCCTGGCAATCTACTTTCTGTCCCTACGGATTTGTCTGTTCTGGACATTTCATAAAAATGGAATTATACAGTATATGGCATTTTGTATCTGGGTTCCTTCGGTTAGCATAAGTTTCTCAAATTTCAGTTAAGTTATAACATCTATCAGTGCTTCTATAAAATCCATTCATTTTTATGACTTTGTAATAGTCAACTCATGAGCCGACTCATTAGAAAAGACCCTGATGCTGGGAAATATTGAAGGCAGGAGGAGAAGGGGACAACAGAGGATGAGATGGTTGGATGGCATCACCGACTTAATGGACATGAGTTTGAGCAAGCTATGGGAGATGCTGAAGGACAGGGAAGCCTAGCGTGCTGTAGTCCATGGTGTCACAGAGTAGGACATGACTGAGCAACTGAACAACAATAGTCAGCTGCATGGATATGCCACATCTGTTTATCTGTTCACTTGTTGATGGACATTTAGGTCATTTCCACTTTTTAGTTGTCATAAATACTACTATAAACATCCATATACAAGTTTTTGTGTGAACATGTTTTCAGTTCTGTTGGGTATATTCCTAGGAGTGAAAGTACTAGATTATATGATAACTCTATGCTTAACCCTTTAAGAAATACCAGACTTCCTTCAAAGCAGTGGCAAATCGATGGAGAAACAGTGGCTGACTTTATTTTTCTGGGCTCCAAAATCAGTGCAGATGGTGATTGCAGCCATGAAATTAAAAGACGCTTACTCCTTGGAAGGAAAGTTATGACCAACCTAGACAGCATATTAAAAAGCAGAGACATCACTTTGTCAACAAAGGTCCGTCTAGTCAAGGCTATGGTTTTTCCCATGATCACGTATGGATGTGAGAGTTGGACTATAAAGAAAACTGAGCGCCAAAGAATTGATGCTTTTGAACTGTGGTGTTGGAGAAGACTCTTGAGAGTCCCTTGAACAGCAAGGAGATCCAACCAGTCCATCCTAAAGGAGATCAGTCCTGAGTGTACATTGGAAGGACTGATACTAAAGCTGAAACTCCATTATTTTGGCCACCTGATGCGAAGAGCTGACTCATTTGAAAAGACCCTGATGCTGGGAAAGATTGAGGGCAGGAGGAAAAGGGGATGACAGAGAATGAGATGGTTGGATGGCATCACTGACTCAATGGACATGGGTTTGGGTAAACTCCAGGAGTTGGTGATGGACAGGGAGGCCTGGTGTGCTGCAGTTCATGGGGTTGCGAAGAGTCGGACACAACTGAGCAACTGAACTGAACTGAAAATGAAATAAAATCGAAGACTCCGTTTATCAGTCTCACTGGCCATGTTTCAGGTGCTCAGTCACTCTATGGAAAGTGGCTGCACTAGTGGGTGGTGCGTGTGTAGAGCATCTCCATCATCACAGAGTATACTGGACAGCACTGGCTTAGACCATCAACACTGATCACTTGGAGGTGGGCACATGGCCACTCGAAACAAAAATCAGATTTCTTAAGCTAAGAGAAATGGAATATAACTATAGAACATTCTTCAGAAATTGTAAGATATCCTGATCCCTAAAGATATGGATCTGCACATTCAATATATATCTCCTGAAGATGCATAGAATTTTCCCAAGGGAAAAGCTGGGGCAAGGGATGAGTGGGAGGCCAAAATTCTAGATCAGGGATTGGCAGTCTTTTTCTGTAAAAAGTTAGATGCTAAATATTCTTGGCTTTGCTTCTATATGATATCTGTCATAACTATTCAGTTTTGTCATTTTAGTGAGAAAGCAGTCAGAGACAGTATGTAAGTTAATGGACCATACTGTGTTCTAATCAGACTTGATTTATAGAAACAGGTTGTGGGCTGGAGTTGGCCCATGGACCATGTTTTGTGAGAAAACATGTAGAAAAGTATGGGGGTTAACAGGGGCCTACCATGCTGCAGTGGGTGGAGTGGTAAGATGCTTGGTATGGCCAGAAAATAGGCTTTAAGGATGATGGTATATCAAGAAGGCTGGGAAGAGAGACAACCAGATCATAGGCATGGATCCTCAATGCATATGAATCTTGTTTTGTTTTGTTCTGGTATTTTTGTTTGTTTTTAAATATTATATGTGACAAGAAGTCATCAGAGCTTTTTAAGTTGGAAATTATGCAGTTATGTTGACTTTTTAGACAACCTTCTGACAACATTGTGAAAAGTAGATTGGAGCAAGGGAGGCTAGAGGAAGAGAAGACCAGTTAAGAAGCTGTTGAAGAGCCTGAACAAAAGCAGGAATATAAACCAACTCATTCGGTTACTGAATATACACATGTGTGTCCCTAATCATGTCAGTCAGTCTGTTTACTGTACACCAATGATAGTGACACAGGTTAAGCCTCTGTGTCTTGAGTACACATAAATATCTGCTTCTCATCATGTTAATTGCCATCAGTATAGATATTAACAACCAAGCTGATAACTTGTCCCCACTAACCTCTTTACTGTGAACTGGGCAAGAAGTGATGTTGATTTAAATGAAATGTGAAGAGTGGGACTTGTATATATTCTTTTCATGTCCCAGGAGAGTCACCTTGAATTCCAGAGAATTGGTGCTGAATATTACTCTGAGACTGGAGAAGGAAATGGCAACCCACTCCAGTATTCTTGCCTGGAAAATCCCATGGACAGAGGAGCCTGGCGGGCTACAGTCCTTGGTGTCACCAAAGAGTTGGAGATGACTTAGCAACTAACCACCACCACCGTTAATGCTGAGAACATTGGTGACCTTTGGAAGCTGTGAGGCTGGAGTTGAGTGGAGAGACATGGTGGCCTTGGAAGAGTTATTTCTAAATGGGGACATGAGCTCATCCTCTATGGCTCAATTCTGAAAGGACCCCTGAAGGGGACAAGGAAAACTTGATGAACTCCTCATTTATGAAGTTAAATCCAGAGTTAACCACAATATGGAGGCTTGCCTGGGACTCTCTGCCATCAGTGAAGATGAATTATCCATGTGGACTCTGAAAATAGCAAATACAAGTTATGTGTCCATGGATTTTTTTTTTTTTTTTAAACATAGTAATCCTGTCTAGTCAAGGCTATGGTTTTTCTAGTAGTCATGTATGGACGTGAGAATTGGACTGTGAAGAAAGCTGAGCGCTGAAGAATTGATGCTTTTGAACTATGATGTTGGAGAAGACTCTTGAGAGTCCCTTGGACTGCAAGGAGATCCAACCAGTCCATCCTAAAGGAGATCAGTCCTGGGTGTTCATTGGAAGGAATGATGCTGAGGCTGAAACTCCAATACTTTGGCCACCTCATGCGAAGAGTTGACTCATTGGAAAAGACTCTGATGCTGGGAGGGATTGGAGGCAGGAGGAGAAGGGGACAACAGAGGATGAGATGGCTGGATGGCATCACCGACTCGATGGACATGAGTTTGAGTGAACTCTGGGAGTTGGTGATGGACAGGGAGGCCTGGCGAGCTGCAGTTCATGGGGTCGCAAAGAGTTGGACATGACTGAGCGACTGAACTGAACTGAATCCTACCCTGTGAGTACACTACAGTTTTTGCAGACTGAGTAATAAGAACTCTAAAGTAAGTGTTGTTAAGCTGTTGCTAGGTTGGTTTTCCTCCTTGTAAGCATATTAGAGGTCTTCCCATGTGGCACAGCAGTAAAGAATCCACCTGCTAATGCAGGAGACACAAGATACAAGGGTTTGATCCCTGAGTTGGGAAGGTCCCCTGGAGTAGGAAATGGCAACATGCTCCAGTATTCTTGCCTGGAAAATTCCAGGGACAGAGTCTGGTGAGCTGCAGCCCATGGTGGTCACAGAGTCAGACGTGACTTAGTGACTGAGCACACATGCATACTTGTCAAACAAGTATCGTGGCTTGTTCACTAGTTAAATCCTCACTGATACCTAAATTATGAAATATAACTTAAAATATAAGAAGCAAATTTGGGCTCTTCACAAAGCTGAATCTGCTTCACCTCAGGAATGAAAATGAATGAATAGCTTACACACACAGTTTTGTGTGTGTGTGTGTGTGTTTTCCTCTCTCTCTGGATGTCCTGCCTTCAGATACTATGAGCATCAGAAAATACCTCTTGAGCCTAATTTTAAGTAGTCAGACCTATGTCCAGTGGGAATTGTGAGTATTTTCAAGGGTAGGGTGGATAGAGGTGATAGCATGAAACACGGCTGGCCCTCTGACCAGGCCTGCTTTGTGAAGGCGTCTTTCCCAAGGTGGGCGTGGGTGGATGTGCGCTTGTGCAGGCCCCTGTGGAAGCACAGGTCCGCTGCCTCTGCAGTCACTCTCCACAGGCAGAGGCCGCGGCTCTCCCTGAATGGCAGTCTTGGACGTTCTGAGTCCAACACCCTTGAACAGAGGGACAGACTGAATCCAGGCATATGGCATTCACTGTTTGTCGACTTATTTTTCAGGCTTGGAGGGTTCAAAGAAAGTGAAAGTGAAGTCGCTCAGTCGTGTCCGACTCTCTGCGACCCCATGGACTGTAGCCTACCAGGCTCCTCCCTCCATGGGATTCTCCAGGCAAGAGTACTGGAGTGGGTTGCCATTTCCTTCTCCAGGGGATCTTCCCGACCCAGGGATCGAACCTCGGTCTCCCACGTTCCAGGTAGACGCTTTAACCTCTGAGCCACCAGGGAACTCTTTTGGAGGGTTCAGGACTTCCCCAAATGTATTTTGCCAAATATTTGCATACTGGTGTCTACTAAGGGCCATGCCTTCTGTACATATCTGATTCATTTATCCCAGAATAATCAAATCACTGTATTTTGGAAATGTGTGACATCCAGAAGAGTTCTTTTGAATTTTTAAATATCTTTTTTACTTTTTAATGAGACTAACAGAAATGGGTGATCCCAGTGATCACAAAGAGGCCTAATTTGCCCCCAGCTTCCTGGACACCAAGAAGCTTTGGACATGAGTATTTTCTGGGGTGTTTTTGCTGCAGCATTATTCTAGGACGTGTTTCTTATTTACTTTATATATACCTGCTCAGCAAAGCTGTTTTTGAGTGAGTTCTCCAGCAGTCATTAACTTTTATTTTTTTTTAATGAAGCTTCTCAAGTCATTTCTTAGAACAGGGAAATCTCTTTGTCACAAAGAATGAACTCTAGCATAAAAAGCTAGTTAGGTGACCTAGTTCCTTCAGCAAAAGCAACAAAAAGGTGCCAGGAGAAGGAAGAATAGAGAGAGGGATGAGGAACTATGAAGAAAAGAGACATAAGAAGCATATGGCCCACTTGTAATGTATGCCTTTATTTGAACCTTCATTCAAACAACAACTGTTAAAGAAGAAAGTAAAGTATTAGGAGAAGTAGGAACACAACAATAAGGAATTATTTTAAAATATGATACTACTGAAATTACATTCTAAAAGATATCTTGTACTTTATAATTGCATGCTGTGCAGAAAAATAATACAAAGTCTAAAATTCTCTTAAAAGAAATCAGAGTAGGGTACAGATGAAACAAGATGGGCATGAATTGAAATTACATGTAGCTGTTGTAAGTATCTGAGAGTTCACTAACTGTTCTTTCTAATTTTGAATATGTTTGTAATTTAACATACTAAAAAGTTTTTTTTTGTTGTTTGTTTGTTTGTTTTTAATTAACAGTTTGGGATCTCTGAAAGTCTTGGGTCCCTAAAAGAATTTCTTTTGGTTGCATTTGCTTCTCTTCCACACCTCCCTAAATCCCAGTGGAGGGATGTTTTCTCCTTTAGTTGTGGCTCTTTCCCTGTCTGTCTCTCCCTCCTTCCCTCCCTATATTCTATCCACTTGTCTTTCTGTTCCCACCCTCCTTAATCTGTCTTTCTGTTTTCCTGTCTTCATTTCTTCCATTTCTTTCCTTTTCTGACCTTCACTAGGGTTGACAAGAAGAGAAGACATATGTTTTGTATCAAGTTACAGATATACTTGGGACATATTATCAGGGCCACACAAGGGCTGGGCACTTTCTGGAGACTCCGATGAGTGTGGCAGGCTGCCAGGGCCTGCTTGACCACTAAGTAATCCTGCTGGCTGAGGACAAAACTTGACTAGACCACCGTCCCACAACAGTCAGTTCCTACAGGTTTTGCTGTGAGGTTGGTCTGATTTGATCACTGTCTCCCAAACTAGCCTCAGAAAGTAAATCAGGGAGAGAATCACCTGTAGAGATTAAAAAACAAAAAACAAAAAACCTTTCAGTAGAGATACTTGGGCAGTTCACTGGGAATTCTGATTGAGATTTGAATGGAAACAAAAGCTGAAAATCCATAGTTTTGTTAGCCTCTCATGATTCTCATGATCATTAGATTGGGGAATCTTCCCCAGTGGTTCAGATGGTAAAGAATCTGCCTGCAATGCAGGAGACCCAGGTTCAATTCCTGGGTCAGAACATGGGGTCTCAAAGAGTCGAACATGACTATGTGATCACTTGTGGCGGGTGGTTTAGTCGCTCAGTAATGCCCAACTCTTGAAACTCCACAGACTGTAGCCCACCGAGCTCCTCTATCCATAGGATTTTCCAGGCAAGAATACTGGAATGGGTTGCCATTTCCTTCTCCAGGGGATCTTCCCAACGTAGGCAGATTTTTTACCAACTGAGCTACCAGGGAAGCCCAAGTGACTACTTACTACTTCTCTTTTCTACTAGACTTAGTGGTTCTTTGATAGATTGGAGGGATTCTAGTTGCTCAAGGAGCAGATTTAGATTGTATTTCCATACAGTTCTGCTTTATTACAATGGATATGGCAAATTTTCCACTGGTATCAGTTACTGTTTATAATGTTTTTATGTAAGATGACATGTTCATGAACAAGGTGTTGCATCTGATAGTTACTGCATAAGCATCTGATGGCTCAGTGGGTAAAGAATCTGCCTGCTAATGCAAGAGATACAGGAGATGTGGGCTCAATCCCTGGGTTGGGAAGATCCCCTGGAGGAGGAAATGGCAGCCCACTCCAGTATTCTTGCCTGAAAAATGCCATGGACAGAAGAGCCTGGCGGGCTACAGACCAGAGTCGCAAAAAGTCAGACACGACTGAGCACAGACATACATACAAGATAAACAAATGCTGAATACAGAAAAGAAAGTCAAGAAAAAGATAACGTACTTATCAAGTGCTACTCTGGTAGTCAACTTGACTAATCATTTATATTTTCTCCTTTAATTTTTGCCAGAGCTCTGGAGAGCAGTTTTTACTGTCCATCTTTATACTTGATGGCACAGAAACTCAGAGAAGTTCAATATTATACCCAAAGTCATCAGTGAACCTGTGACAGGAGGAGTATTGAAGCCAGATTTACCTGTCTTTTCTACCACACAGCCGTTCCAAACCCTGCTGCCCATTTGCCAGTCCTTTCGAAGCCTTTCTAAACAGGGGAAATCTGTTTAGAGGTCAGGAAACCCGACCAGTGCGGCAGGCTGCCAGAGCTTCCTTTGCTGGGCTGTACTGGTGTGTTTGTTTTTCTTGGTCCACAGCTGGATAAAGGGTCCCACTGAAAGCTTTGTTGCTGCTCACAATACCAGGGTGTCACGGCAGGGAGCTGTGACAGTTGAGGGTCAGAAGCCTCTTCTGGATGGTTTTCCCATATTGGAATTTGTGTGTATAGGGAACCTTGTCATAGGCCTGAGATATGGGGGGTTTTGTGAGCACCATCCAGCACCTTGGCCTTCTCTGACAGTGGGGAAGTCAGAATGTCAGCTGGAAAGAAAAACCTCCCCCAGTGGATTCCAGGCTCTGTGTATGTCACTCAGCTGGTGTCTCGCATACTGGCCTTCCTTTCTGTGGTCTATTTTCCAAGACACTTTGCTCAGAGAGGATCCTTGTAAAGACGCAGATCTGATTATGTTCCTCCCTAGTGCAATCCCTTCAATGACTCCCCATCCCTTGAGCCCCCCTGCACTGCAATGAAGACCCTTCCTGGGCTGGCTGTGTCCCCCCTGCATTTTCTACCCCTCCCTGCATCAGGAGCATCCAGAGTCCTCGCACTCATAGCTGTGCAGCCCATCCTGGAAACAGAGTGGAAAAGAACCCCAAGAAAATATATAAAATTTAATTATGACTTATGGTGCCTGGCAGGATTTGATTTTCCCATGTGTTTGTTGCCTGTCTTTCCCACTATACTGTAAGCTCCCTGAGAGCATGGTCTTTAACTTGTCTCCTGTTGTGTCATCAGTGTGGAACAATGCCTAGAGTGTAGTAGGTGGTCACGTAAATAATTCAGGGACTAGATGAATGGTTGTCACTATGCAGTCCTGTTCAAGGTCAAAAGAAAGCATGGTTATGGCCAGAGTGGTCAAGGAGGGCTTCACAGTGTACCTGTTGTGAAGGAATTAGGCTTTGAGGAATCAGAGGAACTGGTTGTGGTTTTAGTCTTAAGAGGATCAGAATTTTTGCAGGGCTCTTGGTATATTGGAAGGAAGATGGGTTTTATAACCAAAGAGATCTAGGTTCAAATTTGGACTCTTTCAGTTACCAGTTTTATGACTTAAAGATCTCTGAGCTTCAGTTTCTTCACCCGTAAAATGAGATTGATATTGCTGTCTTTATTCTTGTGAGGAATTAAAGCAATATCATATATAAAGCACATGCCATAATGCAGAGCACGTATTGGGCTCTCCATCAATGGTAAGTAAAACCTTATACAGATACAGTGTGACCGGATGCCTGGGAAATGGATTATTTAGGGGAGGTAGTTAAATTTAATGAAAATGGCACAATTGTTAAACTGGCACAGAAGAATCCGAGTTACAGTAGATTTCACAGTACTCTAGCTGTTTTCATGTGCTTTGAAGATTTCTCTCTGTCTGTACTTTTTTAACTTTGGAAAATGGAGGTAGGGGGATGTGCCTCCATCTTACCCACCTGGTACATAGATTCCCTCTGCCCTAATACTGGGGACCTGTTGCAAGGTAAGGCTTTTCTGGCAGGAGATCATGATGAGAAGAGGAGGAGGATGGAAATAAGCTTTTATTTATATATTTATTTTAGGTAGAAAAATTAGAACTGCTCTTCCCATGACGAACTACATGCGCCTGACTTTCCTTCTGCCGTGTGTGTGTGTGTGTGTCCCTGTAGACCTTGGCGTGAGAGTTTTCACTGTGGTCATGATCCTGACCTCTACCTAATTCTTCCCCTTTCTATTAGGACATCTCTCCCTTTCTCCACCCACCTCTGCTTCTCTTGGGCTCCTAGAAAATGCCAAGTTCTTTTCTGCCTTGGATTCTTTGAATCTGCCAATCCTTTTGACTGAAATTCTCCTCTGCCTCTTTCATTTTTCAGAAAATCAGCAGGCTCCTTTTCCTATAGTGGTACTGGAGCAAAATAACAATATTGGTTTTTTATTATTTATTTTACATGATGCCAAGATCTATTCCTTGGCATCATGGAATTTTTTTTTTTTTTCAGTATTCCCTGGTGCAAGAAATGGCAACCCACTCCAGTCTTCTTGCCTGGGAAGTCATGGACAGAGGAGCCAGGTGGGCTACAGTTCATGAGGTCACAAAAGAGCTGGACACAACTTAGGGACTAAACGCCACTGCTTCTCTCCCTTGGGCTCCCTGTAGAGCTGCTCTCTCCTCATAGAGAGTTGTTAACAATAACCGCTGCACCCTTCCCTTCACCCTACTTGAGCCTTCAGGCAGCTCCTCTGCTTTAGACTGTTGCAGGTGGTTTTGTCCCTCTCCCTATGAATCCAGCAGGCTTCCCTTGTGGCTCAGCTGGTAAAGAATCTGCCTGTAATGTGGGAGACATGGGTTTGATCCCTGGGTTGGGAAGATCCCCTGGAGATTGGAAAGGCTACCTAGTCCAGTATTCTGGCCTGGAGAATTCCATGGACTGTATAGTCCATGGGGTAGCAAAGAGTCGGACACAACTGAGCAACTTTCAATTTCACTTTCTTTCTGTGAATCCAGTAGATGGCCCTGCTGGGGACCCAGTTCCTCCCCTCCCCAGTGGAAGATGAGTCCCGGCAGAGAGGTTACCAGAGCTGAGTAGCAAAGAGGGGCCAGGAATACTTGTCATCAGGGTATCCAGGACAGGAAGGAGGGAGTAATTGGATGGTAGAGTCAAGGAGGAGAAAGTTGACATGGAAATGACTTAGTTATTCACTGACAGATGAATGGATAAAGATGTGGTGCATATACATGATGGAAGATTCCTCAGCCATAAAAAAGAATGACATGTCATTTGTAGCAATATGGATGGACCTAGAGACGATCATACTAAGTGAAGTCAGACAAAGACAAATATATGATATCACTTATATGTGGAATCTGAAAAATCGAACAAATGGGCTTATTTACAAAGCAGAGGCAGACTCACAGATGTAGAAAACAAATGTGCGGTTACCAAAGGGGAATGGGGGTAGGGGAGAGGTAAATTAGGAGTTTGGGGTTAGCAGACAGACTCTACTATATATAAAATAGATAAACAGAAAGGTCTTATTGTACAGTACAGAGAACTATATTCAAAATCCTGTGATAAACCTTAATAGAGAAGAATATGAAAAAGTATTATATATATGTGTGTAACTGAATGACTCTACTGTATACCAGAAACTCGGAGAAGGCAATGGCACCCCACTCCAGTACTCTTGCCTGGAGAATCCCATGGACGGAGGAGCCTGGAAGGCTGCAGTCCATGGGGTCGCGAAGGGTCGGACACGTCTGAGCGACTTCACTTTGGCTTTTCACTTTTATGCATTGGAGAAGAAAATGGCAACCCACTCCAGTGTTCTTGCCTGGAGAATCCCAGGGACGGCGGAGCCTGGTGGGCTGCCGTCTGTGGGGTCGCACAGAGTCAGACACGACTGAAGTGACTTAGCAGCAGCAGCAGCAGCATACCAGAAATTAACACAACATTGTACATCATCTAAAGTCAATTAAAATCAACTGAAGTCAATTAAAAAAAAGTCAGTTGCTGACTGATGTCTGAAATAACAGTATTATATATTAAAAAAAAACCCAGTAATTTAGGACTAAAAATAACCAACACAATATGGTTTAACACCAAAATGTGGTGGCCTATTCATAGTTCTCACCTTAGAAGTTATCGCCTCACAGAGACCATCTCAGGTGGACTTCTTCTACACTCCATGTTTAAGTCCCCATTGCACTTACTACTCTCTGGAAATGCATTGTTTATTCTTTTGTATTGTTTAGGTGTCTAAACGATATTTAATTGCCAGAGTCCCCCAAATGTCGTCTAAGCTCCACGAAGGCAGGGACCTGCCTGCTTGCTCCCCAGTGCCTAGAACTGTATCTGGAAATAGACAGTCTAAATCAGTACATGTTGAATGAGTGGACAGGAATGACTGTGACAATCCAAGTTGCTTTTGGTGAGATTAATGTTGAAGAAAGGAGTGCAGTTGCCTACAGTTCTCTAAGGCAGGTCAGGCAATGCTGATACAGGCTTGGTTGTTATCATCACGATTATTATTTTGTTTCAAACTCTTGAGGATGCTAGGCATGTTGTAGACTGAGGGAAGTAAAAGTCTTGCAACAGATGGTACCACCTGCAAAAGAATTAAGTCTGATTTCTCCACCCCAGCCTCCACTCCTTATCACAGATATGAATAAACACACACCCAATTGTTTTTAATGCTTTCTTTGGAGGGATGGCACATTTATATTCTGAGTCAGGCAAGAAAAGTCTCTAGCCACAGGACAGCTGGGAACTCAGGTCCGTGGAGGGCGCCCAGGATGGAGGTGAGGAGAAGGCGCCTCCTTGTCTGGTGACAGCAGCTGGGGCCTCCTCTGCCTCCCTCCCCACAAAAATCCCTTTGGAACCAGCTCATGCTGGGATCCTGCCTGCCAGACAGAAACAGATGGCCTCAGGCCGCCGCTGATGCGGTGGCATGGACTGCATAGCTGCTGCTTTACTCACGGCCAGGGAGACAGAGATGGGGATGGTGGAGGTGAGGGCCGGTCACCTTGCGTTCCCTCCACAGCTGAGGTGACTCACTCTGCCTCAGCTGAAGTTTCGTGTCAGGTTCTGTGGGTTGCAGGCATTCTGTCTGCTCATGCCAGTGAGAAGCAGACTTGGCCGGGTATATTTGTAAGTGTGTATGCCTTCAATTAGAGCATTTGAAAAAGATACTTTATTTTTCCCCTTCTTCCTTCACCTGCCACACAAGGGGTTGCTGGAGTTAGCTTAGCAGTTGTTCATGAAATACAGCCTCCCCCTCTGGGCAGCCCTGAGGAGTGGCTTCTCCCATCTGCCTGAGATGGTGTGGGCGGCTCGAAAAGGTGGCGCAGGAATGGGGAGATGGATGGTTTCCTCTCTGGAGCCAAGATTGTCATCTGCTAGAGGTGGGACCCTTGGCAGGTCACTTAACCTCCATAACCTCCTGCTGTCTCATGAAGGTGGGACTGGATTGGGGACATCATATAGCTTAGCTCTCAGTCTGTTTTTATCAATTGGAAATTGCTGTTTGGAGCAGAGCAAGGGATGACAGATAAGTCAGTCTCAGCTAAACCAGAAAGAAATATCCACTCTTTCTTTTTTGGCTGCACCTGCAGTATGCCAGATCTTAGTTCCCCAACAAGGGATCAAACCTATGTCTCCTGCAGTGGAAGTGTGGTCTTAACTGACCACCAGGGAAGTCCCAAGAAACAGCCACTCCTGATGTTCTCCAGGTGTATGAACGTGGGTAGTAGTTCACATGCTGGATATTACCTGACTTGATGGTAATATCTGCCCCCGTTTTAGCTCCAGGAGTTGGTGGACAGGGAAGCCTGGTGTGCTGCAGTTTATAGGGTCACAAAGAGTTGGATGTGACTGAGTGACCGAACTGAACTGAACTGATGTGTCCTTCAGGGATCATGTAACAGTTTCCCATCTTAATCACTGCCTGAGAATAAACTTTATTAATAAAGGTGAGGAACACACACACAATCTGACTTTTATTGAGAGTTGGAGATTCCATCATTTACCCCTCCTCCTTATGCAGAGAGAATCTTTTAAATGACTTATCCAAAGGCATTCAGCTAATAAGTGATAGACCTTGAATTCAAACTCAGATCTGTCTTCAGAACCTAAGTTCTCTATTCCCACCTTGCACCCCTCTTCAGCTGGAGATTAACATTGAATGTCTGTGTGTAGGAATTGGTTGCTAAGGAAACAGATCAGAAAGTTGCCCGAGAGATTTATTAACTGTTATCTGCCTGTCTCTTTTGAGTTTACGAAGTACTTTCAAAATACTATGGGTACATACAGGATACTAAAAACATGTACAGATTAAAAAAAAAAAAAACTGGGTTATTTCATTTAAACTTTCAAAACTGTTACTCCTCTTTTTCAGGGAAGGTAAGGCTCGTAGAATAAGGTAGCTTGCCTTTGGGGGCTGGTACTCAAGCCAAGGCCTGCCTGCCTCTGGAGTCTCTGATGGTACCTGTTGGTGCTAATGCATCCTGAGTGGACCCCTTGGCAACATTAGAGGTGCTTTTGAATACAAAAGGTGGGGTGAATATCCCCCTCACCTAGGTCTCTTCTGTTCTCTAGAACTTGGAAAAATCCTGCCCTTACTTACCAGTGTGAGCAGGGAAGTTTCCCAGCTGCTCTTCCTGGCTACCAACCCCTGGCTGGGGCCAGGGGACTCCTCTGGGCGAGGAGCGTTTGGCTAGCATGCGCGTGAGTGGCTGATCACCAAGTGACTGACCTCATGCAGCAGGAAACTTTCTTCATCTTCATGAAAACTGAACACATGAGACCATCAGATGTGTGACTACACTGAATGCAAGAGAGTAAAGAGACCTTTAGAAAAGTGGATCTCCTGCTGGACCTGCTAATTTCAATAATTTTGGCCTTTTTAAAACTACCTTAGAAACTTAAAGGTTAAATAATAATACATACAGATACCTAAGTATATATGTAGATATTTAAAATGCATGTGAAAATAGGGCCCATGAGAGGGTAAATGGAATAATATTTTTATGTTTTAGCAGTCTCTCCTTTTTTTGTTGTTGTTGGGAAACTTTCTGTCTTGCCAATCAGCTGAATTCATTTGGTGCTATTGCTTTCCTTTTATGAAAAAGATTAATTCTGGGGATTTGATCAAAATACACTTTAAAACACAAGCCTCAAATTGCAAATATCAGGCAATCTGGAATTTGGCTTTTTTGGGCTGAAGTCATTTGCCAGTAAATTTGCTGTCTTGCCCCTGCCTGTACCCAACAACAAGAAGTCTCACTCTTTTCTAGGTCCCCCCCCAGTGTGCTTGTAGCCGACACGCACACACACCCAGGCACACACACGTGTGCTTGCACATGGTTTTGACTTTATGCTGATAGGTAAAAAAACGCCAGAATCAGCTAGGGCAGGCAGTAGGCCTGTCTGGTTTAAATTGAAGCTGCCTGGGAGATCTGGGGTAATAAGTGAGTGACAACAGGTGCAGATTTCGTTGCGCCCTTCTGAGCTCAGCCCGTGGTTCTTTCTTTGATTCTTTTCACCCAACACCCTTGCCTGAGTTGCGTCCAATAAATTTTATAGCAGCATGATCTTGTTTCAGAGCGGAAGGGAGATTTTTCTCTCCACTTGGCTAAATGGTGCCTAAGTTAAAACCCCACTTCCTGCCCTCTCCTTAATTCTTAAGAAGTAGGAATAAGGAGTAACCGCAGTGAGAAGCTGCTGCTGGGCCCAATATCTATAGTCTGGCATGTGAACAGCTAATTTTGGGGTCCTGTTTTAGAAAAGCCAAGAATTAACTTGCAGAGTATGCATGTATGCTCTCGTTTCAGTCGTGTCCTACTCTTTGTGACCCTATGGATTGTAGCCCACCAGGCTCCCCTGTCTATGGGGATTCTCCAGGCAAGAATACTGGAGTGGATTGCCATTTCCTTCTCCAAGGGATCTTCCCAACCCAGGAATCGAACCTGTGTCTCCTGCGTTAGCAGGTGGATTCTTTACTGCTGATTCACCTGGAGAGCCCAGAGAAACTTGCAGAGAATTAACCATAATTGGGGAGAAAATAATTACTGGGCTGCTTCTGCCCTGTGATAGCTGGAGCCACCAGCTAGTCAGAGAATTCTTTGTTGTCAGTTCAGCTCACTTGCTCAGTCGTGTCCGACTCTTTGCAACCCCATGAACCACAGCAAGCCAGGCCTCCCTGTCCACAACCAACTCCCAGAGTTTACTCAAACTCAAGTCCTTTGAGTCAGTGATGCCATCCAACCATCTCATCCTCTGCTGTCCCTTTCTCCTCCCACCTTCAATCTTTCCCAGCATCAGGATCTTTTCCAATGAGTCACTTCTTTGCATCAGGTGGCCAAAGGATTGGAGTTTCAGCTTCAGCATCAGTCCTTCCAATGAATATTCAGGACTGATTTCCTTTAGAATTGACTGGTTTGATCTCCTTGCAGTCCAAGGGACTCTCAAGAGTCATCTTCTTCAACACCACAGTTCAAAAGCATCAATTCTTCTGTGCTCAGCTTTCTTTATAGTCCAACTCTCACAACCATACATGACTACCAGAAAAACCATAGCCTTGACTAGATGGACCTTTGTTGGCAAAGTAGCATCTCTGCTTTTTAGTGTGCTGTCAAGAGTGTTCATAACTTTTCTTCTAAAGAGCAAATGTCTTTTAATTTCATGGCTGCAGTCACCATCTGCAGTGATTTCGGAGCCCAAGAAAATAAAGTCTGCCATTGTTTCCATTGTTTTCCCATCTATTTGCCATGAAGTGATGGGACCTGGTGCCATGATCTTAGTTTTCTGAATATTAAGCTTTAAGCCAACTTTTTCACTGTCCTCTTTCACTTTCATCAATAGGCTCTTTAGTTCTTCGCTTTCTGCCATAAGAGTGATGTTAGCTGCATATCTGAGGTTGTTGATATTTTTCCCAGCAATCTTGAATTCAGCTTGTGCTTCATCCAGCCCAGCATTTCTCATGATGTACTATGCATATAAGTTAAATAAGCAGGGTGACAGTATTCAGCCTTGACGTACTCCTTTCCAGATTCGGAACCAGTCTGTTGTTCCATGTCTACTTCTAACTGTTGCTTCCTGACCTACATACAGGTTTCTAAAGAGGCAAGTCAGGTGGTATGATATTCCCATCTCTCTAAGAGTTTTCCACAGTTTTTTGTGATCCACACAGTCAAAGTCAATAAAGCAGAAGTATACACAATGGAGTATTACTCAGCCATTAAAAAGAATACATTTGAATCAGTTCTAATGAGGTGGATGAAACTGGAGCCTATTATACAGAGTGAAGTAAGCCAGAAAGAAAAACACCAATACAGTATACTAACGCATATATATGGAATTTAGAAAAATGCTAACAATAACCCTGTGTACGAGACAGCAAAAGAGACACTGATGTATAGATCAGTCTTATGGACTCTGTGGGAGAGGGAGAGGGTGGGGAGATTTGGGAGAATGGCATTGAAACATGTATAATATCATGTATGAAATGAGTCGCCAGTCCAGGTTCGATGCACGATACTGGATGCTTGGGGCTGGTGCACTGGGACGACCCAGAGGGAGGGTATGGGGAGGGAGGAGGGAGGAGGGTTTAGGATGGGGAACACAGGCATACCTGTGGTGGGTTCATTTCGATATTTGGCAAAACTAATACAATATTGTAAAGTTTAAAAATAAGATAAAATAAAAAAAAAAGAAGTATATATTTTTCTGGAACTCTCTTGCTTTTTTGATGATCCAGCGGATGTTGGCAATTTGATCTCTGGTTCCTCTGCCTTTTCTGAAACCAGCTTGAACATCTGGAGGTTCACAGTTCACATACTGTTGAAGCCTGGCTTGGAGAATTTTGAGCATAACTTTACTAGTGTGTGAGATGAGTGCAATTGTGCGGTAGTTTGAGCATTCTTTGGCATTGTCTTTCCTTGGGATTGGAATGAAAAGGACTGACCTTTTCCAGTCCTGTGGCCACTGCTGCGTTTTCTAAATTTGCTGGCATATTGAGTGTAGCACTTTCACAGCATCATCTTTCAGGATTTGAAATAGCTCAACTGGAATTCCATCACCTCCACTAGCTTTGCTCGTAGTGATGCCTTCTAAGACCCACTTGACTTCACATTCCAGGATGTCTGGCTCTAGGTGAGTGATCACACCAACATGATTATCTGGGTCGTGAATATCTTTTTTGTACAGTTCTTCTGTGTATTCTTGCCACCTCTTCTTAATATCTTCTGCTGCCATTAGATCCATACCATTTCTGTCCTTTACTGAGCCCATCTTTGCATGAAATGTTGCCTTGGTATCTCTAATTTTCTTGAAGAAATCTCTAGTCTTTCCCATTCTATTGTTTTCCTCTATTTCTTTGCATTAATCACTGAGGAAGGCTTTTTTATCTCTCCTTGCTATTCTTTGGAACTCTGCATTGAAATGGGTATATCTTTCCTTTTCTCCTTTGCCTTCCGTTTCTCTTCTTTCCACAGCTATTTGTAAGGCCTCCTCAGGCAACCATTTTGCCTTTTTGCACTTCTTTTCTTGGGGATTGCCTTGATTCCTGCCTCCTTTACAATGTTACAAATCTCTGTCTACAGTTCTTCAGGCAGTCTGTCTATCTGATCTAATCCCTTGAATCTATTTGTCACTTCCACTGTATAATCGTAAGGAATTTGATTTAGGTCATACCTGAATGGTCTAGTGCTCTTCTCCACTTTCTTCAATTTCAGTCTGAATTTGGCAATAAGGAGTTCATGATCTGAGCCACAGTCAGCTCATGGTCTTGTTTCTGCTGACTGTGTAGAGCTTCTCCATCTTTAGCTACAAAGAATGTAATCAATCTGATTTCGGTATTGACCACCTGGTGATGTCCATGTGTAGAGTCTTCTCTTGTGTTGTTAGAACAGGGTGTTTGCTGTGACCATTGGGTTCCCTTGGCAAAACTCTACTACCCTTTGCCCTGCCTCATTCTGTACTCCAAAATCTTCATTCTTTGTTGTGTGGCTGTGCAATTGTGTGTTGTTGAGTGTTTAGCAGCATCCTTGGCATCCACAAACTAAATGCCAGTAGTACATCTCTCTAACCTTCTGTCAGGGAGACCAGAAATGTCCCCAGACAACCAGCCAGCCCCTGGGAGGCAATATCCCCCTGGTTAAGAACCACTGATTTAGATCAAGTGACAGCTTAGGAGCCTTGAGTAGCGCTCACATCCAGAAAGGACATCTCAGGACTGGTAAGGCGGCTGAGTCTCTCAAAGATGCTGATGTATTTTCCAGACCTCTGTGTCTGGCGTGCAGAGAGGAGTCTTGCTCCACTCAGAGTGTGTCTGCAGAGGCAGCCATGGTGATCTCCCTGCGTGTGCCAGGCCTTTTTGGGAAATACTAGAGAGGGTCCCTCTGGAGGCAGAGCTCGCTGGGCCGTGCAGATCTGTTCTCTGGCCTGGCACCACCTGGCAAAATCATTGTCTTACCCAAAAATATGCTTTTGTAACTCCTGGCAAAACAGGGGCCGTGTTCTCTTTCCCAGCTTCTCTTTTCTGTTTCCAGATGTGTCACTGGTGACACGTGGAGCCCATGGAGAACTCTGTTGGAATCCAAGGCTCTCCTCATTCTCTGCCAGCCCCCTTGTCATGGCTTTTCCTGCCATCTAAGCCAATCTACGTTCTGTCTCCGCGTGGTGGTCAGTGTCTGGGTATCACTGTCCCCTTTATTTTTCTCAGGCCTGTAGCATGTTGCAAGGAGAAAACTTTGTAGGTCTTTTCTGGAGTTAACACCTTCATGCTTGCATTGCCTTGATTGATGACAAGGGGCAGGAACTCAAAATCTGCCATTTATTGGCTGTGTCATTTGGGGCAGTATACTTAGCTTCCTTGGTCCTTCATTTGTTTGCAATGAAGAGAGTAACTTACCCCTGCAGAGGTATTATAAGAACAAAATAAGATAATCTGTGCAAAAGGCTTAGACTCTCCAGTATAATATACTATTAGTGCACCTTTTATATCCAAGAAGACTGCGGCATCCTTGCTCGTGGGAACTGGTTTAAAGTTCATTTGAGGTAGACTCTGTCTTTTTCTCCCAGGTCCCGGGACCTAGAAAGTACTCAGTAAATACCTGACGAATGACTGTATGAAGAAATGTTGGAAAGTCAGACCCCGTGGCCCATTGACCCCTTGAGGGTTGGAGACAAGGGTAGAGAGTTACTCTCTGGTTTGTGTGTCACTTACATTTGTGAAAGAGATTCCAAACAGTCATATTTTAAAGAGTTTACAGAGTGTTTATTAGGGTCCCAAACTGGAGTGCCTGGAGAGGCAGTCCACGTGTAAGACTCTGGCAAGTATAAGACAAGACAGGTGGGGAGGGGCCCAGGAATCTGGGGAGAGCACCTGCAGCCTGAAGACATTCATGGTCATGAATTTCAAAGTCTCTGCATCAGCCAAAGCAAATGTGTCTGTGGGCCCATTTAAGTCTTCCTGCAACCATTTGTGACTCCTATTTAATTTACAGAGTACCTAGGATAAACAGTAGGACAGGTGCTGGGCAGATAAAGATGAGGTGCTCAGAGTCCAGTAGCAGAGATGGACGGAAATGAATAGTGAGGACATGAGAGTAGCCGAGACGGACTGAGCCCTCAGCCAAGCACTGTTTTTACAGATGACAACTTGGATTTAGTCCTCACAACAGTCCCATGTGAGCTACGGGATATTATTGCCCCTATAGAGGAGGACAGTTAAGATGCAGAGAGGTGGAGTGACCTGTCCACGATTGTGAAGCCAGTCGCTGGCTAGTCATGCAGCGTGATGTGCTGTCGGCAGTAGAGCACAGCACACTGTCTGAGTCTCACTCCTTCCACAGCCCTCCTGCTGTTTCTCCCCAACACTGCAGCCTAGGTGATCTCACAGAGTCACTGAGATCAGGCCACTCACAGTCTCCCAGCTGCTCGTGCAGCATCACCCCCACTCCAAGGAGGCCCTGTGCCATGGGGATGCCCCTTCTCTGCCAGCTGTGCTCCTCAGGCTCCGTGCTCAGTTTGACTTACTCGGCTGCATAGGCCCCGGGCTTTACGATCACCCTCCCCTCTGCCAAAGTCTTCTTCTGGGGGACCAGGATCTGGCGTCACCAGCCAGCGACTGGCTTCACAATTGTGGACAGGTTACTCTACCTCTCTGCATCTTAACTGTCCTCCTCTATAGGGGCAATAATACCCCCTACCTCACATGGGACTGTTGTGAGGATTAAATCCAAGTTGTCATTTGTAAAAACAGTGCTTGGCTGAGGGCTCAATCCATCTCGGCTACTCTTAGGTCCTCACCCTGGGCCTCAGATCCAGGGTCTTCTCTGCAGAGACCCACCCAGCCTGCCCCGTCCAAAGGCAGCCTCCCAGGTTACTCTCTTCCTCATCAACCTGCTCGTTTCCTCTCTGGCACATGTGTTTTCCTGGCTGATGCTCCTTGCTGGGATGTAAGCTCCAAGAATGTCAGGACCTGTCCTATTTCCTGTTGCATGCCATTGATGACACATGGCTGGCACAAATTAGACACATGATGAAGACCTGTTTGTTGATTGAACAAGGCCAGATGTGGGAGGAGGCTGTCTTCACAGGGCAGAATCAGAGGAATGGAAACCCAGCTGATGTCATATGGATAACCAAAGCACAGTTGGGATTTTCAAGCATCTTGCTTGAAACCTGTCATTGCCTCCCCTCTGGTTGTCACATTAGCTCCCCAGCACTTGGCACTTGGCATATGCCATAGACCTTCATGCTGCCCCTGCATCGCCTCTAGCCTCACAGCCCCCAGTTCTCTGCACACCCTCCCCTCCTGCTCTAGCCTCAGTGACATCACCACTGTCCAGTCAGACCACATTCTGGCAGATCCAGCCCTTTCCATGTTCTCTTCCTGAAGCTTCCATTATCCTTCAAGTTTCAACTTAAATAGTCCTTCCCAGGAATCTGTCCTCAAGCCCCTGGACCAGACCAGAGGCCTCTCAAATACACCTTCGTTGCATTGATCACCACTATCGTTACATAGTTATTTTTGTGACTCACTGTCTGACTCTGGCTGTTCTCCCCAGGCCTCCAGGAAGGGCAGCCAGTTCATCTCACTCATCTCTGTGCACCAAGGGTCAACTCCTAGGCCTGTTAGATGGCACATGCTAAGGAAACTGAGTGTGTTTCCTGAGTATGTCCTTGTCAAAGGACTGATTATGTAGATGGATGAGTGTAGAGAGAGTGGGTGAATGAAGAGCACCTGAGTCTGCTATGACCACCCTCTTCTTTGAGAAAGCTCACGGATGAGATTCCACGGCCCAGGCTGGAGCTTGCCCTTCACAGAAGTCTGCCTGTATCAGGTTAACCGGAGAGGATAAGGAGCTTTGTGTTTGTCTTGTCCCAGCACAGGAAAGGGAAGAGCTTCATCTCTGGATGTTACAATAAGAACTAGAATTAGCCCTTTGGGGGTGATCTTTGTTCCCCATTGCCTAAGGCCACTGTTCTTGGAGAAAGGTTAAGGGAAACCAGACAGGAGGTGGGTGTTTACAAGTCCTGTCCCAACTAGCCCAGGGTTCCCAGACCCTCGTTTCCCTGACCCTTGGTTAATTAGAGCTGAAGAGACAACTCCAGACGTAGATTTCGTATTTGAAGAATGATCCAGGGCTCAGGGTGCCACCCTGAAGGCTTTGTTCTCCTCCTCCCCCTCCATGCTCACTCTCTGACCAAGTCCTTGTGATTCCAGCTCCCCAGTAGCTTCTCTTCTTCCTCGGGAGGTTGAGCAGCAGCATAGGTTCAGAGCTCTGTTGTTGTCTGAGGAGGCCTGTGTTTTAATTTGCATTACACGTGACGATGTCTGGATGACCACCAGTGACGTTGAGTGATGTTCTTCTAGATTGGTGGTAGGAAGGCAGTTCTGTACGGAGATGCAATCTGCAGGGGAAAGCGTGAGGCAGAAATAACCCGCTCCCTTGCTGTCAGAATGATGATCCCCCCCCAACCCCATAGTGGAGCTTTCTCTGCAGGCCAGGCACTAGCCACACACCCAAGTCTATACCACCCTGGACTGGCCTGTTCTCAGTCACAATAAGACCCAGACCTGGCTCATGAGTTCATCTCCAGGGCTTCTGTACCTATTCCTACCTAAGGAAAGCACACCGACTCATGCTTTTTTAGTTAATGACACTATTTGAGACCTAGAACTCCATTGGTTTCTAATCCCAACAAGGCAGCTACCTGGCATATACACATCCATAAGGTGTATAAAATGTCAGGCAACTGATATTTGCTGAAGAGGATCTGAAAGAGAAATCGCAGTTGCTAATATTAGTGAGTAATTTTGCCTGTGCAACTTTGAGTCAGGTACTTAAGTTCTGTTTCTTGTTCCCAGCACTATCAGGAGGCAAAAATCAGATGTGCCAAAGTACCATTTTCTCCTTCCATCCCCAGGCTGTCCTCCTGGTTGGGACACTGTCCCCGCCCTCACGCCTCAGTGAACAGCGCTTGTTCACCCCGCCACTTCCTTAAGCAGTCCTGCCCTGACCCCTCCAAGTAAACTGGGCCTCTCTTACTATAAGATTTCATGGTTCCCTGCACCTTTCCCACTTAAGAAGACTTTAAGTAGTTATATAATTTTATGTTTAACACTGGGCTCTGCAGCCCCATTCTGGGTGCAGGATGTTGATTTTATTTCCTTCAGTGACTGGCACAGAATTGTTCAAATTACCATTCCCTAAGCCCTGGGTGTTCTTTGGAAGGAATGATGCTAAAACTGAAACTCCAGTACTCTGGCCACCTCATGCGAATAGTTGACTCATTGGAAAAGACTCTGATGCTGGGAGGGATCGGGGGCAGGAGGAGAAGGGGACGACAGAGGATGAGATGGCTGAATGGTATCACTGACTTGATGGACATGAGTTTGAGTGAACTCCGGGAGTTGATGATGGACAGGGAGGCCTGGTGTGCTGCGATTCATGGGGTCGCAAAGAGTCAGACACGACTGAGCGACTGAACTGAACTGAACTGAAGGTCAACATTAGACTCCATGTCTCTAAATCCTCTTTAACTTGATTCCTCTTTTCATTGTGGAAATTTTCAAAGGTACACAACAGTCAACAGAAAAGAAATTTCATTTACCCATTACGTGTAGTCACTAAGGACATATTTGAACATATTCCACCTTCATCCTACTTCCTAAGCAATGGGTCTGGTGACTGCCTTGGAGGAAGTATTGGGGAAATACTTGGTAAAGTTAACACTGTGTTACTGATGTGCCAGCATGTGGCTCGCGCTGGAGATTACATCCATGCACACGTATGCATGTCAGTGATTGTGCTGATGGACCAGGATGAGCGCAGGCATTTCACTGGAAATGTTCTTGTTTGGGGTTTGTATGTACATGCCACTGAAAACATGAATGTTTCAGACCGTTTGTCAAGCTAGAGGATTATTAAGCTCAGGGGAACAGACTGACTGGAAGGAATCTAAGCCAGTTTATGGACTGACAGGAGAATTGTGTGATGATGTAAAACCGACCTTCCCCATGTGGTCTCTGTACCAGTCAAGGAGAGATCTCGGGGTTTCAGAAGAACTTATTTAATTTATTGAGATTTGTGTGTGTGTGTGTGTGTGTGTGTGTGTGATGTGTGTGAGTGTTTAAATGTGCCAAGTGAAGGTGAAGAATAAGGATTACTGGTAATACTAGGTGTTGTTAATGAGGGCCTGCCTGGGTCAATTGCAGTGCCAGGAGGTCCTTTCCAGTATATCTGTTCTTCACAATAAGGTTCCACATTCAGTGTCATTACCCCAACTTAGAAGTAAGAAGATGGAGTGGTTCAGAGAGTTGCCCACGCCTAATCACACAGCAAGTGGCAGAACTAAAATTTCAATCCAGACCTACCTATTTCCAAAACCTCTGCCTTTTCCATAACATTACACAGCATCCTGAAACATTCTTTTGTTTTCTTGAGAGGTAAGTACCAGTTGGGAACTTATTCTCTTCTTTCTTTATTCATTGGAAACCCAGAATGTTTTGCAAATCCTGCAGAAGTGGCCAGCTCTAAGGTTTAGGCATATCATAGTTTTTGTTTTGTTGTTGTTGTTTTCCCCAAATAGCTGACAGTGATGTTTCTCTGCTTCTAGTTGGAAAGGTTTTTCAGAGTCAGGTAGCTACTGTGGCAATATTTTTAAACCGTTACCAAAAGTGCCACAGCCGTTCCGTTAGCTGGTCCTCCACTAGGCAATCCAATCCATATTGGCTCCTTATGGATGCATTAAGTGGCTGGGAAACCAAAGATTGTGTGTGTGTTTAGCAGCTATTTGTTAATTGTCTGAATTATCACTTTCAACATCAGGAATTCTGTTAAAAAAATCATAATAAATTTTATCTGACTTCTGTCAGTTGAGGGGAAAATAATTAGGAAATTACTTTATTTTGACCTAAGGATAATAAATATCTCTAGCCTCACCGTTAGAGATCTATATACTGGGTCACTTCTATGACCCAAGCCCTCTTTCGAGTTTTCTTTCTTATTACTTCCCAACAGCAACCTTTGTTCAGTTTAAACGAGGCCATTCCCTGTTCCCAGGCATGATTCAAATATTGATACTTCTGCGTCTTTGTTTATAATGTTTATAACATTTACCATCTTATGACTTTTTAATACCAACTTCATAGGCTACTCCTTCCTCAAATTCTTTCCAGCGCTTGACAGACCAACTGCATGTCTCCTTTCTGTTTTTATTTTATTTTATTTTGTTGCCCCACGGTTTGGATTTCTGTAATGCTACTTATTAGTCTCACTTACATCACAGTAATTCATGGCCTCATTTTCTCTCCTTCATTGGACTGAGGACTGAGACTCATGTTTTATCTCCATGCTCCTGACACCTCCCACAGAATTTGCACTTCATAGCCACTCAATATATTTTATTAAATTGCAATTTGAAAAGAAGCCTGTGTGCTTTTATTTAAATAAGCCCATAAATTCAGCACAACCGTCTTCATGAATTCAAAATTCTCAGAAACGTTATTCTTCAGGATTGTTCTTTTGTTGAGATCCAAGAGGTTGGCTTTACAGTAAATAAAATGAATCACAGAATCTCGGGACCAGAATAACAACAGCAATAAGGATGGAAACTAGAAGTCATCTATGTGATCCATTCCCTTCTCTTCAGACAGTTCCTCAGTCACCTGAAACTGTTATGGCTGTCCTTTTGCAAAGATCCCCTTTAACGGAGAATGTCATCTCATACCAGCTCATCATGGCTTCTAGTCTTGTAAGTTAGGCAGTGTTCTCTCAGTTAATCTGAATCCTCCCTTACTGAAATTTATGCTCATTGCTTTCATAGAAATGGAAACCAGCTGCTTTCAACTGAAAATATTTCCCTTTCCAAAGATGGTTATTCCATCATTCCACATCCTTCTCTTCCCCTGGTGTAATTCTCCCTTCCATCTGACATTCCTTTCCGTTCTCCATTTCCCAACTATTGAATGCTACACTCTTAATTTATTGGTCTTTTGCCTAAAGAAAACTTTAGGCTAGGTATGATTAGTAAGTGATCATTGATTTCAGATGTACCTGGAAGTATGTCTCACACCATTAAAATCAGTGGATCCAGCCAGGTTGGTGAGTAACTGAAATACTGAGACTGTGTGTGATATATGATGGTTTCTTTCTAAGCCTGCCATCAACCATTCTCATCTCAGATTCTCCAGTTGCTTAATTTACAAGACATGATTTGTTTGTCATAAACTGCTTTGCAAGGTTCAAAAGAAACAGAAATGATGCACATGGAAACAGCAAATTTAGGCCATGGACTTTTTTTCTTCAGATCTGGTTTATAAATAAGCCTTTCTCAATTAGAAAAACACATGATCATTTTAAAGGAGAGTAAAAAAAAGAACATGGTACACTGTAAGTGCCCTTTTACCTTTTTGTATGGTTTCTCTATTAAGAAACCCCATGAGCTTCTTTGTGCTAGTTATTAAAAAGACTAGCAAGCAAGCGACTTCCTTTCCTTATTTAGTTTACCAAGGACTTGCAACTTGAGCAGAGGTCTCTGGGCCCCCTTTCATGGGTTGGTTGTTTTGTTTGTTTTTAGCTTGAATGCACTTAAAACCTCAACATACGGACTGAGTTGCAGTGGTAGAATTCCGGTTCAACACTCCAAGCAGACTTCCAGTACAGGAAGAAAATGGGTATGTATGCAGGCTAGAGAAGACGTCAGTGATAATAGTGAATCAACAGACATTTACTCAATGTCTTCCGTGTGTCAGCCTTACCGAAAAGTCCAAAAAGCAGACTGTGCGTGTAGTTTGCAGTCGAGTGGGAAACGGACAATTTAGCAGACAGTCATAGTGCCGTACATGCTGGGATGGGGCCAGGGAGGTGCCACTGAGGAGTGAGGAACACGCCCTTGGACAAACTCCCGAAAGATCGATATTGGAAGGTGATTAAGATTTACCAAGGGCCGCAGGGTAAGGGTGTCTCAGACAAAGGAACTCCATGTCATGCGCAGAAGCAAGTGGAAACAGGACCTATTGAGGGGACTGCGGCTTGTTTGAACCAGAGAATAGGCAACTAGCTTCCCTGGGACGTGTATCTCAGGCACATTTTTAATTTTTCTCTGGTGTTTTATCAAGGTTTCTACAATATATACATGGAGTTAATTTCTCAAGGCTTCTGTGCTCTTCTAGAGCTTTCATATATGCTCAGTGAAACCCTTCTTTCCTTGCTTTTCGCATTTCCCTTTATATGACTGTGTTTCCCTCTCTCTGAGCTGTTTGAGGGAGGAGATCTAGTACTTGCCTCCGTATCTCTGTGACACCATGCTCAGTGGTGGCAAAATTGTGTCTGGGAATGAATGAATCATTCCAGAAATGCATGGAGTATTCTGACTGGTTTTGCCCCAACTTTGCTGAGGGGTCACAGTTTGGGTCCAATATTCGTATGCCAGATATGAAACAAAAATTTGGTTTTTAACCCAATTGTATATTGAATTGAGCAACAGTGAGCTGGGTTGCTTAGGTTATTATTTCATTTAGTTCAGTTTATGCTCATCAACATAGAGCTGAAAACCCAGGTTATTTCTCTGTAGTATTCTTAGTGTTGTCTCGAAGCAAGTTTTCATCTGAGTATTTCTTTTGTTAGTACTCTCTTGATAAGAGGTAACTATGAGATGAAATGGTGGTAGTGGTAATGAAAACAACGGGAACATAAATGACTCCTGTTCATTGTTTCCATGCTGTGTACCAGATGCTGTGCTACATGCACTATGTAAATTAATTTATGAGATAAATGCTACTTATTTGGCTTAAGGGATAAAGAGAATGAAGTGCAGGGGAGCATCATCATGTCTGATCTAGACCCTGTACATGCTCAGTAATTCCTTCCTCTTCAGTTCAGTTCAGTTCAGTCACTCAGTCGTGTCCACCTCTTTGCGACCCCATGAATTGCAGCATGCCAGGCCTCCCTGTCCATCACCAACTCCCGCAGTTTACTCAAACTCATGTCCATCGAGTTGGTGATGCCATCCAGCCATCTCATCCTCTGCCGTCCCCTTCTCCTCCTGCCCCTAATCCCTGCCACCATCAGGGTCTTTTTCAGTGAGTCAACTCTTCGCATGAGGTGGCCAAAGTATTGGAGTTTCAGCTTTAACATCAGTCCTTCCAAAGAACACCCAGGACTGATCTCATTTAGAATGACTGGTTGGATCTCCTTGCAGTCCAAGGGACTCTCAAGAGTCCTCTCCAACACTGCAATTCAAAAGCATCAATTTTTTGGTGCTCAGCTTTCTTTATAGTCCAACTCTCACATCCATACATGACCACTGGAAAAACCGTAGCCTTGACTAGATGGACCTTTGTTGGCAAAGTAATGTCTCTGCTTTTCAATATGCTATCTAGGTTGGTCATAACTTTCCTTCCAAGGAGTAAGCATCTTTTAATTTCATGGCTGCAGTCACCATCTGCAGTGATTTTGGAGCCAAAAAAATAAAGTCAGCCACTGTTTTCACTGTTTGCCCATGTATTTCCCATGAAGTGATGGGACCAGATGCCATGATCTTAGTTTTCTGAATGTTGAACTTTAAGCCAACTTTTCACTCTCCAATTTCACTTTCATCAAGAGGCTTTTTAGTTCCTCTTCACTTTCTGCCATAAGGGTGGTATCATCTGCATATCTGAGGTTATTGATATTTCTCCCAGCAATCTTGATTCCAGCTTGTGTTTCTTCCAGCCCAGCGTTTCTCATGATGTACTCTGCATAGAAGTTAAATAAGCAGGGTGACAATATACAGCCTTGACGTACTCCTTTTCCTATTTGGAACCAGTCTGTTGTTCCATGTCCAGTTCTAACTGTTGCTTCCTGACCTGCATATAGGTTTCTCAAGAGGCAGGTCAGGTGGTCTGGTATTCCCATCTCTTTCAGAATTTTCCACAGTTTATTGTGATCCACACAGTCAAAGGCTTTGGTATAGGCAATAAAGCAGAAATAGATGTATTTCTGGAACTCTCTTGCTTTTTCCATGATCCAGCAGATGTTGGCAATTTGATCTCTGGTTCCTCTGCCTTTTCTAAACCCAGCTTGAACATCTGGAAGTTCACAGTTCACATATTGCTGAAGCCTGGCTTGGAGAATTTTGAACATTACTTTACTAGCGTGTGAGATGAGTGCAATTGTGCAGTAGTTTGAGCATTCTTTGGCTTTGCCTTTCTTTGGGATTGGAATGAAAACTGACCTTTTCCAGTCCTGTGGCCACTGCTGAGTTTTCCAAATTTGCTGGCATATTGAGTGCAGCATTTTCACAGCATCATCTTTTAGAATTTGAAATAGCTCAACTGGAATTCCATCACCTCCACTAGCTTTGTTCAGAGTGATGCTTCCTAAGGCCCACTTGACTTCACATTGCAGGATGTCTGGCTCTAGATGAGTGATCACACCATTGTGATTATCTGGGTCGTGAAGATCTTTTTTGTACAGTTCTTCTGTGTATTCTTGCCACCTCTTCTTAATATCTTCTGCTTCTGTTAGGTCCATACCATTTCTGTCCTTTATCGAGCCCATCTTTGCATGAAATGTTCCCTTGGTATCTCTTAATTTTCTTGAAGAGATCTCTAGTCTTTCCCATTTTATCGTTTTCCTCTATTTCTTTGCATTGATCGCTGAGGAAGGCTTTCTTATCTCTCCTTGCTATTCTTTGGAACTCTGCATTCAGATGCTTATATCTTTCCTTTTCTCCTTTGCTTTTCACTTCTCTTCCTTCCACAGCTATTTGTAAGGCCTCCTCAGACAGCCATTTTGCTTTTTTGCATTTCTTTTTCTTGGGAATGGTTTTGATCCATGTCTCCTGTACAATGTCATGAACCTCCGTCCATAGTTCATCAGGCACTCTGTCTGTCAGATCTAGTCCCTTAAATCTGTTTCTCACTTCCACTGTATAATCATAAGGGATTTTATTTAGGTCATACCTGAATGGTCTAGTTGTTTTCCCTACTTTCTTCAATTTCAGTCTGAATTTGGCAATAAGGAGTTCATGATCTGAGCCACAGTCAGCTCCCGGTCTTGTTTTTGTTGATTGTATAGAGCTTCTCCATCTTTGGCTGCAAAGAATATAATCAATCTGATTTCAGTGTTGACCATTTGATGATGTCCATGTGTAGAGTCTTCCCTTGTGTTGTTGGACGAGGGTGTTTGCTATGACTAGTGCGTTCTCTTGGCAAAACCCTGTTAGCCTTTGCCCTGCTTCATTCCGTATTCCAAGGCCAAATTTGACTGTTACCTCAGGTGTTTCTTGACTTCCTACTTTTGCATTCCAGTCCCCTATAATGAAAAGGGTATCTTTTTTGGGTGTTAGTTCTAAAAGGTCCACAGTAGTAGATATAATGGTCATCTGAGTTAAATTCACCCAATCCAGTCCATCTTAGTTCGCTGATTCCTAGAAGGCTGAGGTTCACTCTTGCCATCTCCTATTTGACCACTTCCAATTTGCCTTGATTCATGGACCTAACATTCCAGGTTCCTATGCAATATTGCTCTTTACAGCATTGGACCTTGCTTCTATCACCAGTCACATCCACAAGTGGGTGTTGTTTTTGCTTTGGCTCCATCCCTTCATTCTTTCTGGAGTTACTTCTCCACTGATCTCCAGTAGCATATAGGGTACTTACGAGTTCCTCTTTCAGTATCCTATCTTTTTGCCTTTTCATACTGTTCATGGGGTTCTCAAGGCAAGAATACTGAAGTGGTTTGCCATTCCCTTCTCCAGTGGACCATATTCTCTCAGACCAAAAGACTAGAGGAGCCCTGAGGAGGTCAGGTGTTCTGTCTCCCATCTGATGGCAGGATCACACTTGAACTGAATGCCTCGGTACATATACTCTGCCTGAAACATCTCTTCCACAGCCTCTGTCCCCCTCCCCCACCCCACCAGTGAACTCTTATTCACATTTCAGGGCTCACAGCTCAAACTCCTCCTCTGAGGAAAGTGTCCTTAAGAGCCCCAGGTAAGATGTCTTCTTCCTTCCTCTGTTGTTCCTCTTCTATACCTTATATTTCACCTGTGAAATGCAACCCCCCCACCCCAGTCAGTGTCATGCAAACGGTATGTTCCCTAGAAGCAGTGTGTTTTGTTAAGGACATGGCTCTGAAGCTGTTGGGTCCACTTTGTCTCCTCATGCTAACTGGGTGATCTTGGGGTGTGCTGTTCCTCTGAGAGACTGTAAACCCCCTGAAGCTAGAGAGGTGCTTTATAATATATTTATATTTATAATATAATAATTTAAATGGCTAAGTCAGAAAATTCCCATTTTCCTGACATTAATAGCAAGTCTGTTTGTTATCTTCCTTTGAAGAGCTGACGTGTGGTTTATGCCAGTCAGTTTCTTGATCTTGAGCCCTGAAGGACATTGAGAACTAAAGTTGTTGTCATCATTGTTTTTAATAGGCTATTTTTTAGAGCAGTTGTTAGTCTACAGAAAAAATGATCAGAGGTACAAAGACTTCCATATACCCCTTCCCTAACACCTGCATATCAGCATTCCACCATTAGAGTGGTATGTTTCTTGCAATTGATGAACTTATAGTGACATATCGCAAGCACCCTAAATCCATGACTAACATTAATATTATCTTGGTGTTGCACATTTCATGAGTTTGGACAAATATAGATATGTTTCTGCATTTATAGAATTATGTAGATATATGTCTACACTTTGGCGACCTGATGTGAAGAGCCAGCTCATTGGAAAAGACGCTGATGCTGGGAAAGATTGAGGACAGAAGAAGGGGATGACAGAGGCTGAGATGGTTGAATGTCATCACTGACTCAATGGACATAAGATTGAGCAACCTCCGAGAGACACTGAAGGACTGGGAAGCCTGGCGTGCTGAAGTCCGTGGGGTCACAGAGTCAGACACAACTGACTGACTGAACAACAATAACATTATAGAATCATACAGAGTAGTTTCAGTGTCCTGAAAACCCTCTGTGTTCTGCCAGTTCATCCTTTGAGAACCTAGATTTAAGGTCATATTTTTGTCTGATTCTTTTTCTTTTCCATTTCCATTTCATTTTCCCGTTTTTGTTCCTTTCCTTTCCTTCCTTTTTTTAGAAATGATAATATCTTGAAAGTTATGAAAACTTCAAGTCTATACTTATAGTTCACCAACTCTTTAAAAAATTTTTAATTTTATTGGATTATAGTTGATTTACAGTGTTGTATTAGTTTCAGACACAGCAAAGATATTCAGTTATGCATATAGTCACTACTTTTTAGATTCTTTTCTCTTATAGGTTATCACAGAATATCGAGGAGAGGTCCCTGTGCTCTACAGTAGGTCTTTGTTGGTTATCTGTCTCACATATAGTAATGTGTATATGCTTATCCCAAGCTCCTGATTTGTCCCCCCATTCCATGTCTCTTTCCCCTTTGGTGACTGTAAGTTTGTTTTCAATGTTTGCAAGTCTGTTCGTGTTTTGTAAGTTCATTTGTATCACTTTTAAGTCAGTTCCACATTTAAGTGATGGCATGTGCCCTTTGTCTTTCTCTGTCTTGACATCACTTAGTATGATATTTTCTAGGTCCATCCATGTTGCTGCAAATGGCAGCATTTCTCACTTTTTATGGTTGAGTAATATTGGAGAAGGCAATGGCACCCCACTCCAGTACTCTTGCCTGGAAAATCCCATGGACGGAGGAGCCTGGTAGGCTGCAGTCCATGGGGTCGCTAGAGTCGGACACGACTGAGCGACTTCACTTTCACTTTTCACTTTCATGCATTGGAGAAGGAAATGGCAACCCACTCCAGTGTTCTTGCCTGGAGAATCCCAGGGACGGGGGAGCCTGGTGGGCTGCCGTCTATGGGGTCGCACAGAGTCGGACATGACTGAAGTGACTTAGCAGCAGCAGCAGTATTGTATAAATGTACCACATCTTCTTTATTCACTCCTCTGTGGATGGATATTTAGGTTACTTCCATGTCTTGACTATTTTAAATAGTTCTGCAATGAACATTGGCAAGAGGGGCGCGTATAACTTTTTGGATTATAGATTTCTCCAGATATATGTTCAGGAGTGGGATTGCTGGATCATATGATAACTCTTTTTTTTAAGGAGCTTCCATACTCTTCTTAGTATCTGTACCAATTGACATCCCCACCAACAGTTTGTAAGAGGGTTCTGTTTTCTTCACACCCCCTCCAGCATTTATTGTTTCTGGATACCATCTGTTTCTTTTAGTGTTTTCTCCTCTTTGTCTTGTTTGAAAAGTCTTAACCTGGCTCTCTCTTCTTTGTTCTAGAGAGCTACTACTTGAAGTTAAAACTCTCGGCTCTGCAAGTAAGTAAGCAGGCAGCTCCTCAGGTGCTAGCACAGTGGACGTGATTACTGAGAAGGGTACTGGCATCACCACGGTGACTTCCGCTTATCACTGTGGCCATCCTCATTTTGGCACCCTCAGTACCTGGAGTACAATGAGTCCTGGCAACAGGAGAACAAGGAAAGAAGTCTCCAAACACTCGTGCATTTTGCACCATGGGAGAACAGTGGCATCGTTTCTAGAGACCAAACCAAACCTGACAGAGAAAGAAAATTAGAAGCAGAGATCTGCCATTTTCAGGACTGGACAAAAACATCAAGTGTAGCACTTTGGAATGTTTATTGTAACAGAAGACACTACGTCTTGTCAGTGTCTCATAAAAGATAAAGTAAAATGTTTGTTGAGTGCCTGGAGTATGGTAGGGACTATGCTAAACTATAGCATAGTATAATTGTTGTTATTACTAAGGGGATTTGCAAAGGTAATCCCAGCTTATCCAGGAAAGATTGTTTTTATAATTTGTTTATGCATTTATTTATATTGAAAAGTATTCTTGAGTTAAGATAAGGTTTGTTGGGTGTTCCAAAGGCCTAATAGCCAAAAGGCCAAATGAAATAAAGGAATACATGGGGCCACTTGGCAGGAGCTGTTTGAATCAACTGCCTCTTTCTCATCCTCTGCCAGGAATCTTAAATTATCTCTTCACAGCAGAGCAGCCTTGAATGACCATATATTAATGTAACTCTCTTTTCCTTGCTTCCCTCCCTACCAAGGAGTTGCATTAGAATAGCTTTGCTCTTTTTCACGTATTTCTTGTCTGTAGCATTGGATTTCAGACTTACTAATGTGTGCTCTTTAGATAACTTTGGATCAGTCCAGTGCTCAGCTTAACAAATGGCACATTTGGGATGCCATTAGGACTGAGGAATGTTGAGAGATAAGGATTGTATAGACATCACTGTTTGTCTTCATTAATACACAGTGTGTTGTCCTGTAATAGGATAGGCTAAAATGAGTTAACCTTGGAAGAAACACTTTAGTATTGGAACTTATACAATGTTTGGGAAAGGACTCCCTTCTGAGTCAGACTGGGATAGGTCTGTATGTCCTACAGTGTCTTCCAAGTTATGCTAGGATACAGATATGATTGGACATAGATCTTGGTATCAATAACCTCATATCCTTACTAGGATAGACCTTATGGAGGAAGCCAGCAGCAGAGTCTGGGACCTTGGTCCCAGAGGTTTGAAAGAGCTAGAAGGGGCTTTGTTTTTATGTCTCTAAGTTGTGTCTACTCTTTTGCAACCCCATGGACTGTAGCCTACTGGGCTTCTCTGTCCATGGGATTTTCCAGCCAAAAATACTGAGTGGGTTGTCATTTCCTTCTCCAGGGGATCTCTCCAACCCAGGGATCAAACTTGTGTATCCTGCATTGGCAAGCAGATTCTTTACCACTGAGCCCCAGAGAAGCCCACTAGAATGGGAACCAGTGGTGAATCTTCAGATGACCAGAGCCTAAAGGCTGAGATTAAGTCTCATGCCCAAGAAATAAAATAGTTTTTCTTGTTTGGCCAATCCAATGAAATTCCCCAAATCATAACAGTTTCTGTTCTTTTTAAAAAATTTTAATTAGAGGAAAGTTACTTTACAATGTTGTATTGGTTTCTGCCATACAGCAACTCAAATCAGTTATAATTATATATATGTCACAGAGGATGAGATGGTTGGTTGGTATCACTGACTCAATGGACATGAGTTTGAGAAAATTCCGGGAGATAGTGAAGGACAGGCAAGCCTGGCATGCTGTGTCCATCAGTTCAGTTCAGTTGCTCAGTCTTGTCCGACTCTTTGCGACCCCATGAACCGCAGCAGGCCAGGCCTCGCTGTCCATCACCAACTCCTGGAGTCCACCCAAACCCATGTCCATCGAGTCAGTGATGCCATCCAACCATCTCATCCTCTGTTGTCCCCTTCTCCTCCTGCCCTCAATCTTTCCCAGCATCAGGGTCTTTTCAAATGAATCAGCTCTTCACATCAGGTGGCTAAAGTATTGGAGTTTCAGCTTCAACATCAGTCCTTCCAATGAACACCCAGGACTGATCTCCTTTAGGATGGACTGGTCCATGGGATCGCAAAAAGTCAGACACGACTGAACAACAGCTAATATATGCATACATATATACATATCCCTGTATCCCCTCTCTCTTAAACCTTTCTCACCTCCCCACCATCCGTCATCTCAGAGTGCCAGGCTGGGTTCCCTGTGTTATAGAGCAGCTTCCCGCTAGCTAGCTATTTTACACATGATAGTGTATATATGTCAATGTAAGCCTGAAATGATTAACTTAGAAACCCAGCATCACCAGAATGGAGAAGGCCCAAGGCAACAGCAGAGGCGAACCAGAGGCAGGAGGAGAGGGCAAAATCTGAGGATGGTTCCATGAAAAGGCAGCCCCATTTTGATGCCCTTTAGCTCTAGGATTGGAGAAGGCAGTGGCACCCCACTCCAGTGCTCTTGCCTGGAGAATCCCATGGATGGAGGAGCCTGGAAGGCTGCAGTCCATGGGGTCGCTAAGAGTCGGAAACAACTGAGCGACTTCACTTTCACTTTTCACTTTCATGCATTGGAGAAGGAAATGGCAACCCACTCCAGTGTTCTTGCCTGGAGAGTCCTAGGGATGGAGGAGCCTGGTGGGCTGCCATCTATGGGATCGCACAGAGTTGGACACGACTGAAGCTACTTAGCAGCAGCAGCAGCAGCTCTAGGATCCGCCAGTGGAAACCCTTGTGCCCAAGTCCTGGTGCCTTAATGGAAGAACCTGAGAGAGAATATAAATTCTTGTTCTCCATGTCTTTTGATACCATAAGCTCTATGTACACCCTGTAATGCTTCTTCATTTTACTTACCCTTCATAGTGTTTATTAGAAATTTGAGTGAGCCCCTCATGGATTTTTCCCTTCTGCTAGATTCTAAGCCCCATGAAGGAAGAGGCAGTATCTCTTTTGGGTATACGTTAAGAGCTTACTAAATAATTGTTAGTGAATGCAGGACAGAGGGAGTGAATGGTCTTTTTGTTCTTTTTCCTATTTGGGGAAGATGCTCAGCCCTTGAGGTTTGCATGGAGAGACTCTCTGAGACGTGCTTTGCACTCTCCTGTTTCCCACTTCCAGCCTCCTTCACATGTGGTTCTTTCTACCTGGAGATTTCCTCCCTCCCCCCATTGACACTGATCTCTGCCTCTCCCTCTTCTGCTCCTGCCTCTTCCTCACTCATGCAGACCAGCCATCCATCTGACTGACATTTTTTCTTGACCATCATTATGCTGTCAGTCTGATTCCTGGGAGTCCGAAAGGTCCTGGAACCCATTTTGTCTTTTTAGGAAAATTTTGCAGATTTGGATTCCAGTTCATCATGAATGAGCATAACAGCTGAACTCTCAAAAGCAGTCTTCATTTCCCCGTCTTGAGAGAGCCTCTCATTGTTGGCCTTGTGTCCCTGCCTATGGTATGCATCTCCTTAACAGGGTGACTTTTGTCAAACCATCCTCACAGGAAACCTAAGGCAGCAATCCATTTGCTCCCTGAGCTCTATGTTTCTTGAGCTCTTCACTTCTTTTGAGTCATCATCTAATTGTCGTCATTCTTATTCTTTAGGGGATAAATCCAAATCCCGGCACCCACGGGCTTTACCAGGATCTTGGAATGTTTTGGCTGAAACCCTAGGATCCTTAGGATCTTCAGTCTTTCTCTCTTGGGGGCATGGGAAAGCTCCCTGCACTTGATCATGTATTCAGTTCTTTCATGCTTCCCGTATTGTCATGGCCACCTTCAAACTATATTATAGGCAAGCCCAACTGAAAAGGCAATTTAATATTGCCCTGCCTTGCATCATGGCATATATTATTTCGGTCTGACCTGTCAGCAAGTCTTGATGAAGTGCAGAGCCAATAGTAACAAGCCTGGAGTCTGACAGCTCTTTAACAGGAGCAAGTCTGATGGGTGCAATGGTATTTCTTCAGAAATAAGGCCCTCTTGGTCCCTTTGTTGATACAATTAACAATCCCATTCAAGTCATATCTCCCCATGAGCTGTATCTTCAGTGCTAGTAACTTGGTCTCTTGTATGGCTTGGAAAAACAGAGCCTTCACAGGCCTGGGATGTACTGAATGCCGCAGCCAGGAATATCTTGGTAATTTATCCCTACCCTCAGCTCTAATTATTCTGTTATCCACTCGCTTGTTCGATTGAGACTCTCCAGGCCCTGCCTTCCCCAAGCAGAGAACAAAAGGTTTCCCTTGAAAGTGGGGGCCTGGCAGCGTCAATACAGTGAACTGCTTATAAATAATGCAGCAGTGCCGACTTCATTTTTATAAAATCATGTTGCAGAAATATGTGATAATGATCAGGCCCCTGGAACTCAGCAGGCATGTGCTTTTGATGTGTGCCTTGCTCTGGGTAAAAGCAGGAAAGTCAAAAGTTCTCCTTGTTCTGCCTCAGACTGTTCATGGTCTCAGGAGTCTGGCCGGAATCTTGGTGATACTTTCTCTTTATTTCTCCCAGAGTCTGGGGGCTCCCACCAGCCTGGAAATACTCTGGTATGTCCCTAGTGAGCCCACAGTAATTTTTTTTAATGTTTTTTTTTAAATAGTGATGATTATTACAGAATTACCACTATTGATCATGAAAAATGGTCTTTACTTATATTGTGTCATTTTAATCCTCTTAAGACCTGAGTCATCTGGCTGGCCTATCCTTTCTGTACCCTCTGGCCTCCCAACTAACCTTAGGTTTTTCCCTTGTGTCAGGCTAGATTCCCCTAAAATGAATTTTCAGGGTATAAACCTGGCAGCCAGATCTCTGGGAGCTGAGTTGGGGAAAGGATCTTGAAGGCTGACCTGCACAAAGGCAGGGCCTTACTTCATCTCTGTTCTTGTCAGGGTGCCCCCTACTCTTATCTGGGCCTTGGGCCCCACTCTGTCTGAGGGTGAACCTGCATATTCTTCAGGGTGTGGGAGAGATGGCATCCAGGTTGCTTATCATGAGGGCACAGGGCAGGGTGGGGTGGTTCTAGTTTCATCTTACACAGCGTTCAACCATCCTGTTGATTTTGTGTGTGTGCTTAGTCATTCAGTCATGTCCAACTCTTTGCTACCCCATACACTGTAGCCCGCCAGTCTCCTCTGTCCATGGAATTTTCCACCAAGAATACTATGGGTCACCATTTCCTTCTCTAGGGACTCTTCCCAACCCAAGGATTGAACCTACATCTCTTGTATCTCCTTCATTGGCAAGCGAACTCTAAAGAATCCCATGTGCACCAGCTGGGAAGCCCTTTGATTTTAGCTCCACTTTTATCCCCACTTTTCAGAGGTACCTGGTGCCACCATGTCCAGAACTTGTCTGAGTCTCTTTAGGGTAATTGGGCTTCTGGAGTTTTTTCCACTGCTACTTAATTTTTATCTTTACAAGTCTGCCGAGTGAGTTACAACTCATCCCTCCATATTTTCTAGCTCTTAGAGTTCTGCTACTCTCATCTTTTATTCTGTCTACTTTGACATGGTAGAGTTTTGCCTTTTTGAAATTTTCTTCCACTGCCATTTTATTGGAATTTTTAAAGGGAGCGTAAGTCGTGTCTAGTCAATCTGATGTCTTTCTCTGAAGGTCTCCTTGTTTTTCATTTATCAGAAAAGGAAAGTAGATGTATTTGAGATTTGACATGCTTTTGTGTCTAGGGAAATAGGAGATGGGAGCTGTGTGAGGTAGGCACAGTGCATTTTCTTTCTTTTTTTTTTTTAAGGTTTTTAAGATAACATTTATTTCTTAGCACGTACATAATGAGAAACAAAAACACAAGAAGCAAAAAACGAAGTCATTCCTAATCACAAGCAGTTTACCCTTTGATGTGTTCTTCTAGGTTTCACTTGTTTATTTTCACAACTAAGCATCCATTTTTATGTAATTAAGATCATGCAGTTACGTATCATGCTGATTCACACATTTCAAAGTCCATTACCATTTCAGAGTCCCAAAGCTATGAGTATTTCCATAACCAAGAATACACTACACCAACTCAATCTGGAAGGAAGGCGCAGTGCATTTTCAGAGCTGTCTGTGTTCTGTGGAGGGGGATGGTCTGTACAAGGAGCCCAGCGCTCTGCTACTGACCTTGGACCCTCCAGAGATCTCACTTCTGTCTCCTTTAGGACTTGCACAGAAGGCAATAGCTAAAGATTTGGGCCTTGGAATATAAATAACTCAAAAGTGATTAGGAACCACAACGTTTCCTTCTATATCTGACCTCCTAGAGTTCTCATTCATTCCCTAATAAGCATTCATTGAGCGCTCAAAATTTGCCAAAGAGGCACTCTGCTTGGTGCTAGGGAATGGCATGTTGGATGAGATAGATATGGCCCCTGCTGTGGGAGGTCATGGCCAGGCCTCATATACTGAAATTCCCCAGAAGAACAGATAGAACATCAGGAAATGAAACAAAATAATAATGTTTTGTTATGATTAGGAGGTAGATCTTTCGGAACCTCCTGGCCTTACCCAATCATACACACTCTTGTCCAAAATACAGCAAGCTTGTAAAATGCAGCAAGCCCACAGTTCTAGATTTCTCCAGTCTGTCAGGTTGTTTAATCAGCATGGGCCACTGAGACCACTAAATTTCAGGCACGCCTGTAAAAGACGCAAGGGCAACCCTGGGTGGTGGCGCTTAGTCTTTAAGTCATGTCCAACTCTTTTTCCACCCCATGGACTGTAGCCTGCCAGGTTTTTCTGTCCATGGGATTTCCCAGATAAGAATACTGGAGTGGGTTTCCATTTCCTTCTCCAGGGGATCTTCCTGACCCAGGGATTGAACCTGCATTCTCCTGCATTGCAGGTAGATTCTTTATCACTGAGCCACCAGGGAAGCCCAACCCTAGGTAACCACATCCAATTATACCACCATGAATCCTTGATTTCACATGCACTTTTTACACTGCTTGTTTGTTCTGAGCTAAATAAAGAGAAAAGAAATCTGACTTCAGTTGCATTCAAGTTGCCATTCTACAAAAGTATCATTTCTTCTTTAAGTCACAAGTCTTCTTGACAAATTGACCCTTTTATCACTATGTAATGTATCTCTTCTTCCCTGGTAATGTTTCTTGTTCTGACAAGTCTACTTTCTGATATTCATATTGCTATTGCTATTGCTAAGTCACTTCAGTCGTGTCCGACTCTGTGTGACTCCATAGACGGCAGCCCACCAGGCTCCGCCGTCCCTGGGATTCTCCAGGCAAGACCACTGGAGTGGGTTGCCATTTCCTTCTCCAGTGCATGAAAGTGAAAAGTGAAAGTGAAGTCGTTCAGTCATGTTCGACCCTCAGCGACCCTGTGGACTGCAGCCTTCCAGGCTCCTCCATCCATGGGATTTTCCAGGCAAGAGTACTGGAGTGGGGTGCCATTGCTTCTTTTTCTACCTTTTTATTCTTTAACCTATTTGTATGTTTATATTTAGGATGTTTCTTACAGACAGCATATAGTTGAATTTTATTTTTCATTTTCAAATGTCCAGTTGATGATTTCTGTCCTTACATGGACGTTTTTAGGCCATTTACATTTTTCAACATATTTTTCATCAGTTAATTTATTAATTGGACTGTGCTGGGTCTTGCAGTGGCACGCTGGATCTTTAGTTGCAGCGTGTGAACTCTGAATTGCAGCATATGGGATCTAGTTCCCTGACCAGGGATCAAACATAGGCCCCGTGCATTGGGAGTGCAGAGTCCTAGCCACTGGCCCATCAGGGAAGTCCCTAGGCCATTTACATGTAATGTTTGGATTTTAATCTACCATCTTGCTATTTGCTTTTTGTTTCTTCAATATATTCTATGTTATTTTGCCTTTTTCTTGCCTTCTGCTAGATTGCTGTATTATTTTTTAGTATTCTGTTTTATCCCCCAAGTTTGTTTATTCATTTTATCTTTTTCACTGGCTCTTCAAGGATTTATAATATGCATTTTAAATAATCACAGCTTTCTTTAAGGGAATAAAAGATCAAATTTATTTAGAATATTTTGCTTTTCATTTAACTTTTGTGTTCCCTCAGGATTAAATGGTCCTTAGTCTACAAATATTTTTACCTTTTTATTGGAATATAGTCGCTTTACAGTGCTGTGTTAGTTTCTACTGTACAACAAAGTGAATCATCTACATGTATAGATGTATCCCCTAATCCTTGAATTTCCTTCCCATTTGAGTCACCACAGACCACTCAGTAGGGTTCCCTGTGCCATGCAGTCGGTTCTCATTAGTTATCCATTTTATACACAGTAGTATACATACCTTAACCCCAATCTCCTAATCTGTCCCACACCCCTACCCCTCTTGATATCCATACATTTGTTCTCTACATCTGTGTCTCTGTTTTTGCTTTGCAAATAAATTCATTTATACCATTACCTTAAAATAATTTTATACCCCATCACGTCTATCTTCATAATATCTCATCGTTAATGCTGCTATTGTTGTGTGTTTTCTTTGTACATATAAATCCCTCAAGGCATTGATTGTTTTCCCTAAATTATCTTTTAAAGATAAAGGTTGAAAGTCAATTATCTTTAAAATAAATTTTAAAATAAAAAGGTCCTTTGTATTTACCCATATATTTACTGACTGATATTTTTCATCCCTTTGTGTACATTCATATTTCCCTTTATTCTCATTTCCCTTCTACCTCAAGAACTTCCTTTAACATTTCTTATGTAGTGTAGGTTTCTTGGAAATGAATTTTCTCAGCGTTTGTTTGTCTGGAAAAGCCTATGTTCCACATTAATTGTTCGAAGCTATTTTTGCTGAATATAGAATTCTATATTGATTTTTCTTTTAAAATTTTTTCAGTGCTTTAAAGACATCATTCCATTTTCTTCTGGATTGTGTTGTTTCTGGCAAAGAGTCTGAAGACATTTTTATCCTGTTCCTCTGTAATGTTTCTTTTTCTCTGAGTACTTTTAAAGATTTTTCTTTTTTCATTTAAAAAACAATTTCATTGTAATCGATCTTGATGTGGTTTTGTGTTTATCTTGCCTTGGTTTCATTGAGCTTAAATCTGTGGATTGATAGCTTTTATTGAGTCGAGAAAAAAAATGTGGCCATTGTTTCTTCAAATATTTTTTATTAGATGCTGACATGATCAATTTTATGTTGTTGAGTGTCTGGATTTTGTTGGCTTCCTTTAAGGATTGTTGAGCTGCTTTTCATAGGAACCTATTAATGTACTTTTGGCTTAGTTTTACCCTTTGTAGTCTTTTTAAACTTTGCTAACATGGGTAGTACAGTCACATTGCTAAGGCATATACCTTTTGGGGTCTCCACTGAATGTCTCAAGTGATCAGTGATGGTGTTCCATTCTTAATTTTAGTAATTCAAGTGATTCCCAGCTGTTTGTGAACTCAGAAATTGTTTTGATAACAGATTCCCATTCACTCTTTAGCAGATCTCAAGAGTGTCAGCATGCATATCTGCACTGCGATAATCAGCAAAGATTTCACAGGACTCTTGTGCAAATTTCTAGGCCCTCATTGTACAGTGCTACCTCCTCTTGGGAAGGCTGTGTTCCCAGCCACTTTAACTTCTCTGGATTCTTATCTCAGTTCCCTTAGCTTCATGAAGCTGCCATGTTTTCCTTGGCATCTCTCTTTCTGCTTTGTGGTCTGGCATGTTCTCCCAGGCAGAGAGCCAGCGGGCAATCTTAGGACTCATCCCATTGTTTCCTTCTCTCAGGGATCAGAGACCTACGCTGCGTCTTGTTGAAGTCTGAAAACAGTTGTTTCATACATTTTCTCGGAGTTCCCTAGTTGTTTAGGGCAAGGTGGTAAAATCCAGTCTCTGATACTCCCACATGATTGCACTTCTGTTATTCCCACTTCAATGGGTTTCTATTTATGTGCATTTAATTTTATCAGATACTTTCTATTGTTAGATACAAGTTAATCATTTTCTTTCTCTTAATAAAATACTGTGGTAAAATACATCCACAGTTCTTCTGTTATTAAATATTTCTTGAATATTGTTCTTGATGTGTTTTCCCCACATTTTTATATTAAATTTGGTCATGTCTCATTCAGAATTTTTATGTTCACATTCATAATGTGAGTGGACTCTGATTTTTGTTTATCTCTGCTTGCTCTTTGTAACATAGTTACCGTATCTTTATAAATAACTTAGGGAACATTCCTTCTCCTCTAGATTCTGAAATATATATTTTGGGGTACTTTGTTCCTTAAACATTTGTTAGAACTTTCCAGTACAGCCATCTGGGCTTGAGGCTTTATTTGAGGTGTGGTTTTTAACTGCTGGATCAATTTCTTTAATTTCTTTAATGTAATAAATTCACTAAGATTTCTTGTGGGGTTGTTTTTTTTTTTTTTTTTTTGAGTCAGTTATGTTAAGTTCTGTTTTTTTAGTAAATTTTCCATTTCATCTAAATTTTCAAGTGTACTAACAAAATACTGTTCATGTAATTCTTCTTTATTTTTTTACTGTCTGCTTTATCGGTAGTTATCACTCCCATTTTCATTTGTGGTATTTGTTAGTTTTGCCTTCTCTTCTTTTTTTCTTCCTCAATTTTACCAGATGCCTTTTTGTTTAATTTGCCTTTTCATAGAACCGTTGTTTGGCTCTGTTAATCCCCTGAATTTTATCTTGCTATGTTATGTCTTTCATCTGCTCTTATCTTTACTACTCCTTTTTGATCTTTCTTTCAGCTGTTTAGTGTTTTTCATAATTTCATAAGTTGGCTGCTTAGGTTATTAATTTTCAGACTTCTTTCTTTTCTAATAAAGTGCTTTAAAACTTTAAGTTTACCCACGAAGTACCACTTTAGCCATCTGGCCTCCGCTTGTATTGAACAATAAGACATTCTTCCTTTCTCCCCCATGTGAATAAAAGGAACTGAGTTGGTTGACTGTATTTGAGTCTTTAATTCCTCAATAGTAGTAGTAATTGTTATTAATGTTTTGCTTTACCTGGTCCTTTAAATTATCAAAGAATAATAACATCTTTAAATAAAGTGTGTCTCTCTTTGAGTACATTTTTTATCCAGGAGTGCTTATTTTATATATTTCACATTATGTTGTTTAGTTCATAAAATTTAACAAAGGGTAGTATTCTTCTTTGATTGAGCATTTAGTTACTGGAATCTTCCTCTTAGTCTTGCTAATATTTTTGGTCTTGTGTTCTACTCTGATATTATTAAAATATGCATTTGTTTTTTTTGTTGTTGTTGAATTTTTTGGAAAAAAAAAAAACCTCTTTAGCACATTTTAAAAATTTTATATTATAAACAGGGTATCCCTTAATTTTAATCCCACTGTGGCTATTATTATCTTTCAACCAGTGGCAGAATTCAGCTCATTCACATATGTTGTAATAATTGAAATAGTTGATTTTATTCTTTCTATTTTATTTTTCTTTTCTGTATATATTACATTACTCCCTCTTATCTTTTAATTTTTCTTGGCTTAGTTTGGTTTAATTTGTTAATTTGAGCATTCTATTAAGCTGTTTCCATTAGTTATTACCTTTTCATTTCTTACAACCAACATTAAATTACGCTCTGTGCATATACACATAAAATCATTTTCTTATGGATGCTTTTTCAAGTGTCTGACTTGATGTTTTGCTAAATTAATATTTTGGTTCCAGACTATCATTTGGTTTTCCTTCTAAGATGGCATACTTGTTATGTTTCAACAAAACTTAATATTGCAAATTCCTGGCACATTATTATCATCTATTTAGATAAAATATGTGTACACCTATATATACATGCGTGTGTGTGTAAACATATATATATATATATATATATATATGTATGCATGCGTGCACACACACATGCATATGTATTTACACACTATCCTCTTCATGGATCACAGCCTTGTCACGGTAAAGGGGCTTGCATAAATTAATGAAGCTATGAGCCATGCCATGCAGGGCCACCCAAGAAGGACAGGTCATGAATCTGCAGGTGTACAAGCTGGGTTTCGAAGAGGAAGAGGAACCAGAGATCAAATTACCAGCATTCATTGGCTCATGGAGAAAGCAAGGGAGTTCCAGAAAAACATCTACTTCTGTTTCTTTGACTAAACTAAAGTCTTTGACTATGTGGATCACAACAAACTGTGGAAAATTCTTCAAGAGATGGGAGTACCATACCACCTTACCTGTTTCCTGAGAAACTTGTATGCAGGTCAGCAAGCAAGAGTTAGGACCAGACATGGAGTAACTGACTAGTTCAAAATCAGGAAAGTAATACAACAAGGCTGCGCATTGTCACCCTGCTTATTTTAACTTACATGCAGAGTACATCATGTGAAATACTGGGCTGGATGAATCACAGTCTGGAGTCCAGATTACCAGGAAAAATATTAACAACCTCAGATAGGTAGATGATACCATTTTAATGGCAGAAAGTAAAGATAAAGTGAATAGCCTTTTAATGAGGGTGAAAGAAGAGAGTGAAAAAGCTGACTTGAAACTCAACACTAAAAAAAAACTAAGATCATAGCATCCAGTTCCATCACTTCATGGCAAACAGATGAGGAAAAAGTGGAAGCAGTGGTAGATTTTATTTTCCTAGATTGATGCTGAAGCTGAAGCTCCAGTACTTTGGCCACCTGATGCGAAGAGCAGACTCTTTGGAAAAGACCCTGCCACTGGAAAAGATTGAAGACAAAAGGAAAAAGGGGCGGCAGAGGATGAGATGATTAGATAGCATCACTGACTCAATGGACATGAATTCAAGCAAACTCTGGGAGATAGTGGAGGACAGAGGAGCCTGGCATGCTTTAATGCATGGGATCACAAAGAGTTGGACACTTAGCAACTGAATAACAACAGTAGCAATATTTATGATATATATACATATACACACACACACACACACACACACACACACATGTATATATACATAGAGAATGAATATGAATTAACATCAGGTTTCACCACCACTGCTTCCTCTAGTCTTTGGTTTCCACTCTGTTGATATAGCTCCTCAGAACCCATTGCTTTTCTGGTTATGTGCTTTCTCAAATGCTATCCTCAGAGAACATATATGGGAAGTTTACTTTAGAATCCTTGCACTCTGAAAATGTTTTCCTTTCCCCTAACAGCTGAGTAATATTTTGCCTAAATATAGGATTCTTGGATCATTTTTGTTAATGGTCTGTACATTGTTCTTCCATCTTCTACATTCCAGAGTTGTAGATGAGAATTCCTTAGCTAGGCTTAATTTCTTGCTTTTGTTTCTTGCCTTAATTTCTAACTTACTCTTTCTGTCTGGAAGTTTGTATAATTTTCTGTTTACACTTGAAATTCAAGTATTTCCTGGATTCACTTACTGAACTTAATGAGACTTTTCATCTGCAGGCTTAAATCTTGCTTCAGCCAGTTTAAAAAGAAAAACAAAAACCTAGTACTGTATTTGTTTAATTAGAGTATCTCCTTCAACTTTCCTTTTTTTTTTTTCCTTTTCTCCTTTAAAAAAAAAAAAAACCCTTCTGGAATTCCTTCTATTTTTGTGTTAAGCTGCCAGATCTGTCCTTCAAAAGGCCCCTTATTGATTTTCTCATTATTTCTTCTTTTGTGTCTTTGTTACAAGTAGTAAGATATTTTGCTCACTTTGTCTTATAGATCATTAATTCAATTTTTAACAATGCCAGTGTTTTATTTAGTTCTTCTAAGGAAATTTTTAATAAATTTTAAAATTCATAGCTTTAGTTCAGAGTCTTTCTTGCTCCCTTCTGATTTCTCATTGCTTTCCTTATTGGTATTCTCTTCCAATTATTTTTTCATCATTTCTATGTCACTGAGACCTTTCTCTTGGAGGCCTTCTGTATGAATCTTCTCTTGGGTGAACTAGTCCCCTAAGTTAGGTGTTGTTTTCATTTTGCCTTCTCTTTAATTTATGTTCTTTCAACTCTCATGTAGGCTGTAGGCCTTTAGTGTCTCTTTGATGTTAAAAAACCTGAAAGCAGTGAAGGATACAGCAGTTTCTGCCATGGTATTCTGGCTGGCAAGGAACAAATCGTGAGGGACCCTTTTCCCTGGGCAGATGCAGCTCTCCTTTCCTGCCAGTCTTGGAAACAGGGGCTAGTGGAGCCCCTGTCAGCTTCAGGTTCCTGTCTTTAATTCTAATCCTACAAATCACTCCTCCCACTCATGCCTACACACACAAAGACACACACACACAGACACACAGACACACACACACAGACACACACACAGACACACAGACAGACACACACACACACACACACAGACACGCCGATAGGTCAGCTTGCCTGAATGTGAATAGCTATCCTTAGAGTGCAGGTTGTTCACTGAAACGCTTGAGAGAATGACAAAACGTGGTCTTCATAGAAGCCTCAGAGGGAGGCAGACCTTTTGTTCTACTTCTGGGAACTTGCCTTTACTTACTAAGGAGATGAAGTCCTGTATTTGCTCTCTCTCCTGGAGATTTCCAGAGAAGCTGTGGCCTCGGTTGTACTCTCTTGCTGCTGTTGTTCAGTCTCTCAGTTGTGTCTGAGTCTTTGCAACCCCATGGACTGCAGCACGCCAAGCTTCCCTGTCTCACTGTCTCCTGGAGTTTGCCCAAACTCATGTCCATTGAGTTTGATGCTAAATAACCATCTCATCCTCTGTCACGCCTCTACATTTTGCCAATTCTGCCACTTTCACACGTCCATTTTATCCAAGAGCTGATTTAGAGACCCAAATGAGATAGACCCTCATAGTGTTTGGATAAACCTAACGGAGGATGGAGTTACCAGAGGCACCTGGAGCTATAACAGTTCCTGCCTGTTGGGCTCAGTCATCTTTACTCCAAGCACACTCTCTGGCCACTTATTCTAACTGGCTGTGAGATAGACATCCCTCTCCTTGCTCTTATTGGGGATCGCACAGGCAGTCTATGTGGGATAAGTTAGTTATGCTATAAACTGTTGAGTTGTTTAACTCTTGCTCTGTTATGAATCACACCAGTGCTCAGTAGTTCAACACAATAATCATTCATCTGCCTCATGGACACAGCACGTAGACTCTGTTCTGCAGGGTGGTTCTTCCGTTCTCACCTGTACTCACTCCCTCAGGTCTTGGCTGCCTGGGGATGTGTGATCCAGACTGGACTTGGTGGTCATTCCTCTACCCACATACCTCTTGCCCTCCTCCTGGGACCAGTGAGCTAACCCTGCATGATCTTCTCACAGCAATACCGGAAGTGCAATAGAGCAAGCAGAAACATACAATGCTGCTTTTTGCTTAGACTTGAAACTGGAATGCAGTTATTTCTGCCTCACTCTTTTGGCCAAATCCAGTTGTGTGACAATATCCAAAATCTTGAAGTAGGAAAGGAGGCTCTGCCCACTGTGGGGATTGAGAGAAGGAGGTGCAACACTACAAATTAAGTGGCAAAGGGTGTGGATATTTAGAGATTGGAAGACTGGGGGCCATGAACTCAACCTATCTCAGCTGTTAAGAAATACAGTGAAGTATTTCCAAGTTGTAATGCTACTTCAAAGGAGATAGCCAGGAAGTTAGCTTGGAGGTAGTGAGGAAACCTGTGCAGAAGAGCTGGACCATGAGAAAGACATGGAATTTTCCAGGTAGACAAGGATGAGTGAATGGAGCAACACTGAGTTAATGATAGATGGGACGGAGTAGAGGCTGGTCCCGGAAGTCTGCAAATGAGTGGAGTATTTGGGGAGTGAAGAGTTGTCCTATGTGGGTGGATCATAAGACACAGTCCTTGCACACTATATTGTTTCATCACATTGCTCTTTCCAGTGAGTTATCATAGCTTCTAAAACATCAAAATTTCAGGCATTGTGCCAGGAAGAGTTATCCTATTGCATATTCTTCAGAACATGCTTCATAGGTAGCATCTTTCTTTATACCTCAAAAAATTATTTTGCTTAAGTCAGGTGAAGGGTTTCACACAGACACATTATTTCCAATGGGACTAGTGTCCCTTCAGTATATCCGTGCCACTTAGCTTAGCTCAGCGTGTCCTGTCGTCTGTGATGGTGGTGGCGGAGTTGCTAAGTCATGTCCGACTCTTACAACCCCATGGACTGTAGCCTGCCGGTGTCCTCTGACCATGGGATTCTCCAGGCAAGAATACTGGAGTGGGTTGCCATTTCCTTCTCCAAGGGATCTTCCTGATCCTAGAATCTTCCATCTATGCCACATGTGAAAAAAATAATGATAAGTAATGTTTGTTTGCTTTCAGAAGGCATTGAGGTCTCACAGAAGGTGAGGTCTTCTGTGAAGCCCTCCCTGACACTTTCTCCCTCTTTCTCCTGCCAGTTTCTCCTGCTAAAACTTTCCATTTCTCTCTCTACTTCCTTCATAACTTTTTGTTAGTATGTGACTTTAGATGTGATTATTTGATCACTTGTCTCCTCAATTATATCGTTAGTGTGTAGGAGAGCAGCAGGCTGACTGTTTTGCATATAACTGGATCCCCAGCACCTAGCATAGTGCCAGGGTCATAATGACTGAATACTAAATATTTATTAAGCGAGTGAGTGAATGAGTGAGTCAGTTTAATGACTGAATCAGATAGGCCAAAACTGCTGGCTCTATGAAATAGATAGGTTTTGCTTTATTTATAAAACAGCAAGAACTCTCCAGGTTTATCACTTACCTGTGGTAATGTGGACAGACTACATTTATTCTCCAGAGCTTCCATTTGATCAGTATTCACTGTGGCTTGAGCTCTGGCTGGATGTGAATACTGGTGATCTGGAGATTATTAAGGTAGGTTCTCCTCTGAAGGTATTGCTGGTTTAGTGGGAGAAATAGAGATGGGAAGGGGCAAGGACGATGACTGTGCTAAGTATTAAGATATGGGTGTGAGAATGTTGAACTTGGAGAAGAGGCTTTGGACTTAGCTGGACCTCCATTGGGGCTTTGTAAAAAGGGGAGTCTGAACTGAGTCAGGAAGGCTAATCAGCAGTCAGACACATAACAGGGAAGAACATTTTGGGCAGAATGGAGCAGAGGTTCAAGGCACTGGGAAGTGAGCAATCAAGGCCCACTATGGAAAGCCTCAAATAATTCATTAGTGTAGAATGAAGAAAACAAGGATAGGAAAGACAGGAGAGGAAGCCGGAGGTCAACATGGTCATATCACAAAGCGTCATTCAAGCCTAGCTGAGGACTGGACTTTTCCTGAAGGGAGTGAGGAGCAATTGAAGGCTTTTAATCAGGAGTTGGTACCATCAGATTTTACTTTAGAACGTTTTCTCTGGACACAATGGAGAATAGATTGGAAGGCTTGGGGCTGTTGGGAAGAAGATAAACAAATAAGCAGTTAATTACTCAGTGTGATAAGGTCTCTAATAGATTTGGTGCTTGCTCTGTGATGTCAGAGCAGGAACATCTAAACTAGAACTGAGGTCTCGGTCTAGACTAAAGGAAGTTATGAGGCTGAAGAATTTTTCAAGCACATAGAAGAGAAGTATGCAAGCACAGAAGTATGCAAGAATGTGACTTTTTCAGGGCACTCCAAAGGATTGTTTACTGCTGGAATATAGAACACTAAGAGGGAATTGTCTGCCCTCTGATGCCCTCTTGCAACACCTACCATCTTACTTGGGTTTCTCTTACCTTGGAGGTGGGGTATCTCCTCACCACCACCCCTCCTGACCTTGAATGTGGAGTAGCTCCTCTAAGCCCTCCTGCACCCGTGCAGCCACCGCTCCTTGGACGTGGGGTTGCTCCGTCTCATGCAAAGAGTTGACTCACTGGAAAAGACTCTGGGAGGGATTAGGGGCAGGAGGAAAAGGGGATGACAGAGGATGAGATGGTTGGATGGCATCACTGACTCGATGGACGTGAGACTAAGTGAACTCCGGGAGTTGGTGATGGACAGGGAGGCCTGGCGTGCTGCAATTCATGGGGTTGCAAAGAGTCGGACACGACTGAGGGACTGAATTGAACTGAAGGAATGAATGAGACATGAAGCCAGAAAGGAAAAGGCCATCTAGCACTCAGTCTTCCTCCTGTTGAATATTGCTTTAGACTGCAGTGATCACATCTATACCAGGCACCTTTTTTTAATTTTTTTATCACAGAGAATTTTGAACATGTACAGAATAGAGACGTATAATGAACACCCATTTAACCACCCTCAGCCCCACAGCTACCAACCCATGGCCAATTCTGCTCCATCTGCAATGTCATTCACTTCCCCTTCACTGTTATTTTATAGTAGATCCCAGATAATATATCATTTTATACATCAGTGTTTCAATATGTATCAGTTAGCTAAGAAGCCTTTTTCAAAACATAACCAAAAGTATCAATTTCATACCTAATACTTAATAATAATGCTCAGAATCCCATGGATGGAGGAGCCTGGTTGGAGGAGGCTGCAGTCCATGGGGTCGCTAGAGTCGGACACGACTGAGCGACTTCACTTTCACTTTTCACTTTCATGCATTGGAGAAGGAAATGGCAACCCACTCCAGTGTTCTTGCCTGGAGAATCCCAGGGATGGCGGAGCCTGGTGGGCTGCCATCTATGGGGTTGCGCAGAGTCGGACACGACTGAAGCGACTTAGCAGCAGCAGCAGCAGCAGCAGTATCATCAAATAGCTAGTCATTGTTTTAATTTCTGTTTATCTCAGGGCTTCCCTAGTAGCTCAGCTGGTAAAGAATCCGCCTGCAATGCAGGAGACCCTGGTTCAATTCCTGGGTTGGGAAGATCCCCTGGAGAAGGGATAGGCTACCCACTCCAGTATTCTTGGGCTTCCCTGGTGGCTCAGATGGTAAAGAATCTGCCTGCAATGTGGAATACCTTGGGTTCCATCCCTGGGTTGGGAAGATCCCTTGGAGGAGAGCATGGCAACCCACTCCAGTATTCTTGCCTGGAGGATCCCAGGTAACTAGTCATTGTTGTAATTTCTGGTTATCTCATAAATGTCATATAAATATGAATAGAAATATACATGCAAATATTTATATATACTGTTTAGTCAGATCCAAATAAAGGGCTGCAACCCTTTTGAAAGTGAAAGAAGATGTTCTCAATCATTAATAGATATCACTGAGGACTTTTGATTTAATCAGGGGTGAATAATTACTTCAGTTTATTCTGTTTTTTCACTATTACAGTTATCTGAACAAGTGTTTGGCAAAATATAAAGGAAGCCTGGCTCTTATTATTGGTTCTACCTCGCTCCTATTTCCCTAGGTCTCTCTGTTCCCTGGTGTGCAAATGGACATACTCTGCAGAGAAAGGCTGGGACGACAGTTTCTGGAAGATGGTTGGTTTGGAAGACTTGGTTACAGATAATTACAGCAAAATAGGTAAAAAATAATATACATTTTTCTGATTATGTGTATGTATACATGAAGATATTGGTGTTTGCTTTTTGTTTGTTTTTGTCTAAATTAAAATATAGGAACACATCCCTATTTTTCAAAGAGAAGCTAGTAAGCTATGATGGGTAGTCCATGACTAATAGGCCTTTGTATTGGGGCTTACAGTAATTGAGCTATGGTAATCTCTTAGACATGCCACTAGACTGGGGAAGATTTTTGCATGGAGCAGCTGGAAATAACATAATCAAAGTTATTTATGGATCATTCCAGTCAGACCTTGGAAAATGTGTTGTGATTTAGGTTCAAGGAACCAGGTAAGGCCATGAACAGGAAAAAAAAAAAAAAAAAAATTGAAGAGATCAAAATTGGAAGGATCAAGAACAAAGCATAAACTGGAATGTGAGCCAGTTGTTCCTGACTAAAGCCTTAGGACCCCTGACTTCCAGTTTTATGTGGCACTAACTAGGTAGTAAAGGAGTGGATGACTAGTAGGAATTTACCTGTAAAATAATTCAGATACTAGGTATATATAATGGTAGCTGATATGTTAAAGTTTCAAGATAAAGTTCATATTCATGTCACAGAAAGATGCTTATTTCATATAGTTACTACCTACCTTTCTAGTAAGCTGTCTTCAGGTAAGATATTACACCTTATGAAAGAAAATACTTCTGTATTGTTTAGTGTGTGGGCTAGGAGGTTGGAACAAGACAATTCTAAAGTACTGTGAATTAAACAGGATGGCAGAATATTTCCCTTTTATGTATTAGAACTGAAGTAAGTGATTATCAGGCAACTCTGCCTTTCTTATAACATGACCTCCAAGTTTGGGTCCAAATTGCTCCTTCAGTTCTCATCAGTTCCCAGCTAGGGATTGGGAAGAAAGAAAAGGACCAGAAGAATCCATCCACATTCCTTTGGAGGAGGCATAACAGAAAAATGGACCAGTTCATTTCTGATCACAGCCTGTACACCAGCGCTTCTTAATGAAGCCCCACTAGGCTGCAGGGGTGGCTGGGAAATGTGGTAATTGGCCAAGCGGCCTTGTGGCCATCCATGTGACAGACCAGAAACTGAGAGCTGTGCTGTGAAATACGGGTGAAATGTGGGTGAAAATAGTAGTGTCTGCTACAGTTTCAACTGCCGTTGATAAGTGAGTCACATAGAGATTATTTCAGTCCAACTTTTCTCTGGTCGAGTTCCTCATGACTACTGTCTTACATGTCGAGAATATAAGGACAGAAATATGAAAGATCCAAGTAGCATCCATACTGCTGTGCTGTAGACAGCATAGTTCAGCTGAGCATGGTCTGCTCAACTACTCATAGCTAAATCTAGGGAAAAGAACAGAGCCAGGGTAGTATGCAAAAGAACCCTTGTGGACTTTCTGTAGCTCAACTGAAACCACTGTAAGATTGGAGCTTGTGGAGAAGGGCAGGAGCTTGGGACCAGAGGAAGAGAAGAAGAAAGCAAACCAGCGATCATTAGTCATTAGTAGCATTCTAAGTCCTTTGGTTGGTGGTTTGATAGGTGATTAATTCATTTATCTCATTTGGCTCTCACAAACCTATTTGTCTAGCTATTTCCAATTTTCACATGGAAAGACTGAGATTCAGTTCTTTTGTCTGCTCTTGTAGGGTCATTATTAGGACTGCAGTCTCTAACTCTATACTTTCCTACCAAAGCAGACGTCCTCCTTGGGCTATTGGAGACTTGAGGGGGCTGATGTGGCAGTACAACTTACCTCCAGCAGGGTTAGGCAGAATTCCAATATTTAGCATCTAAATCCAGTTTGAGCTTCATTGAAACAAACATCCATAGTCCATACTTAGATTAGAGTCTGAGTGTGATAGACCCTCAACTGATGAGGGAATATAACTTCACAGGGTATAAAAAGTGTTAATACTTTAAAGCATATAGTACCTTAAAATTCTAGATATTCACACCACTTGGAGCCAGGCAGCCAGAGAGAAAAATGATACTAAACCACAAGCTTCTGGAGGGCAGGGACTGTATCTGCCTTACCCTTGAGTATCTTGGCATAGAAGATGTTGATAAATATCTACTGACAGAATGTGTACAATGTAGGCATAGTTGTTTGAATTGACATGGACTGGGAGGCTCAGTTCAGTTTAGTTGCTCAGTCACATCTGACTCTTTGCGACCCCTTGGATTGCAGTACATCAGGCTTCCCTGTCCATCACCAACTCCTGAAGATTGCGCAAACTCATGTCCATCAAGTCAGTGATGCCATCCAACCATTTAATCCTCTCTAATCCCCTTATTCTCCTGCCTTCACTCTTTTCCAACATCAGAGTCTTTTCCAATGAGTCAGTTTTTCACATTGGGTGGCCAAAGTATTGGAGCTTCAGCTTCAGCATTGGTCTCTCCAATGAATATTCAGGACTGATTTCCTTTAGGATTGACTGGTTTGATCTCCATTCAGTCCTAGGGACTCTCAAGAGCCTTCTCCAACACCACAGTTTAAAAGCATTCTTCGGCACTCAGCTTTCTTTCTGGTCCAACTCTCACATCCACATATGACTACTGGAAAAACCATAGCTTTGACTAGATGGACCTTTGTTGGCAAAGTAATGTCTCTGCTTTTTAACATGCTGTCTAGGTTGGTCATAACTTTTCTTCCAAAGAGCAAGCGTCTTTTAATTTCATGGCTGCAGTCACCATCTGCAGTGATTTTGGAGCTCAAGAAAATAAAGTTTCTCACTGTTTCCATTGTTTCCCTATCTAGTTGCCATGAAGTGATGGGATCAGATGCCATGATCTTAGTTTTTTAAATGTGGAGTTTTAAGCCAACTTTTTCACTCTCCTCTTTCACTCATCAAGAGGCTCTTTAGTTCCTCTTTTTATTCTGCCATAAGGGTGGTGTCATCTTCATATTTGAGGTTATTGATATTTCTTCCTTCAGTCTTGATTCCAGCTTGTGCTGCATCCAGTCTGGCATTTCTCATGATGTACTCTGCATAGAAGTTAAATAATCAGGGAGACAATATACAGCCTCGATATACTCCTTTCCCAAGCTCTAACCATGTCCTTGTCTGGTTCTAACTGTTGGTTCTTGACCTGCATACACATTTCTCAAGAGGCAGGTAAGGTGGTCTGGTATTCCCATCTCTTTCAGAATTTTCCACAGTTTGTTGTGATCCCCACAGTCAAAGTCTTTGGCGTGGTCAATAAAGCAGAAATAGATGTTTTTCTGGATCTCTGTTGCTTTGTTGATGATCCAACGTATGTTGGCAATTTGATCTCTGGTTCCTCTGCCTTTTCTAAGTCCAACTTGAGTGTCTGGAAGTTCTTGATTCATGTACTGTTGAAGCCTTGCTTGGAGAATTTTGAGCGTTACTTTGCTTGCGTGTGAGATGAGTACCTCCTTATCAATTCTAATCTCCAAATGCAATCACATTGAAGGCTAGACCTTTAACATATGAATCTTGGGTACGGAATGTAGCCTACAACCCCAGGGTACTAGTTCATTGGTCATTGGCGCTGAAGCAGGGCCCCTAAGTTCTAATTCTCCAGTCTGATGTTCTGGAGGTACCCCATAAGTTCCCTGCCTCAAAGAAGAATCATCAAGACTGGGTCTCAGGGGCAGGACTATTGTCATCTAATTGAGGACTGCAGGAAAGTTGGATCTAAAACATGGAACTGGGAGCAAGGGTAGTTTTAGTTTTAGCATTAATTGTATGAACTTAGACAAGTTTCATAATGCTTTTTTTTATCTCTATAGTCTTGTCTATGAAAGATATAGTTAATGGTAGAATTAAAAGTAACAGTGTAATGTTTCTGAGACGTGGTACTATTGCATTACAACCATTATCTTTCAAAATTTTCATAACAGAGTTATTTTTAGTTATCCTGCTCTACAGCTGAAGCAGCCAAGGTTCAGAAAAGGGAAGGGTGTCTAACCTATGGTTGCACAGTTTGCAAATGGTAGAGGCAGAATTCAAACCTATGTTTGGAGGATTCCAAATCCTGCGTTAACCATGACACTGTATTGACTTCCAAATAATATTGATTGGAGTCTATAGTAGGCAATAAATAAATGCTAAACCTCCTTCCCCTTCTGTATTTCAAGCACATTTCTATGTGTTTTTATGTACCTTGTTGCATGTAATTTTCACAACCAGTGACAAAAGTATACTGTTACCTTGTTTTTAGATTAGAATCAGAGAGAGAAGGAGCTTTCTGTAACCACATGCAGAATCAATAAGTGATGTCCAGAATTAAAACTTTCCCTGTGGGGTAGCCTAGAAGAGCTAATAGTTTACTGGAACACAAATTTCAACTTCAGTTGCTTCATTGTTTCAGTGATTTTTAAAATTTATTTGCCCACCCTTTCCCTCAGATTTAGTTGTTTGTTCCTGAGTATTCCCATGGTGTGTTGAACGCAGCTTTATTATAGTATACATTGATTACCTGTTAGATGTCTTGCTTTTACTGTAGACTGTAAGCTTCTTGACCTGCGAATCTTCACTTGTTTACCTTCATATTATGGTCCCAGCATAAGACATGGCACATTTTAGCAGCTAAATTACTCTTTGATTAGTAAGTGGATAAAGATAAATGAATGACTGGGGTGGCTGGTACTGTGATATCCACAATTTTCACTTCTAAAAGCTCTAGTGCTCTTTACTAATTTTAGCAGGATTTTAGGTGGCTTGGGTCCAACCTCAACTCTGATTTTCTGATGATTTTCATCTTTTTGTGCTCCCCTCCCCCCCCCAGCACAAGATCCATGTTTAATAAGTACATTAGCTCTGCTAATAGAGCAATACCTACAGGAAATATTCATTAAAGTCTATAATGTTAACCTCACAGAAAGTTTCCAGAGTAACTTTATTAGATTTTGCCTGTTAAGTTAATGGATTTTTAATGGATGTCCTAAGGAGACATATCATTAACCAGAATATTACCATACGTGAATTAAAACTTACCCATTCATCAAAATTAATTGTGTGATGTTTCCTTTGATTTTCATTTCTGGTGACCTGAGCTTGTAGTTTCAGTCTGAACCAGAAGTGGAGGATGTTAAAGAGATAAATATGCACTCCCAGTTGTGACTTTCAGAGACTCCTCTGGAAGTTACCTCCAGACAGTCTGTTGCAATTCTTGGAACTATGAGAAATGTATCTTGGAAGCTTCCCTATGAAGTGTTAAACATTTCCAGTGGACTCATTGCCCATCAGACGTGGGCAATACAGTGCAAAACCTTTTAACAGATTTGAACAGCACATCATGGATTTGACCATTAATATAATTACCATAATTCGTTCCGTGTGGAGCTTTTAGCCAAGTCTTTACCAGCCTTCCTGGGCTCATGCAGTAAATAAATGCTTTCCCCGAAAACTGAACACCTCAGCAGCTGATAGTCTTATGGAGGGATATTTTTGAAATAAATTATTTATGAAGTGTAAGTTAAGGATCAAATGCAATATTTATATGGTGCATTTCAAGGACAAGGGAAGAAATTTACAATGTTTTAAGTAACTACTTGCAAATTTCCAAAGATAAAATGTTACTACTTAATGCTTTCCTTCAGGGAGATGTTTGAGTGGTTTGGTTTGGGAACATTATACAAAATAAGGGAAAAAAACAGTTTTGTGAATCAGAAGCATATAGTAGACATTTTTTTGGACAGTTGTTAAAACTATACCAGTTGATTTCATGTTCAGAATTGATAGAGAAACCTCAAGCCCAGTATTTTGTAGGGAATTATATACCCGTAGTCCAATAAAATTATCTGTGTCAATAGATTTTGACCTTCCCTTCTGTGTGAACCCTTGTCTTGTTATCTATCTGATCCTAAACATCTATCAAAAGCAAATAGGAAGGAAGAAATCAACAGGGAAGAAGGATCCTTAGGAAGAGAAGCAGCATCCTACCTGTTCTAATTGATTATCCAGGCTCTCTTTAAGCATGTCCCAATTGCTTTTTATCTTCCTGGGAAAAGTGTTTCATTGTGTTGTTGGGGCAGGCCATTTTATGAATGTGTACAGCATGGTTGAATTATAGAGTGGTAATTTGCATTACAGAAAGAGCCTTGTAATGCCTAAAAGGGTACAGTATGTTAGCTTATAGATCACTTGTTTTCTGGGGTCAGGGAAGCCAGACAACACAGAAACTTAAAGTCCAAGTAGAAGGAGTTATTAACTGTTACATGAGAGGCAGAAATGATGATGAAGCAGATGTAAAGGGGACCATTCCTTAAGAGGAGGGAGGCTGCGTTTTTTATCTTGTTTCCTCTCCCTTTATGAGACCATGTTTTAGGCATTGGACACTGTGGGCCCTTTATCTGGCACTTAGTACATACTGATGAAATATGTACTTGAATGAGTGAATATGTGTTTGAACAAAGGATTTGATAAATAAGTCCCTCTTTGGCTTCAATTGCTCCTACTAGTTGGGAACAATTAACCTAACAGTTAATGGACTCTTGTACCTCCTTTTGAATTAAATGATAGTATTAGATGATAGACAATGATTTTGTTTCATAAATCCAGTGTTCATAGTCCTTTTTTCGCTAACCCATTTGCCACTTAAGCAGGGACTCCTGTGGAAGACACACCCCCACCTGAATGAGAGCTCATTCCTACAAGTCTGTCAGAGACTTTCCTAAAAGGAAATATTAGACTCCTTCAGAAAAAAAAAAAAAAAAACCCAAAGCAACATGCACAACTTATTTTCAAGAGATTGAGAATGTCACTTTTTTTAAGTGTATTTATTTATTCATTTTTGGCTGTGGTGGGTCTTCGTTGCTGCAGGGGCTTTTTCTCTGCTTATGACAAGTGGGGGCTCCTCTGTAGTTGGAGTACACAGGTTTCTCACTGTGGTGGCTTCTCGTGTTGCAGAGACTGAGCTAGAGTGTGGGGGTTTCAGTAGCTGTGGCAAGCAGGCTCTAGAGCATAGGCTCAGTGGTTGTGGTGCTTAGTTGCTCTGCAACATGTGGGATCTTCCTGGACCAGGGGTTGAGCCAATATCTCTTGCATTGCAAGACAAATTCTTTACCACTGAGCCACCAGGGAATCCCTGAGAATACCACTTTTTTCATAGAGTAAAATAAATCCTGCAGTTAACTGAAGCTGCAGTTTAGATATTTTTGTCCTTTAGGCTTAAAATTATAGCTTAAGGATCTTGACTAATGACGTGTACATGTTGGGGACATAGATCTGCTAGTATTCACCACTGTTCTGCCCCAGAGTCTAACCAGTTGAGAATATTTTGCAGAGACACCTGAAGCAAAGTGTTGTTTTGATTTTGGTTAGACTAAATTAAAGAACATGAAGGGAATCTTACCCTCTTTTTTGGACCTGCCTGGGCCCTGGAAACTGCATGGCAGTGACTTGATCCATTTATTGGCAGGCCAAGGAGCTGGGATAAAGAGACAAGACATCTGGCTGGGCTTGTTTCAGCACTTGATGTGCTGTTTGATCTGCTAAATTCAAACTCAGACTCCAAGAGCCCACTGGCCTAGAGGTGGTTCAAGAAGAGACTCTCATGCCACACCTGCACTGACCCCTTTCAAGGCTGTGGCTCTACTTCCTCGTTAAAATGGCCCCATGGTATTGGTTTTTTTCTCCAAGTCTCATGAATCAGTTAGGCAGTTCCTTTTCCTAGGATTAAATAAGAGTATAGAAGTAGGAAATGGGAGTATTTCTGCTAATTCTACCACATCCTTGGGGAAAGAAGAGGAAATCCCATTGTGGAAACACACCCAAGGAGTTTTCACCAGCAGTATTCATCAGGAACAATGTTGGAAGCCTGAGTCCAGCAACGGCATCCATAGCTGTGGATATTATAAAATCCTTGTATCTGTGAATACTCAGTGTTCTGAATTTGCCCAATAAAACTAGACATGTTTACAAGGATTTATCCATTTGTTCCTTAGAGTGTGAGACTTCCTTGTCATTTCAAGCTTTGCTGAATTGCTTGTTGCACCATCTTGGTATCACAAGATGTCAGTGCTGTTTTTGGTAATTTACATTGGGATGTCTGGAGAAACCATGGGCCACAGGTAATTGCAATATTTTCTAGGCTCTGTAGGGTCTGTTGTACTATCTCTTCCTTGTCGTGAGGGAGACCATCCCTGTAGGTGCTGTGGACTAGGCTTTACCCTTGACCATGAATCTTTGGTCTTATCCTTTCTACTCTTAACATCTTTTTCTTTCTTGTCCAAGTGCCAGAACAAGGTCTTTCCAGGACTTGAGACAATAACATATCCTTTGAGTATCATAGTATCTTACTTTACCCTTTAAAATTAAACTTCTTCCTGATGGGAAATGACCTAGAGGTCTTCCTGTCAGTTAGTGACCTATCCAATCATGCATCCATCCCTCTAGCCATACTGCTGAGCGTCTCCTATGTGCTAGGTGCTGGGCTAAGCACCAGGGACAGAAAAATTGCATTCATCATGGTCCATCCCTTGTGTATCTCACATCTGTGGGATTAGGAGTGGAGATAATTGAATTAAAATTCTCAATGTTTTTTATGTTTTTCAATAATCTAGAGATGTACATGGAGAAGGCAATGGCACCCCACTCCAGTACTCTTGCCTGGAAAATCCCATGGACAGAGGAGCCTGATAGGCTTCAGTCCATGGGGTCGCTAAGAGTCGGAGACGACTGAGTGACTTCACTTTCACTTTTCACTTTCATGCATTGCAGAAGGAAATGGCAACCCACTCCAGTGTTCTTGCCTGGAGAATCCCAAGGACGGCAGAGCCTTGTGGGCTGCCGTCTATGGGGTCGCACAGAGTCAGACACGACTGAATCGACTTAGCAGCAGCAGACATGTACAACTTACTTGGGCAAGCAGAGCAGGAAGTCACCAATAACTAGAGGTTGTATCAAAGAAGTCTTCGCATGAGATAGCATTTGAGATGTGTCTGAAAGAATATGAGTAGTGTTTTACCAAGAAAAAAGGGAAAATGACTTGTGAGGTAGAAGAAACAGCACAGACAAAGTCATGAAGATACAGAAGAACGTCAGTGAATGGTTGGGTGTCGCTGGAGCAGTGGACTTGGCATGGGGTGGGGATGAGTGGGATAGAGGATGGGCAGAAGATGGGATAGGAAAGGGGACTGGGTTTCACTTCTAATGACATTTCTATCCTTCCTTGAATATGGGGCCACTGGTAAGAGACTCAGTGTCAAAAAATTGGCTTCACTGCTCTCAAGAGATGGTTCCAATAATTATTCCTGCCAGTGCTATAAATAAAGTAGATAAAAGTGAAGAAGTTGTAGGAAGGAGTTTTGTAGCTCCTATGAAGCTGAGAAATTGTGTGTGTGTGTGTGTGTGTGTGTGTGTTTCCCAAGCCCATTTCTTTCCTTCAGTCACATATAGTACCCGTTACCTACCTTCCCTTCCATAAAGTTTGTTGAGAAGCTTAAATGAGATATCAGATCAGAGGACAATGTGATTTACAAAACCTGTAGACATGTTATCTGTTATCATTTGTAAGTGTGCCTTGGCAACTAGATGACAACAGCCTTCACTCCCTGGACACTCCTTGTTTCCTATCAGTGGGCCTGAAAGAAGCAACCATGTTCCCCACTCTTCAGCACCCTTAGATTCCCAGAAGTACTGTTTCAGCTGCTGGTGCTTCCAGGAATAGCCCTGCAGAGCCAGAAGGATAACAGAACAGTGATGACCACATCAGTTTGTAAAATAATGACTGTCAGAGGTCATATAAGGTTTCATGGAACTGTTCCTCTTTTCAGCATGGCATCTGGAAAATAATTGGGAGCCTCCCAAAAGTGAGGTCAAACTCCAGCTTCTTTTCCTACCACTGGACAGCCAGTGAGTACCAGAGCCAAAAGAGATCTTGAAGATTTTGCTCTAATGCCCTCATTTTATTGATGAAAAACCAATACTCGGGGAGTCAGGGTGAATTTCTTTTCATCTTGCAGCCTCTTAGTGACAGAGCTGATATCAGAAACCAGATCTTCTGACCCCCAGTTCCGTTTCACTACTCCTTGTCAACTTTCCTCTTTGACATTTTTCAGTAAATTTTGGTCATTTAGCCAATCTGGATACTATCACTTAAAAGGGAGTAAGCTCTAGAAGAATGTCACTGAGGGAAAGACCTGCATAGGTGAACCCAACCATTGTCCAATGTTCAATCTTGAAGATGCAAAAACTGCTTTGCCCAAAAAAGCTGGAAATGGTTGGATCTTGGACCATATCAAGCAAGCTTTCAAGTAACTTATATAAATAAAATAAGTAGTATATTGGTCATTGCCAATTTTAAAGTTTTAAGACCTCTATCTCACTGGTAAAGTATCTGTGTGCCAATGCAGGAGACAGGGGTTCAACCCCTGGTTCAGGAAGATCCCCAGAGAGGGAAATGGAAATCCCATGGACAGAGGAGCCTGGCAGGTAGTAGTCTATGGGGTTACACTGAACAACTACAAATTTTAATGTTTAAAGATGCGGTCCCCAGAGTCAGATGCCTGAGTTCAGTTCTGGCTCGGTCGTATGTGATTTTGCATGAAGTGCTTGATTTTTCTGAGCCTTAATTGGTATATTATGAAGATTAAAGGAAATATTGCAGGTATAGTTCCTAACACATCCTATGTCTTCAGAAAACATTAGTCCTTGGTATCTTCACAGCTGTCTCTTCTGAACACAAAGTCTTCTCTAAGTGACAGATCATGTCTTCCAAGACCCATTCCTCTTAAACAACCCAATATAATTATTACCAACTTATAAATTTGGGGAATATCTTTTTCTGAGCTTCATCTTTGGGTTCCCACAGCTTTTTTTCCCCCAAGTTGGATATAATAGACTAAGCAGATGTCTGCTTCTAAATCATAATCACATTCTTAACACTTTAAGAGGTTGTGTGTGTGTGTATATGTGTGTGTATGCACGTGTGCATGCTCAGCTGTGTCCAACTCTTTGTGACTCCATGGATGGTAGCCTCCCAGGCTCCTCTGTCCATAGAATTTTCCAGGCAAGAACATTTGGGTGGGTTGCCATTTCCTACTCCAGGGGATCTTCCCCACCCAGGGATTGAACTCATGTCTCTTGCATCTTCTGCATTGACAGGCAGATTCTTTACCATTGTGCCAACTGTGAAGTCCCTTTAAGAGGTTACCATGATTTCAATTACAGGTTTTCCTTCAGTTCCATAACTGGCAACTTTTGGTTTTTTTTTAATTATTTTTTTTTATTTAATTTTATTTTCAAACTTTACAATATTGTATTAGTTTTGCCAAATATTGAAATGAATCCACCACAGGTATACATGTGTTCCCCATCCTGAACCCTCCTCCCTCCCCATATCATCCCTCTGGGTCCTCCCAGTGCACCATCCCCAAGCATCCAGTATCATGCATCGAACCTGGACTGGCGACTCGTTTCATACATGATATATACATGTTTCCATGCCATTCTCCCAAATCTTCCCACCCTCTCCCTCTCCCACAGGTCCATAAGACTGTTCTTTCGGGTTTTTTGATGAGCAAAATAGCACATCAGTCCAGTCAGTTCAGTTCAGTCGCTCAGTCGTGTCCAAGTCTTTGTGACCCCATGAATCGCAGCACGCCAGGCCTCCCTGTCCATCACCAACTCCCGGAGTTCACTCAGACTCACATCCATCGAGTCAGTGATGCCATCCAGCCATCTCATCCTCTGTCGTCCCCTTCTCCTCCTGCCCCCAATCCCTCCCAGCATCAGAGTCTTTTCCAATGAGTCAACTCTTCGCATGAGGTGGCCAAAATACTGGAGTTTCAGCTTTAGCATCATTCCTCCCAAAGAAATCCCAGGGCTGATCTCCAGAATGTACTGGTTGGATCTCCTTGCAGTCCAGGGGACTCTCAAGAGTCTTCTCCAACACTTCAGTTCAAAAGCATCAATTCTTCAGTGCTCAGCCTTCTTCACAGTCCAACTCTCACATCCATACATGACCACAGGAAAAACCATAGCCTTGACTAGACGGACCTTTGTTGGCAAAGTAATGTCTCTGCTTTTCAATATGCTATCTAGGTTGGTCATAACTTTCCTTCCAAGGAGTAAGCGTCTTCTAATTTCATGGCTGCAGTCACCATCTGCAGTGATTTTGGAGCCCCAAAAAATAAAGTCTGACACTGTTTCCACTGTTTCCCCATCTATTTCCCATGAAGTGATGGGACCAGATGCCATGATCTTCGTTTTCTGACTTTTTCACTCTCCACTTTCACCTTCATCAAGAGGCTTATGAGTTCCTCTTCACTTTCTGCCATAAGGGTGATGTCATGTGCATATCTGAGGTTATTGATATTTCTCCTGGCAATCTTGATTCCAGCTTGTGTTTCTTCCAGTCCAGCGTTTCTCATGATGTACTCTGCATATAAGTTAAATAAGCAGGGTGACAATATACAGCCTTGACGTACTCCTTTTCCTATTTGGAACCAGTCTGTTGTTCTATGTCCAGTTCTAACTGTTGCTTCCTGACCTGCATACAGATTTCTCAAGAGGCAGGTCAGGTGGTCTTGTATTCCCATCTCTTTCAGAATTTTCCACAGTTTGTTGTGATCCACACAGTCAAAGGCTTTGGCATAGTCAATAAAGCAGAAATAGATGTTTTTCTGGAACTCTCTTGCTTTTTCCATGATCCAGCAGATGTTGGAAATTTGATCTCTGGTTCCTCTGCCTTTTCTAAAACCAGCTTGAACATCAGGAAGTTCATGGTTCACGTATTGCTGAAGGCTGGCTTGGAGAATTTTGAGCACATAGCCACAGGCAAATAAAAAAATACAGTGTGTATTGGTAATTAACTGGGAAACTCAGTGACTAATGTTCCCACAATGCTTCACAACTTTAGAAGAGGTGTTTTTTTTTTTTTTTTTAAATCATATACTATCACATTTATATTTCCCATCAGCTCTGAAAAAAAAAGTTTACATTTGGGAGAACCAGAAATCACAAGCTTTCAAGTCAGAAGGACCAGGGATCAAATCCCAGAATTACCACTTGGCTGTGGAACCTTGGATATGTCACTCAACCTCTGAGACTCAGTTTCTTCATCTTTATTAAACCTGTATAGGAATACCTACCTTGCATTGTCCTTATGAGGGAGTGGGTTTGTATGTGTGTGTTGTGACTTCTGTTAAGACCCTGGCAAACAGTAACTAACTTAACCAACGCGAGTTTCAGTACTCCATAAAATATCATAGTAGAACTAACAGTGGGCTGCCCTACTGCCAAATCCTATGAATAACTAAAAGGAACTTTTGGTAATTTTATTCAGGGGAAGGGAAAGTAAGAAGGTTGGGCTAATGGGATACGAAAACATGGTAATGGTAATGACAGTGTATAAAAAGAGAGGAAAGACTTTTATTTATCTTTGCTTTTGTTCGTCAAATTAACAACACACACATAACAGTAACACTCTCCTTGTCTGGTAGTTGGTACATAAACCAAGCTCCAGTAGCACCTGGTGCTTACATCTTGTCTGTCCGCTTTTATATCTTCTTGTAGACTCTCTTTTAAGACTCCTTGTCTCCTCTCTGTGTCCTAGCATCACCACAAAATGAACGTTTAATAGAGGCATAGATGCATGGGGAAGATGAATTCCAACACAGAACTCTTAATTTGCTCACACAGCCCAGCCATACAACATGTGGGTATCTCCATCTCAGTGAAAGGTACCACAATTCTCCAGTTGGTCAGGACCCAAATCTAGAAGTCATTCTTCATGCTTCTTTTTCACTTGCACTTTACCTTCAATTCATCAATACCCTGACCTTAGGTGTTATCTGTTCTTGAAATTCTTTTCTCAGTAACCCTCATCTTTCTGTTTGACTCCAAAAGGAACCCAGAAGTGGGCTTTCTTCCCCTCTTCCACTGTTACCCTCCCAGTTCTTAGTACTCTCATCTGTCGCTAGGTTAGTGTCCCAGCCTCTTCATTGGTTTCCTTGATTATGTTCTTCCCTCTGATAATCTGTTTTCTGCACGGCAGCCAGAATATTCTTTTTAAAATGTAAATTAGATCATGTTACTATCCTGCCTAAATTCTTCCCAGCCAGTGGCTTTTCATTACAGTAGGGGAAAAAAAAAAAAAAAAACTAAATCCCTTGCCATGCTCTACAAGGTCACATATGATATCTCCCTCTCTGTCTTTTTTATTGCTTACCATGACCCCCATAGTCACCATTCAACCATAGTAACCTTCTTTCTGTCCTCAAAGATTTCCAGTATATATTTCCTTTTCATTATCTCTAACTTCTCTCTGGCTCGGTCTTTCTCAAAATATCTTCATGGCCATCCCTTTCTTTTTAGGTCTCAGCTCAAATGTCATTAGAGAAGAGCCTTCCTTCCCACCCACGCCACCACCCCTGCTCTATCCATATGCTGTTTCTTTGTTGTATTTTCTTCTCAGCACTTGTCACTATATGAAATTACCTTGTTATTAAATTTATTTATCTGTTTAATGACAGAATGCTGTTCATGAATTGTTATTGAACATATAAATGAGTTAATTATTTAGAATTTTGAGAACATGATAGATCAGTAAAATGGCATAGAAGAAAAGTATCCTGCATTCAACACATTTTTGAGAATTTTAAAAATTTTCTCATAATGAAAAGAGGTATTTGAAATAAATGTGTTCAAAAATGGATTCCCAAATGTACAAGGAAGTATCTCAAAGACTGTAATGGACCAGATCTCAACCCGTGTATCCCTGCTGGTATGACACACAGCACTGCATTCTGACTTGCCTTTGCCAGTATTTTTGATCAACAACTTAGATGAATACACAAGAGGCTTGCTGAATAAAAATGCAAATGATAGAAAACAACTGTAATTAATACATTGAACAACATAATCCAAAAATAGTTTAAACATCAGTGGACTAGAAGGTAGCCTAAACTTAACAAGGTGAATTTTTATCAAGGGTTTATAGTCATGTCTTTTCATTAAAAAATACAAGGAAAGAATGACAGAAGATATGAATAGACATTTTTTTTCCCCCAAAAAGACATACAGAGGGCCAGTAGGTAAATGAATAGATGCTCAACATCTCTAATCATCAGCAAAATGCAGATCAAAACCACAATGAAATATTACCTCACACTCCTGAATGACTATTATCAAAAACACAATAAATAACGAAGTGTTGGTGAGGATATGAAGAGAAGAAAATTTATGATGGTGGGTAGGACTCTGAGTTGGTACAGCCACTGTGGAAAACATTATGAAGGTTTCTCAAAAAATTAAAAATAGGACTACCACTTGATGTAACAATTCTGCTTCTGGAGATTTATCTGAAGAAAATGAAAACACTAACTTGAGAAGGTGTATGTATCTCCGTGTTCATTGCAGCATTATGTACAATATCCAAGATACTAAAGTAACCACCTCAGTGCTCACCAACAGATGAATGAGTAAAGATGGTATGGAATATATACACAATGAGATATTATTCAGCCATAAAAAAATGAAATCTTAACATTTGTGACAATATAGAAGGACCTTGAAGGCATTGTGCGAAGTGAAACAAGTCAGAGAAAGACAAATACCTTTTGATCTCACTTATATGCAGAATTAAAAAAATAATAATAAAACCAAGCTTTTCAAAACAGAAAACAGATTGGTGGTTGCCAGAGGCTAACGGTGATGAAAGTTAGCTAGATTTATTGTGATGCTCATTTTGTAATATCTACAAATATTAAATCATGTTATTCACCTAAAACTAATGTAATGCTATATATAAATTATGCTGTAATAAAAAAAAATAAAGGGATGGAAAAATTATCTTTTCAGTGGTATAAATGTGAACTCAGTAGTAGCCTAAATTTCTTAGAGAATCATTGTAATAAACCAAGTAAATATTTGTTGAGTATTACATACTGGTCACTTCTAGATACTTTACATCTATTAACTTATTTAATTCCCTTAACCAGTCTATGTAGATACTATTTTATACTTACTTTACTTATCAGTACACTAAGGCACAGAGAAGTAAGTTGCTCAGAGTCACGCAGTAAGTAATGGAGCTAGAGATAGGTTTTCTCTAGAGCCGGCATATCTGACCACAAGGCTGCAGAGCCTCCTGGGGGTGGGCCGCATCTATACAGCTGCACTATTCAAACCAAGATAGCAAGAGCCCCTTCTGATCAGATTATATCTGAAATCCTGTTTCCTATTCTAGGCCTATAAAGGCCACTGACAAAACAAAATGGTTTATCTACAGGAAAATGACCCAGATAAAAATCATACTTTCGACCCAGTGAAAGGGAAACAGTTGAAGAGTTTCTGGGGTTGTCTGATCTAATGAAATCACCTGCCCAAAGTCAAAATATTAATGAATCATGGAGCTAGATCCATGTCAAGATCTGCTGGACTCCAGAGCCCCTTCTGGTTGCCTACTCAAGGATATGGCTCAAGAAGATCACTGGAGATGCCTGCCATCTCATGGGTTCCTTCTTCCCTTTCTCTGAAATAACATAGATAAAAGAGGCTTAAGGATGTGGTTCTCAGATGATTAGAACTGTCTCAGTCCCTCTAAAATCCCAGAACGACTGGACAGTATGATACAAAGTGGCATGTATTTTAATCACATTAAAACATACAGCTCCATTTTGGATTTCTTTTCCCTTGTTCTGAAAGGTATTAGCTTCTAGATCCTGCTTAGACACCTGAGCTCATGCCACGATTGTCATCCGTTTGGAGGACATTCCGTTCAGTGTTCTTGAAGGGCAGCCATTTCCGGTGGCTGCCGTTCTCTGCTGCACGAAGCATGTCAGCTGCTGCCTCTTCCACTTAGCTTCTCTCGGTCACGCAGCAGATGGGTGATGACCTTGGCCTCTGAGGTGGCCCTTCCCTCTGACAGCCTAGCTCTTCTGCTCTGCCCTTTACCCCAGTTCTGTAGAGTTTTGATGGTGAGATACCCACGACCTTTTCAGTTCCCCAGCACGGGCTAACCTTTCTGAGAATCCACATTAGAAGGCCACTGTGGTCAGGTTGGCAGGTCACTGGTTGACTAATGGCCTTCTCCAAGGTTTGCTGGCAGATACTGCCTTGCCTTGAACCCTATTGATCCCAGAAGTTTGCCCACTGCTCAAGCAGGCTCTGCGGGCAGGAGGAGATGGTGAGTCACGGCCCTGCCACCCCTGTCACCCATCTGTTCTCGTGGCGAGGAGAACGAAAATGATCTCTTTGTGGTATCATAAAACCTAGAAAGACATTAAAAATTCCGTTAAATTTTCATACCCTTTTAGCTGCTGAAATGTATGATCTATTAGGAGGGGAAAAAAAAAAACCTCCTGCAGTGTTTTTTGTTTTTTTTTTTCCCCCCACTGCCCTTACTTCAGAGGCTACTTAAGGGACCAGGTAATGATTTTACAATGTTTTATTAATACATCATATTCTTCCCTCCCCACAATCTTTTCTACCAAGGACTATGGATTTGTCTTTAAATTGAAAGCGCAGAGCTGCCAGGGGATCTTCAAGATAGAGAGCTTTTGCGATATCATATGTTGCACTGTTATGGATGCTGTACGTAGACATCTGTTGTCTCAGAGATGCTGGGCAGGGGGGCGTTTTTAAAAAGATTTACTTATTTATTTCTTTTTGGCCATGCTGGGCCTTCGTTGCTGCATGGAACTTTCTCCAGTTGCAGTGAACAGGGGCTACTGTCTGGCCCTGGATGGATTTCTCGTGGTGGCTTCTCTTATTGTGGAGCATGAATTCTAGGCACACGGGCTTCAGTAGTGTGGCTCTCAGGCTCTAGAGCACAGGCTCAGGAGTTGTGGTGCATGGGCTTAGGTGCTCCAAGGTGTGTGGGATCTTCCCGGACCAGGGATCGAACCCATGTCTCCTGCATAGGCTGGAAGATTGCTAACCACTAGACCACCAGGAAAGCCCAGGGACATTTATTTTTAAAAGGCACTTTGGGGTTATGTAAAGAACATGGGTTTGGTAGCGTATGTATATATGAGTTTAAAATCTTGGCCTTGCCATTCCCTAGCTGTGTGACTAGTATCAAGACAGTTGTTAAACCTGAGTTCACCCACCTCTCACACTGAGAAGGTAATTCCTAAATAATACCTGGTCATTAGGATTACCTCACACAGAGACCTCGTAATGCAGGCCTCACAGAAAAAAAAATCTTGTCTGATCTGAGTATTTAAATTATTTTTAGTTTCTCTTAGTTTTTCTGAATAATTTTAGTTTCTCCTGGGCATCATCTTGAGTCACTGGCAAGATATTCCTCACCCCTTTAGCTGCTTGAAAATTTAAAGCAAATCTGAGACTCATTTTTAATGGATTTTAAAGCCACTGGTATATGTGTTTAGGCCCATCCCAATTCATTTTGTTCCCATCGTTGGCTTTATTTAATCTTTAATATGTGTTTCATCTTTAGCCCCACCCCCTTGTTTATCTTTGCTTACCAGTTATAAGTTCTCTCAAGTATTTTCTAAAAGGAAATAATGTGTAGAAAAACACTCTGGAACATAGGTACTCAGTAGATACTTGGTAAATGAATGGATGTATTGATAGAAGTGTTAGGACATGCACAAAGACAGGCTTCAGAGGAGAGTTAAAACAAAGGAAAAAGGGTTAAGATCATGAGTCCTGCTTCTGAGATATCTAAATGAAGACAAGGAGTAGACAGTTGGGTCTATGCTGAAACAAGAGATAAGGTTAGAAGTAGAGATTTGGAAGCTGTCAGTGTAGGTGATGTTTGAAGCTGTAGATACGTGTGAGAGACTCTAGCAGAATAATGAATTTGGCACAAAGGAATTGCAGCACTTAAAGACTCAGTAGAGGAGGATGTGCCTGCAAAGGGGGGCTAAAGAGTAATGAACAAGAGCTAATCAGACCAGGAGAGCTGAAAATGGGAGGGAACAGCCTCCAGGGAGGTTGGGAGAGGAAATGAGATTAGGACTGAAAACTGTCTATTTGATAAAGTGACTTTATTATACTACTGGGGACAGATGATAAGGGTTGAGGAATAAATGATGATTAGTACAGCAGCTACAACTAATAATGACTGAATGCCAGACACCATGCCAAGTGCTTAAAATGGATTATTACATTGCAGCACGTAGTCATCTTATACCTCCCCCACCACTTTTTACAGAAGAGGTAAATTGAGTCTAAAGGAATTTAATCACCCAGAGTTGCACAGCTAGCTAGTGTGGATTCAAGCCACAGGCCAGCTAGGTAGTCAGGATTCAAGCCAAGACATTCAGATGCCAGACTCAGAATGATAGCTGAGAAAACAGAGCCAGCACGTTTAGGCAGTTCTTAAGAAATTTGGTTGGGAGGGAAAGAGAGAAATGGGGGCAGTTGCTAATGGAGGAGTAACTGAAAGTAAATGGAGTTTTCTGTTTGGTTGGTCAGTTGATAATGGCAGAGGTTTGCTTGAGCAGGTCTACTTGCTGATGGGAAGGTTCTAGCAGTGAGTGACAGGTTAGGGACATCAGAGAGAGAAGGGAGAATGAGCATGTAAGGTTTCGGAGAAGGCAGGAAGCAGTGACTTCTAGACAAGAGCAGGGATTTAACCCTACTATTGATATAAAAAAAAGAATGCAGACCTGGGGAAATGTAAGCTCAGAATGGAAAGTTGAGGGAGCTTTCTTCAGGTGACTTATATTTTCTCTGTGAGTGTGGTAGAGAACTGGAGGAGTCAGAAGTTTGAGAAGAGTAGACCAGGTTTAAGTAGGGAGTAGGGGAGCAAAGTAATTAGAGAGAACTTGGAGGATTAATGAATAGTCCTAAGAGCCCGGGTGAGGGGCAGTCATGGATTTACTATTAATCTGCCCTGTGGTGTGATTTTCTCCAGCAGTGCTCCACGTTGTGATTATCAGCACACAGGGTGGGGATCATTCATTTGTTGTTTTGTTTTGCAAGCCCTTGACATCTCCTTTTCTTTGATTTCACATGTATAATCAATTACCAAGTGCTGTCAGTTTCATCCTCTGAGTATCTCTAATACATACACTCTCCACCTTAAATGCCACCAAGTTTATAGTCCCGTAATCTCCCTTCTGGGCTATTCAACAGGCTTCTGACACTTCTCACTGAGTGGAAACTTGCCTTCTTCATCCCATTCTGCATACTGCAGCCAGCATGAACTTTCTATAATGAAAATCAAATCCTGTGACTTCACAGCATAAACCTTCTCGAGAATTCCAAATGCTCTTGGGGCACAAAACAAAACCCCATCTTGGCCTCCCCTTCTGCCACCATCTCCCCCTCTGATGTCTGTCTTCTGGTTGACTGCCCTTTTTCAGCCCTCTACACATCATACCCTTTGTCCTCACCATGGAGCCTCATCTGATGGTCTTCCTATGGTTGCCTTCAGGGTCAAGTCCATGTTCTAGGAAGATGAGGAAGACCAAGAGCAAAAGTGTTCATGTTCAATGAGTCTGCTTCCATTTTAGAATGTTACAGTTCATCCACCACTTCTGCTTACATCTCATTGGCCAGAATGGTTTTACACGATTACAACTAAGGGAAGCTGAAAAAAAGATAAATTTTTCACTGGTTACATTTCAGCTGCCAATAAAAACAAGAGTTGTATAATTAAGAAAGGGGAGGTTCTGTAACTAAGTAGGCAAGCCATAGTCTCTGCCATAGATGAGAAGGTGTTTTCCAGGTGAAGAGCTATCCAGGTGAAGGGTATTGCTGATAGAAGTGACAGCATAAATAAAGATTCAAACTGAGTGATGGGGTATGTTCAGGGAAGAAATTTCTGGAACACTGAGTTAGAGGCCAGGAAAGGGGAGAGATGAAACTGGAAAAGTAAGCAGGAATCAAATTATAATGAATGACCTTTCTATGCACAATGAGTTGCTTAAACTTTATCCTGTATCTTCATGTTCTCTAAATGAGATTTTATACCTCAAATGATGTCAGCCAAGATGGTCCACTGAGTATGGAAAGAAATTTAGAATTTCTGTTTACTTTTAATTTCATTATTTTTAAATTCCACTTTTATGTATGTTGCATAATGCACACATAATACATAAATTCAATAGCACAAATATGTAATGTAATTTATAAGTAATAAATATATATTGGGAACTGATGCTAAAGACTTTTAGTGGCATGCACAATCAAAATGTTAAAAACTATTGCATTAGGCATCAAGGACCTTGAAGCATTTTAAACAAGGAAATAGTGGGGTTCATTTTGTCATTTCTTTCCTTAACAATATAAAGTTCTTTAAATTAAAAAATATATATTTTTAGAATGTTAGTACTTAAAAAGAAACATGAAGCACACCTACTGGCTTTACAAGGGAAACAGTGAAGCCCACAAAGGAGAAATAACTAGGAACAGTCTCTGAATTAGCTTGAGGCAGGTCCTGGGCCTAAACCCACCTTCTGTTTCATTTGTGCATTTTAGCTACACAGTTCTTCTCTTCCTGATTCTCATCTTCTTTCTTCAACAATTACTTTCTCATCAGAACCATAGACCTGTGGGAGCCAGGTAGAGAGCAAAGCTGTGTATTTCCATTAAACATGAACACCAACAAAATAGAGTTTTTGTGACAGTAAATTAGCCAGTTTAACGTTCGATTCTACTGACTGTTTTACTTTCAACCTAGACGTAACACGGCACAGGTTCCTATAGGGCCTGTTTTTCCATTATGCTGAAACCATATGAAGTTCAACTAATTGGAAAAACTTTAGACATTATATCAGCAAAGCTAAGGGGCTCGAGATTGAACTGAACAGCTTTCTGACTTGGGAAGACAGACTTCCCAAGAGGTGCGCTGCTCCGCTTTACGTCGGCTGTGTGCATATGAAGAAACACGTGTTCCTGTGGGAATGTGTCTGTATTGGGTTATGTTTCACAGAGAGTATCTTTGAAAACTGATAGGAAAAAAAATTCTGATTTATAGAATCCTATTTCCTGATGCTGTGAATACTAGTTCAGTTCTATGTTCACTGCTTTTTGGCTAGGGTAATTGATTTATTTCCTCATGCCATCATCAGCCGAGCTCTGCAAGTAGGGGGAGAACAGGGCTGATAACCAGATGGTGAACACAATCTGTGCTCTCTCATGTATGCTAAACTATTCAGAAACTTCAGTTTATAGGGGTATATACCAAGGGTTAGATGTCTCTAGACGAATGTGTTTGTCAAGTTGATGATTGTGTTTACCAGGATCTTTTTATCACCAGCTGAGTCCTCTTTTAATGGCTTAGGTCACCCTGGAATTATTTCAAAAGCCAGACTGATGTTAGAACTCCTGTGGGCTTGCCAGACACAAATCTGAAGTGAAGTCTGTAGTTTTCATGGTAGCAAACTCCAACCTCAAGCTCAATTATATGAATCACGGGCAAATGTTTTCATATTTGAGCAAGTTCTCACCCTTGGAAAAATTATCATTTATTTAAAAGAGAGAGGGTGCATAAAAACATTTAATAAGTTTGGGGATAAGAATCTTGACTACATTTCCCAAGGGGGAAATTTTGTGTCTATGTACATATGTGTGTATATTCTGTATAGAATCCTATTTCATATATATATATATATAAATAAAAACTATATATATATATATAAATAAAAACTATTTTCTGGTCCTAAAACTACATACAAGTGTGTGTAGGACCAGAAAATAGTTTTTATTTATTTGACAACCCTGCATTGTCTGAGATTTAGTTTGTACATTGAAATAATTGCCTTTGCCAGAACATTCTAACCCCTTTGGGCACAGCAAGAAAGAATCCAGTATATATACCATACAATTTTATGATTGTCTGTGGATGAACATATATATGACTAGAGTTTCTGATTTTTATTAGAGTATAAGCTATTGCTGTAATAAAATCTCAAATTAAAGTGACTCAAACAAACAAACAAAAAAAAGATCTTCTTTCTCATAGTTCAGGGCTGTACTGCACCTGAATGGATTCAGGGATACAGGCTTTTCCACTGGTGTTCTGTCATTCACGGGGCTTTGACCATATGTCTGAAGGAAGAACCATTCCAGCCCTCAGGAACAAAGAGGAGGGGGAACATATGGTTCTCTTCTTCAAGGTCATGAACAAGTACTTATACAGATCACTTTACTCTCATCCTGTTGACCAGAACCTAGTCACAAGGCTTTCTTTAGCTGATGGCCATGTGTCCACCCAAAATACCTTGCACCATAGAAGGGACAGAGGATGTATATTGGGGACCAGATATTAGTCTCTGCCATACAAATTAAGTTGAATGTGAGTTTCCCAACATCTTTTCCTCTATTTTTAGTAGAAATGAGTGTCAAATCCTATGAGACTATTTCACAGTCTACCCTAAAGCATGGGGAAACATGGTTATATGAGAACTTAACTTGGTTGAAAGTCTACCGTATTCTATGTTCGTTATATAAAATATCATTTAGTTATTATAACCACCATGAGTAAGTATTATTCTTCCCAGTATTATGGGTAAGAGACCTAAAACTGAAGTGAAATAATCTCACAAAACCAGGAAGTGGTAAATTTGGCACCGTTAAACTTTCTGCTTATTACAGAAGTTGATTCTGGAATCAAAGCCCTTTCTGGGTTTCCATTTCCTCTCTTGTAAAGTTAGAAGATTGGACTATTATCAGTTTTTCTCAAACTGAAGGACTTCTTAAAACACTGATTTCCAGGCCCCCCATGGCATTTCTGGTTCAAGGTATGGAGTGGGGCCTTTCCAGCAAGTTCCCAGGTGATGGTCTCCAGCCACACTTTGAGACCCATTGAAGTAGATAATCTTTCAGATTCTTTCCAGCCATTTCCTACCAGAGGGCCTGTGACCTGGCTAACTTCCTTCATCTCCTGCAGAGCAGAAAGATTACTATTAATACTTCAGGTGGTGACTTCTCAATGGCTTTGGCCAAATTTGGTGATGATCCAGGAACAGTCTCAGTATGACTTGGAGAAAAATGCTGATGAAAATTACTCCTTCTTGTATTCTTTCACTAATTTGTTCAACCAAAGTTTATTGAGTATTCCACGTGCCAAGCATTGTGCAAAATACTGGTATGATGAAAACACATCTGGTCCCTGCCTGGGATGTGCACAGGGATGTGCATCCCCTGTGTGGGATCTGGAGAAAACAGATTATTCATTTATTGTTGTTACTGAAAAGGATATACAGGCCATATAAAAATAAAATAGCCTTCTCTGGAATTTTCGATGATATTTTCAAACTTTACCTAAGCAGGTCTACTTTCTACTATGGTCTTAAGTCATAAATTGTCTGTTTTCTATATCTAGTTTGATTTTTTTTTCTTGACTTTTTGAGGTATTTCTGTTGTGCCAGCTCAGTAAGTGGCATTTTCATTCAATTTTTGCCAACTTAAATGTTGCCTTCCTGTCCTAGATGAAACCTTGGCTTTGTTCAAATTTGCATTTTCATTTTTAGCAGATAGTGACAGGTTAAATCAACAGCAAGAGCAGAAACCCTTGTCTAAAGCAATTTCTGCACTGTTATTCCAGCTTCAATGAAATTAGAAGTCCTGGGGGGATGAATTCAAATAGTCATCTGCACTCCCACCCATACCTCCAGCGGTGTGGCTTTTTTTTTAAAGAATAAAAGTTTAAAGATGCAGGGTTTGTGACAGGAGGATGTCTAGTATAAAAAGAGGAGGAAAGAGAGAACAAGATGGCAGAGGAGTAGGTGGACATGAAGTGCATCTCTCTCCATGGATGCATCAGGAATACACCTTCAGACACAGAAGTGCATGCAGAACACCAGCTGAGAGTGGACAGGAGTGCCTGACCAGTGGAAAAGAATATACAGAACCACGCAAAACTCGGCAGGATGAAGGAACTAGGGGGGAAAACAGGAGTGTTAGTAGGAATGGACTTGCCCTCAGCAGGTGGGGGAGCTGAAGCAGGGGTCCAATCCCCACATCAGGGAAATTGTCTTACACAGAAAAGAAATATTTAAGGCTAAGAGTGAACAGCTGATCTGTGGCAGCCTAAATGGAATGAGAATCAGACAGTCCCTGATGGAGCCATACATACCCTGGACAGGGACGCAGGTCCCCTGGAAGGTGCAGGGGTTGGGAGCTGGAGTTTAGGGATTGTGTAGCAATCCCAGAGTGAGGGCTGCTATTGACTACAGAGAGATGAATCTAGGGGATGTGAGGGAGGAGATCATGGTGGGAAATGCCTGTGGAGGAAAGCCAGGCAGCCATGGAAGCAAGGCGATACTGCTGAGTCACGCGTAGGGTGTGGAGCCATCACCATAGCCTCTCTCTCCCCACACACCAGCATCGGGAGCTTAAGAATAGAGAGGCTGGCCCATCAAACACCTGATGCACTCAACTACAGAAGTGGACCCCACCCAGGGTGCCCCTTTAAGTGACTGACGTGCCAATCTACAGAGTAGAACCCAAACCAGGGGGGCCCCTCTATGTGTCTGATTAGCTGAACGCAGAGAAGGACCCCAGGCAAGGGAGCCCTCTTAGTGCCTGAACAGGTGGAGCTATGGAGAAAGACTGGCCAAAGAGGCCTGATTGCCAGCTATAAGAGCCTCGAAAAAAGATTCTGCTAGGGACATAAGTCCTGGGGTGGAGGCAGTCCGTGTCCCTTCACATTTTGTGCTGCCAGGCTCCCAACAAGCCAAACAGCTGCACCACCTTCATTCTCAACTCTCACTAGGACAAAGCTGCCACAGGCAAAAAAAAAAAAAAAATCTTGCGCCTATGTGCACAGGGTCGCTTCAGTCGTGTCCAGCTCTTTGTGATTCTGTAGACAGTGGCCTGCCAGGCTTCTCTGTCAGGGAGGGGGGTTTTCCAGGCAAGAATACTGGAGCGTATTGGCCAATACTGGCTTCCATACCCTTCTAGAGCACTGTATTTCCTGCTCCCCTAGCTGCCAACTCCCTTGAGTACCTGGTGCTATCAGAACCCCTGCAACCCAAGAAGCTGCACCACCTCCACACTTGGCCCTCAACAGGGGCAAACCCAAGTCCTCAGGAACAAACCCCAGTGGACGACCCACATGCAGAGGTGGAAATAAAACCACAATTGAAACCCAGGGGCAGTGTGGCTAAGGAAGAAGACCCAAAACCTTGCCACCAACTGTGTAAGCTGCAGATTAAATCCACACAGTCAACTAGGCACTCTGTCTATGGAATATATAAAAAGTCATTGAGAGCTCCCACAAAAGAAAACACACTAGTTCTGATAGCTGTGGACATTGGAGGCAAGAACACACAGGAGTAGGACCAGATTAGAATCTGAGCAGCCCCCACAGAAGGTCCAGAGATCAGCACAGTGTTGGAGGGCATCCTAGGGAGGTGAGGTGGACTGTGACTCCCAGCATGGGAAAGGACTCTGACAGCAGTGACTTAAGAAAAACATTTATTATTCTTATGTGTTGACTTCTTCTGTAGATTCTTTTGGATTTCTTTTTTCTTTTCTTTTTTTCCCCCCCTCTATTGTAATTGTTGATTTTATTGGCACTAAGAAATCTAATTAAGCTTTTGAGCTTTTCTATTTTTCTCAGTTGTTGTTATAAACCTCTGCCTCTATGTTGGGCTTTGCAGTTCTGTGGAGATTGCCTTTCTTTTCTTCTTCTTTTCTCTTTAAAAAAATTTGTTAAAGCTATTATTATTTTTTCTATATTAATTCCTTTGTTTGCTTTTCCTACTCTTCTTTTCCCCATGCAGTTAATCTTTAATGTATACAAATCTTCTTTCAGTTCAGTTCAGTTCAGTCGCTCAGTTGTGTCCGACTCTTTGCGACTCCATGAATCACAGCACACCAGGCCTCCCTGTCCATCACCAACTTCCGGAGTTCACTCAGACTTACGTCCATCGAGTCAGTGATGCCATCCAGCCATCTCATCCTCTGTCGTCCCCTTCTCCTCCTGCCCCCAATCCCTCCCAGCATCAGAATCTTTTCCAATGAGTCAACTCGTCGCATGAGCTGGCCAAAGTACTGGAGTTTCAGCTTTAGCATCATTCCTTCCAAAGAAATCCCAGGGCTGATCTTCAGAATGGACTGGTTAGATCTCCTTGCAGTCCAAGGGACTCAAGAGTCTTCTCCAAACCACAGTTCAAAAGCATCAATTCTTTGGCGCTCAACCTTCTTCACAGTCCAACTCTCACATCCATACATGACCACAGGAAAAACCATAGCCTTGCCTAGACGGACCTTTGTTGGCAAAGCAATGTCTCTGCTTTTGAATATGCTATCTAAGTTGGTCATAACTTTCCTTCCAAGGAGTAAGCGTCTTTTAATTTCATGGCTGCAGTCACCATCTGCAGCGATTTTGGAGCCCCCCCCAAAAAAAGTCTGACACTGTTTCCACTGTTTCCCTATCTATCTGCCATGAAGTGATGGGACCAGATGCTATGATCTTCGTTTTCTGAATGTTGAGCTTTAAGCCAACTTTTTCACTCTCCACTTTCACTTTCATCAAGAGGCTTTTTAATTCCTCTTCACTTTCTGCCATAAGGGTGGTATCATCTGCATATCTGAGGTTATTGATATTTCTCCCGGCAATCTTGATTCCAGCTTGTGTTTCTTCCAGTCCAGTGTTTCTCATGATGTGCTCTGCATATAAGTTAAATAAGCAGAGTGACAATATACAGCCTTGACGTACTCCTTTTCCTATTTGAAACCAGTCTGTTGTTCCATGTCTAGTTCTAACTGTTGCTTCCTGACCTGCATACAGATTTCTCAAGAGGCAGGTCAGGTGGTCTGGTATTCCCGTCTCTTTCAGAATTTTCCACAGTTTATTGTGATCCACACAGTCAAAGGCTTTGGCATAGTCAATAAAGCAGAAATACAAATTTTCTTTATCTACCTCTATTTAACTTTGCATATCTATTCTTTCTTTCCTTCCCTCTCAATATATGTGTTCATTTTGTTTTCACTGCTTTATTCCACACTTAGCAGCTTGCTTTCATTTTGTTTTCTGATTTGTGCTCAAGTTAGTTTTGTTCTTAACTGGTAAATATAATTTTTGATTTCCTTTGTTTTTCAGGTCAATCTACTGTACTTTATTTTAGTAGGACTGTTCTAACTTTGCTTATGGGTATATATGTATATGTGTATATTCCATTATTTTAAGTATTATTTGCCTGACTTTGTAACTGCCATTTGTTTGAGGTTCATCTTCAGTTTTTTGTTTTTGGGTATCTATTTCAATGTCACTTAATACATCGCCCCTTCCCTGGTGGCTCAGACCGTAAAGCGTCTGCATACAATGCGGGAGACCCTGGTTCAATCCCAGGGTCAGGAAGATCTCCTGGAGAAGGAGATGGCAACCCATTCCAGTACTCTTGCCTGGAAAATCCTATGGACAGAGGAGCCTGGTAGGCTACAGTCCATGTGGTCGGACACAACTGAGCAACTTCACTCACTAATGTCGGAACCAACCACTTGTGGAATCTTCGTTCCTGACCAAAGATCAAGCCCTGAGCCTTTGGAGTAGGAACACTGACTCCAAGACCCTAGACTACCAGAGAACTAACCCTAAGGAGTATCAAATAGAGAGAACTCACACAAAAGAAACCATTTGAATACAAGACCCGGCATCACCCAACCACCAGTAGCACCCTGTTCAGGATGCCTCATCTAAACAAAACCAAAATACATATCCAGTGATCAGCAGACAGGATTACCACCTCACTCAGCCTTGCCCATCAGAGGAAAAACAGACAAACAAACAAAATTCAGCTCAAATCTCACCCTATACAAAGCTTACACAAACCACTGGACCAATCTTAGAAGGGCAGAAACCAAAAAGAAGAACAAATGCAGCCTTGAAGCCTGGGAAAAGGAGACCTCAAACTCAATAAGTGAAAAAAAAAAAAATCATGAAAAGGCAGGGAATTACTACACAAATGAAGGAACAACTTAGAAACACAGAAGCCCAAATAAACAAAGAGGAAATAGGCAAACTACTTGAAAAAGAATTCAGAATGATGATAATAAAGATGATCAAAAACCTTGAAAACAAAGTGGAGAAAATGCAAGAGTCAATTAACAACGAGCTAGAAGAATTAAAGCATAAACATACAGAGACAAACAACACAATTACTGAAATTAAAAATACTCAGGAAGGAATAAATAGAAGAATATCTGAAGCAGAAGAATGAATCAGTAGCTGGAAGATATAATGATGGAAATAACTTTTCAAGAGCAGAATAAAGTAAAAAGAATGAAAAGAACTGAGGATAGTCTCAGAGACCTCTGGAACAATATCCAGTGTAGCAACATTCAAATTATAGGGGTCCCAGAAGAAGAAGAAAAAAAGAAAGGGTATGAGAAAATTTTTGAAGAGATTAGAGTTGAAAATTTCTCCAACATGGAAAAAGAAATAGTCAATCAAGTCTTAGAGACACAAAGAGCCCCACTCAGGATAAACCCAAGGAGAAACACACCAAGACACATACTAAAGTAACAAAGACTAAACACAAAGAAAGAATATGAAAAGCAGCAAGGGAGAAACAGTAAGTAACATACAAGGGAAACCCCATACGTTTAACAGCTCATCTTTCAGCAGAAACTCTGAAGCCCAGAAGGGAATGGCAGGATATAGTTAAAGTACTGAAAGGGGAAAATCTACAACCAAGATTACTGGACCCAGCAAGGATCTCACTCAAAATTGATAGAGAAATAAAAAGCTTTTCAGACAAGCAAAAGTTAAGAGAATTCGGTACCACCAAACCAGCTTTACAGCAAATGTTAAAGGGACTTATGTAGTCTAGAAATAGAAAAGAAGAAAAAGTTCTACAAAATCAAACCCCAAACAATTACAAAAATGGCAATAGGAACATATATATCAATAATTACTTTTAAATGTAAATGAATTAAATGCTCGAACCAAAAGACACAGACTGGCTGAATGGATACAAAAGCAAGACCCATATATATGCTGTCTACAAGAAACCCACTTCAGACCTCAAGACGCATATAGACTGAAAGTGAGAGGATGGAAAAATATACTCCATACAAATGGAAAGCAAAAGAAAGATGGAGCAGCAATCCTCATATCAGACAAAATAGATCTTAAAGAATATCACAAGAGATAAGGAAGGATACTACATTATGATCAAGGGATCAATCCAAGAGGAAGACATAACAATTGTAAACATCTATGGACCCAAAGAAGGAGCACATCAATACCTAAGACAAACACTACCAAACATAAAAGAAGAAATTGACAGTAACACAATAATAGTAGGAGACTTTAACACCCCACTCACACCAATGGACAGATCATCAAAACAGAAAATTAATAAGAAAGCACAAGTCTTTAGTGATACACTAGATGAGATGGATCTCATTGATTTCTTCAGGACATTCCATCCAAATGCAGAAGAATACACTTTCTTCTCAAGTGCACATGGAACATTCTCCAGGATAGACCACACCTTGGGCCACAAATCAAACCTCAGTAAATTTAAGAAAGTTGAAATCTTATCAAGCATCTTCTCTGACCACAATGCTTTGAGACTAAATTACAAGAAAAAAACTGTAAAAAAACACAAACACCTGGAGATTAAGCAATACATTTCTAAATAACCCAACAGGTTACTGAAGAAATCAATAGGGAAATAAGAAATTTGTAGAAGCAAATGACAATGAAAACATGGCAACTCAAAACTCGTGGGATTCAGTAAAAGCAGTGCTAAGAGGGAAATTTATAGCAATACAAGAATACAAGTATATAGCTACCTCAAGAAACAAGAAAATCTCAAATAGACAACCTAACTTTACACCTAAAACAACTGGAAAAAGAATAAAAAACCCCCCAAAATTAGTAGAAGGAAAGAAATCATAAAGTTCAGAGCAGAAATAATTGAAAAAGAAATGAAAGAAACAGTAGTAAAGATTAACAGAACTAAAACCTGATTCTTTGAGAAGATAAACAAAATTGACAAACCTTTGGCCAGACTCATCAAGAAAAAACTAGAGAAGAATCGAGTCAACAAAATTAGAAATGAAAAAGGAGAGGTTACCACAGACAATGTAGAGATACAAAGGATTATGAGACCACTATGACCAACTATATGGCAATAAAATGAATAACCTGGAAGAAATGGACAATTCTAAGAAAAGTTCAATCTTCCAAGGCTGAACCAAGAAGAAATAGAAATTATAAACAACCCAATTACAAGCACCAAAATTGAAGCTGTGATCAAAAATCTCCCAAAAAACAAAAGCCCAGGACCAGATGGCTTCACAGGAGAATTCTGCCAAACATTTAGAGAAGAGCTAACACCAATCCTTCTAAAACTCTTTCAAAAACTTTCCGAGGAAGGAATACATCCACACTCATTCTATGAGGCCACCATCACCCTGATACCAAAACCAGACAAAGACAACACAAAAAAGAAAACTACAGGCCAATATCACTGATGAACATAGATGCAAAAATCCTCAACAAAATTTTAGCAAACAGAATTCAGCAACACATCAAAAAGCTCATACACCATGATCAAGTTGTGTTTATTCCACGGACAAGGATTCTTCAATATATGTAAATCAATCAATGTGATACACCATATTAACGAATTGAAAGATAAAAACCATATGATAATCTCAATAGATGCAGAAAACGCCTTTGACAAAATTCAGCACCCATTTATGATTAAAACTCTTCAAAAAATGGGCAAAAAAGGAACCTACCTCAACATAGTAAAGGCCATATATGATAAGCCTACAGCAAACATTATTGTCAATGATGAAAAGCTGAAAGCATTTCACCTAAGATCAGGAACAAGACAAGGGTGTCCACTTTCACCACTGTTATTCAACATAAGTTGAAGTTGCCCTAAAATTCAACATTCAGACAACTAATATCATGGCATCTGGTCCCATCACTTCATGGCAAATAGATGGGGAAACAGTGAAAACAGTGACAGGCTTTATTTTGGGGGCTGAAAAATCACTGCAGATGGTGACTGTAGGCATGAAGTTAAAAGACGCTTGCTCCTTGAAAGAGAAATTATGACCAAACTAGACAGCTTCTTAAAAAGCAGAGACATTACTATGCCAACAAAGGTCTGTCTAGTCAAAGCTATGGTTTTTCCAGTAGTCATGTATGGATGTGAGAGTTGGACTATAAAGAAAGATAGAAAGCCCAGAAATATACCCATGCACCTATGAGTATCTTATTTTTGACAAAGGTGGGAAGAATATACAATGGGGCAAAGATAGCCTCTTCAACAAGTGGTGCTGCGAAAACTGGACAGCTACATGTAAAAGAATGAAATTAGAACACTTCCTAACACCATACACAAAGATAAAATGGGTTGAAGACCTACATGTAAGACCAGAAACTATAAAACTCTTAGAGGAAAACATAGGCAGAACACTCGATGACATAAATCAATGCAAGATTGTCTATGACCCACCTCCTAGAGTAATGGAAATAAAAACAGAAATAAAAAACTGGGACCTGATTAAACTTTAAAGCTTTTGTACAGCAAAGGAGACTATAAGCAAGGTGAAAAGACATACCCTCAGAATGGGAGGAAATAATAGCAAATGAAACAACTGACAAAGGATTTATTTCCAAAATATACAAGCAGCTCATACAACTGAATGCCAGAAAAACAAACACCTCAATCAAAAAGTGGGGAAAAAAAACCTAAACAGACATTTCTCCAAAGAAGACATACAGATGGCTAACAAACACATGAAAAGATGCTCAACATCTCTCATTATTAGAGAAATGCAAATCAAAACCACAAGGAGCTATCACCTCACACCAGTCATAATGGACATCATCAAAAAGTCTACAAACAATAAATGCTGGAGAGGGTGTGGAGAAAAGGGAACCTTCTTGCACTGTTGGTGGGAATGTAAATTTATACAGCCACTTTGGAAGACATTGAGAGAATCAGTTCCTAGGCAGGTTGATAAGGAGTCTAGGGGTCCCCAAGGAGAGAGGGATCTGGAATTCTCAAGGAGGAAGAAAGGAAAAACTTTTTTTCTTTCTCCACATTCCTTAGGATTATATAACAATAATGTATCCTGCCTAAGGACAGTCTCTGGATTAAACCTTCTGTTATCTTAAAATGTAAATTATGGGAGTAGGTCTGATGAGGTCTTTACAACCTCCAGACATTCTTTGGATTATATAACTTCATTGTTAACACTAGCAAGTGGGTACTCTTTCTACCCACTTCTGATGCCTATGTCAGAAGCTTTCTCTATCTCCTTTATACTTTAATAAAACGTTATTACACAAAAGCTCTGAGCAATCAAGCCTTGTCTCTGGCCCTGGATTGAATTCTTCTCCTCCGGGGGCCAAGAATCCTGGTGTCTTCGTGTGATTCAACAACAACCTTTCAACATTATGGAGATCCCTTAAAAAACTAGGAATAAGCCCACCATATGACCCTGATGCTGGGAAAGATTGAGGGCAGGAGGAGAAGGGGATTGCAGAGAATTGGATGGCATCACCGACTCAATGGACATGAGTTTCGTTGAACTCCAGGAGTTGGTGATGGACTTGGAGGCCTGGTGTGCTGCGGTTCATGGGGTCGCAAAGAGTCAGACACGACTGAGCAACTGAACTGAACTGACTGATGACCCAGCAATCCCACTTCTAAGCATATACCCTGAGGAAACCAAAATTGAGTGAGACACATGTATCCCATTGTTCATTGCAGCACTGTTTACAACAGCTAGAACATGGAAGCAACTTGGATGTCCATCAACAGATGAATGGATAAAGAAGTTGTACATAGACAGAATGGAATATTATTGAGCCATAAAACGGAATGCATTTGAGTCAGTTCTAATGAGGTGGATGAATCTAGAACCTATTATACAGAGTGAAGCAAGTCAGAAAGAGAAAGATATATATCATATTCTTATGCATATATACGGAATCTAGAAAAATGGTACTGAAGAATTTTCTTACAGGGCAGCAATGGGGAAACAAACATAGAGAATAGACATGTGGACATGGGGAGAGGGGAGGGGAGGGTGAGATGCATGGAGAGAGTAACAGGGAAACTTACATTACCATATGTAAAATAGACAGCCAAGGGGAATTTGCTCTATGGCTAGGGAAACTCAAACAGCGGCTCTGTATCAACCCAGAGGGGTGGGATGGGAAGGGAGATGGGAGGGAAGTTCAATAGGGAGGGGATATATGTATCAGTCAGTTCAGTTCAGTCGCTCAGGCGTGTCCAACTCTTTGCGACCCCATGAACCTCAGCATGCCAGGTCTCCCTGTCCATCACCAACTCCCAGAGTACACCCAAACCCATGTCCATCGAGTTGGTGATGCCATCCAACCATCTCATCCTTTGTTGTCCCCTTCTCCTCCTGCCCTCAATCTTTCCCAGCATCAGGGTCTTTTCAAATGAGTCAACTCTTCGCATGAGGTGGCCAAAGTATTGGAGTTTCAGCTTCACCAACAATCCTTCCAATGAACACCCAGGAATGATCTCCTTTACCATGGACTGGTTGGATCTCCTTGCAGTCCAAGGGACTCTCAAGAGTCTTCTCTAATACCACAGTTCAAAAGCATCAATTCTTCGGTGCTCAGCTTTCTTTATAGTCCAAATCTCACATCCATACATGACTACTGGAAAAACCATAGCCTTGACTAGACGGACCTTTGTTGACAAAGTAATGTCTCTGCTTTTTAATATGCTATCTAGGTTGGTCATAACTTTCCTTCCAAGGAGTAAGCATGTTTTAACTCCATGGCTGCAATCACCATCCGCAGTGATTTTGGAGCCCCCCAAAATAAAGTCAGCCACTGTTTCCCCATCTATTTCGCATGAAGTGATGGGACCAGGTGCCATGATCTTAGTTTTCTGAATGTTGAGCTTTAAGCCAACTTGTTCACTCTCTTCTTCCACTTTCATCAAGAGGCTCTTTAGTTCTTCTTCACTTTCTGCCATAAGGGTGGTGTCATCTGCATATCTGAGGTTATTGATATTTCTCCCAGCAATCTTGCTTCCAGCTTGTGCTTCCTCCAGCCCAGCATTTCTCATGATGTACTCTGCATATAAGTTAAATGAAGAAGTGAAGTTGCTCAGTCGTGTCTGACTCTTTGCGACCTCATGGACTATAGTCTACCAGGCTCCTCTGTCCATGGGGTTTTCCAGGCAAGAGTTCTGGAGTGGTTAAGTAGGGTGAATATACAGCCTTGACATACTCCTTTTCCTATTTGGAACCAGTCTGTTGTTCCATGGCCAGTTCTAACTGTTGCTTCCTGACCTGTATACAAGTTTCTCAAGAGGCAGGTCAGGTGGTCTGGTATTCCCATCTCTTTCAGAATTTTCCACAGTTTATTGTGATCCACACAGTCAAAGGTTTTGGCATAGTCAATAAAGCAGAAATAGATGTTTTTCTGGAACTCTCTTGCTTTTTCCAGTGGATGTGGGCGATTTGATCTCTGGTTCCTCTGCCTTTTCCAAAACCAGCTTGAATATCTGGAAGTTCACAGTTCACATATTGCTGAAGCCTGGCTTGGAGAATTTTGAGCATGACTTTACTAGCGTGTGAGATGAGTGCAATTGCGCAGTAGTTTGAACATTCTTTGGCATTGCCTTTCTTTGGGATTGGAATGAAAACTGACCTTTTCCAGTCCTGTGGCCACTGCTGAGTTTTCCAAATTTGCTGGCATATTGAGTGCAGCACTTTCACAGCATCATCTTTTAGAATTTGAAATAGCTCAACTGAAATACCATTGCCTCCACTAGCTTTGTTCGTAGTGATGCTTCCTAAGGCCTTCCTGACTTCACATTCCAGGATGTCCGGCTCTAGGTAAGTGTGAATGATCACACCATCATGATTATCTGGGTCGTGAAGATCTTTTTTATACAGTTCTTCTGTGTCTTCTTGCCACCTCTTCTTAACATCTTCTGCTTCTGTTAGGTCCATACCATTTCTGTATGTATATGTATACATACAGGTATATGTATACCTATGGTTGATTCATGTTCAGGTTTGACAGAAAACAAAATTCTGTAAAGCAATTATCCTTCAATTAAAAAAATTTAAAAAAAAGGAAGAAAGGGAACAGTGGCCTGATAATGGTTATCATTTGTTGAGTGTGTGTTATGTACCAGGAACTGTTGCCAAGCATTTTATTTGAATTATCAAGTAAATTTTCTGACAGACCAATGAGGTACAGGTCCTATTTCTATCTCCTTTTACAGATATGAAAATCAAGGCTCACAGAGTTTACATAACTAGCTAAGTTTTCATAGCTATTTGGTGAAGGAGCAGGAATTCAAAACCAGGCCTGTATTACTCCGAAACTCATGCTCTTTACCAGTAAATTACATCCCCAATCACTTCATGCATTTTTCATGGGGATGGTGCTGAATCATTCAGCTTACTGGTTTTCTGACTCATCTCACTGAACAGGGCCAGATCCAATGTGTCTTCTGCACTCTGTCTGTTTCTCCCTGCCCTTTTTTTCCAACACAGTACGCCTACTCTATCACCTTCTTTCTTTCCGTTGGTTGTAAAGCAGTAGCTTCTTATGGACTGTTCCTCTGATACAGTAGAAGTCTGGTAAGTTTGCCAGGGAGTAAAAGTGCATTTGTTCAGAACTATAATGTTTTTTGAAAGGGATATTCAATCACAGATCTGACTTTTTTACAAGCCTCATCTATATCCTTGTGATTGGAAAAATGCTTCAGTAAGTAATGCCTCCATGAAGTTTCACTATCACATGCATTTATTTTTAAAGATTTGGCAATAAAAAGCACTCAAATTATTGATAATACATAATTAATATAAAGTAAATAATATGTGTTTTAAAATAAAATTCACCACCAGAGTGATGAGAATGTGTTTTTATTTTTTTTTGTAAGCCAAGGACTTATGATAGATGGATTATCCATCATTAAGGAATATGTAAACACATTAATCTGGATACTTAGTTTTTCTCTTTGTCAGGAAAAAAAACCTGATTCTCTTCTTCAGAAGAAAGAGTGTCTTTTTTTTTTTTTTTTAAGCTCATTAAGATGGTTCCAAAAGTCTTGGCTAGCAAACACCTTTTTAAAAAATCAATTTTTCAATAATTTAGAGTGAATCAGACCCTTATAGTTACATCTCCCTTAAGAGAGATATGCTTTCACAATAATTAAAGTTGAGGCAGCTTTATAGATCTTGAGATCATGTGCTCAGAAAATGTCCTTTGATTTGCTGTGAACCCCAAAGCTTTGATAAAACTGAGTAGGACTGCGATTAACTTCCCCCCTTCACTGCCAGCTAGTGGCACATGACCCAGAGGCACATGCCCACCTCATCTATGTATTCTTACCCTTTTCTTAACAAAATTCAGACTTTTAGCTGCATATAGGTATCTTTACATTTCCTGGCTTCCTTTGCACCTACATATGTTCATCTGAGTTTTGGCCAACATGACGTAAGCAGAAGTATTCTTTGGAATTCCTCAGATACCTCCTTTAAGTGCGGAGAGGGGCATCTAAAAAGGCACCCTTCCTTCATACCTGAATCAAGTAGACTGGCTGGAGTTCCTGCAGCCATTTTAGATAAGGAAGACGGGAGCCATACATCAAGGATGGCAGAGGAGTGAGCGTTTGTGGTGCTACAGTACCTGCTTTGAATTTGCTCTTTTGACTTCCTCTAAAAGAGAAATTTGGTTTTGTTTTTTATGTCGGTCTTTTGTGGGTTTGTAACTACATTTAATTATAACTAATAAAAATAGTGACTCAGCAGGTTTGAGGAAACAGCAAGAACATGAACATAATAAGTTTAGCTGTATTTATGTATTGAGCCCCTTCTATGTACCAGGAAATATTCTGAGAGCTTTATCTGTTATAGCTCACATAACTCACTCAAAAGTCTTCTAAGAGACTGTTATCCCCATTTTACAGGTGATGAAACAGAAGCATCAGATCAGATCAGATCAGTCGCTCAGTCGTGTCCGACTCTTTGTGACCCCATGAATCGCAGCACGCCAGGCCTCCCTGTCCATCACCAACTCCCGGAGTTCACTGAGACTCACGTCCATCGAGTCAGTCATGCCACCCAGCCATCTCATCCTCTGTCGTCCCCTTCTCCTCTTGCCCCCAATCCCTCCCAACATCAGAGTGTTTCCCAGTGAGTCAACTCTTCACATGAGGTGGCCAAGTACTGGAGTTTCAGCTTTAGCATCATTCCTTCCAAAGAAATCCCAGGGCTGATCTCCTTCAGAATGGACTGGTTGGATCTCTTTGCAGTCCAAGGGACTCTCAAGAGTCTTCTCCAAACCACAGTTCAAAAGCATCAATTCTTCGGCTCTCAGCCTTCTTCACAGTCCAACTCTCACATCCATACATGACCACAGGAAAAACCATAGCCTTGACTAGACGAACCTTTGTTGGCAAAGTAATGTCTCTGCTTTTGAATATGCTATCTAGGTTGGTCATAACTTTCCTTCCAAGGAGTAAGCGTCTTTTAATTTCATGGCTGCAGTTACCATCTGCAGTGATTTTGGAGCCCCCAAAAATAAAGTCGGACACTGTTTCCACTGTTTCCCCATCTATTTCCCATGAAGTGATGGGACCAGATGCCATGATCTTCGTTTTCTGACTTTTTCACTCTCCACTTTCACCTTCATCAAGAGGCTTATGAGTTCCTCTTCACTTTCTGCCATAAGGGTGATGTCATGTGCATATCTGAGGTTATTGATATTTCTCCCAGCAATCTTGATTCCAGCTTGTGTTTCTTCCAGTCCAGCGTTTCTCATGATGTACTCTGCATATAAGTTAAATAAACAGGGTGACAATATACAGCCTTGACGTACTCCTTTTCCTATTTGAAACCAGTCTGTTGTTCCATGGTCAGTTCTAACTGTTGCTTCCTGACCTGCATACAGATTTCTCAAGAGGCAGGTCAGGTGGTCTGGTATTCCCATCTCTTTCAGAATTTTCCACAGTTTATCGTGATCCACACAGTCAAAGGCTTTGGCATAGTCAATAAAGCAGAAATAGATGTTTTTCTGGAACTCTCTTGCTTTTTCCATGATCCAGCAGATGTTGGCAATTTGATCTCTGGTTCCTCTGCCTTCTCTAAAACCAGCTTGAACATCAGGAAGTTCACAGTTCACATATTGCTGAAGCCTGGCTTGGAGAATTTTGAGCATGACTTTACTAGCGTGTGAGATGAGTGCAATTGTGCAATAGTTTGAGCATTCTTTGGTATTGTCTTTCTTTGGGATTGGAATGAAAACTGACCTTTTCCAGTCCTGTGGCCACTGTTGAGTTTTCCAAATTTGCTGGCATATTGAGTGCAGCACTTTCACAGCATCATCTTTCAGGATTTGGAATAGCTCAACTGGAATTCTATCACCTCCACTAGCTTTGTTCATAGTGATGCTTTCTAAGGCCCACTTGACTTCACATTCCAGGATGTCTGGCTCTAGGTCAGTGATCACACCATCGTGATTATCTGGGTCATGAAGATCTTTTTTGTACAGTTCTTCTGTGTATTCTTGCCATCTCTTCTTAATATCTTCTGCTTCTGTTAGGTCCATACCATTTCTGTCCTTTATCAAGCCCATCTTTGCATGAAATGTTCCTTTGGTATCTCTGATTTTCTTGAAGAGATCCCTAGTCTTTCCCATTCTGTTGTTTTCCTCTATTTCTTTGCATTGATCGCTGAAGAAGGCTTTCTTATCTCTTCTTGCTATTCTTTGGAACTATGCATTCAGAAGCATAGAGAGGTTAAATAACTTAACCCAGTTTCGTACAACGAAGCCAGGAGGTGAAACCAAGCTAGGTCTAGAACTTTCTCTAAACCACTGTGGGGATGTGACTTGACAACATTTCAAAAACAAGTAAAAGCTAGATATTTGATAAAGTGCGTTTTATGGCTGTGTGCTCAGTTATGTCCGATTCTTTGCAACCCTGTGCACTGTAGCTCACTAGGCTCCTTGGTCCATGGGATTTTCCAGGCAAGAATGCTGGAGTAACTTGCCATTTCCTCCTCCAGAGGATCTTCCTGACCCAGGGATTGAACCCCAGTCTCCTTTGTCTTCTGCACTGCAGGCAGATTCTTTACCCACTGAGTCATAGATTAGAAGAAAAAGCCAGATTCAGACTCCAGCTTTTCCCCATAGAGCAGGTTTATCCCCTATACCTGACTGTCACTATGTTGAGTGTCCTCTGTAACTTTGCGGAACTCCCCCTGTGCCTTGAACTTCCCATGTGACAGTACCTAACCATGTGTATTGGGCATCCACTCTGGGCCTGGCACTGTGCCAGGCACATAAATGTATTCATGACAGCCCTGACCCAAAGACTGCACGGGTTGGTCAGAGAGTTGAGAGCTGAACCTTTGAGTTAACCTGAGAAACAAGGAAAATACAGAACAACATTACCACACCCAGGAACCCATGAGTGTTTCCAAAACTGAAGTGACAGCCCATAATTAAGTGCTGTTTGAGCAGGAAGAAGTCAAAATTGTGAATCAAAAGGTATGGAGATCTTTGAGATCCAAAGCTCTCATGGAGTAAGTCTCTTACTAAGGGTAAATTCTAGGTTAATGTTGGTGAAATCAGTCAGTGAGGGGGTCTTGCAGAGTTGGTAAGATTTGGCTTAGTAGGAGGTAAATTAGGCTGCCCTCTCCTTTCTGCCCTTTCTGTGTCACAAATTTAGTTCCTTCAATTCCATGCTTACCTGCTTTGGTACCTAATCCTCTTCTCACTGCTGGCCATGCTTTCCCAGCCTCTCTCCCTAGATAAGTTCTGCTCATCCTTCTGCTCTCAGTGACCTACAAGGAGGCTCTTCTTAGTAGACCAGATCAGATGTCTCTTATACACCCTCTGAATGTGGTAAAACCTGTCGAAATGGAAGATTTGGTTCTAAAGTCAGTACCTATGGTGAGAATTTTGTCAGCCAGAATTATCCTTGAAAATCCCGTAGGAGCAAGATCTACAGTGGAAACTGACTAAACAGCAGAAGCAAAAATTCAGTATTTAGTTTTTCTTCCTTTGAGATACTGGCCTATTTTAGGGTCTAAGTTAATGAAAGAATTATATCACATTCAGCTGAGCATCCCCAGGAGCTCAGGTAGGAGACCATGATATAAATGGTGCCCTCTGAAGTTGTTCAGGGCCTGCAGAACTGTATATGAGGGCTTGTTAAGAATTATATGTAACAATAGGAGACACACTGTGAGAAAATCAGAGCTGAAGCCAAAACCCAGCAAACAGCGGATTTACATCCTACTCTAGGTCTGGGTTCCCTGAGTGGGACGGTGAAATAAATCAATTGCATTATTTATATTGCTTAATTTCTCTCTGCATCTTCATTTGCTTCCTGAATCTTGTGTGCAGTTGAATTTGTGTCATTTTTATGCAAACCACAAATCTTGTGCACTTCCTTTTATAACACTCATTATGTTTGAATTTTTCATGGATTGTTTGTAATTATGAGCTTAATGTTCATGGTCGATTACACATTCCATGAGGGCAGGGGCATGTCCACCTGCTGTAACTCAGAATCAACACAGTACCTGACTCAGTTTTGCCAGGCAGTTCCTTGTCAAACACTGATGTGGCTTTCTAGTCTCCAGCCTTCAAGACAATCCACTGAGAAGCTTTCTCAGTTACTTAGGGCTGAAATCTAGAGCTGCTGAGGCACTCAGTTAAGCCTTCAGGGAGATAAAACCTGCCTGGGCTGGTGCTGCTCTAATGCTGCAGAAACTCCTGAAACTGATAATTATCCAGAGATACTTGATATATGAAAGGCCTTAGGAGAAGGCAATGGCACCCCACTCCAGTACTCTTGCCTGGAAAATCCCACGGATGGAGGAGCCTGGTAGGCTGCAGTCCATGGGGTCGCTAAGAGTCGTACACGACTGAGCGACTTCACTTTCACTTTTTCACTTTCATGCATTGGAGAAGGAAATGGCAACCCACTCCAGTGTTCTTGCCTGGAGAATCCCAGGGACAGGGGAGCCTGGTGGGTTGACGTCTATAGGGTCGCACAGAGTCGGACACGACTGAAGTGACTTAGCAGCAGCAGCAGGAGCTTTGGACCACCTTGGCTCATTATCACCTCGTTAAGCCCCCCACCTCTAAATGGTCTTCTCACCATTCCCACTGCCAGCCCCAGGCTCCAAGGCTTCTCCCCAGCCTGACTTTGACTGAGGCCTTTTCACAAGTGAACTTCACTGCAGTGTGATCTTGAGCATATGTCAATGTTGGTTTCCAAAAAGGCAACCAGGTAACACCAGCATGATCTCCTCCCTCTTAATTTTTTCTTTTATTTTGCAAAAAAAAGGTAAAAGTAAAGGGAACTAGTGAAAAGTCAAAAAGTAAATGAAAGCAGAAAACAACCTCACCACTCAAATACCCTAATACAATTTTAATTAACTTTGCCTTTTTTTCCTGGACAATTTAACACAATTAAAACCCCTATTTTATACTAGTTTGTGACTTGCAGTCTTTAAAGTAACACTATTATGTATTCATATTTCTGTTTTTCATTATGCCCTTTATAAGCACAATTTTAATTATAAAGTATAAAAGTTTCTGAAAATATGAAAATAATTTTTTTATCAAATGTTGCTCTTATAAAGTAATAATAGGCACTTACATGTTATCCTTATTGGATACAAAGAATCAGGCTATGTCATTTTCTCAGATCTCATCCTCCCAACTCTGGAATTCTGTAATAAAATGGCTGAATACTCTTAGGATGTGTAAAAGCAAAATATCATATTTCAACTCTCAACTGTTTTAGGGCCAGTGGCTAAGTTAGTTCTACAACTCTGCCCATCATTTTGATAATAACTATTGTTCATTTATTTTGCATGGAGTGTCTGGTCCCACACTGTAGTATATGCATCAAGAGAGATGTAATCTCTCTGGATAATGTGATTCCTCTATTGCCTCCAAATTTTTATTATCTTTTGAATCTGCCTGCTTATTTGGGTGTCTGTCTTTTTGTATGAGAGGCCGTCTTCAGATGTTCAGGTGATTCTTGGCTGTTTATATTTGATAATGTGATACTAAATAGCTGATTGAAAATTCTGTTACAGGGCTTATCAGCACAGTGCTCCCTATAGGGCAAGCTGGATGGTTTGCTTACTATGAGAACCTTTGAATTTCTTCTCTTGCTTTCATTGGAGTCCCCAGAAAAAAAATCTTCCAATATTTTAATATCCCATAGCAGGGATACAGGCCTGGCTTCTTGAGTTCAAGAAAGCAGGATAGGAATGAGGTTGGATGTCTCTAAACTCATTATGAAATCTTTTGCTCTTTCTTTCCTCTTTGCACTTCAGCATCCCTTCTCTCGTTGTCTGGTATCCTGTATCCAGATCCAATTTGCTCTTTCCAGGGAATAAATCTTTGGCCAGGTTGGGGAAAGGGATGGTCACGCCAATGTCATGTCTGTGTTGAGCTTACCTTTTTATTATATAGGCTTTCAAGCAGACCTCCTATTTTCAACCACAAATGTCACTTCCAGAGATAATGTGTACCACTAAATTCCTAAGCCTTTGGGGGTTCTGCAGGGCAGATGGCATCATTGCTTCTTAACTTTCCTAACAACCAGTTTAGGATTCAGGTCACTTAGGGTTCATGGCTCTTCTTTCCAAGCTTCCAAAAGTTTGTTGCTGCTATCACCTTTTACATTTTTTTTGGCCTTATTTCTTTTAAAAGATGTACCCTCGTACCTCACACTCACCAGGATGAGAGTGTTAGCAAGAGTGTAGAGAGATTGAAAGTTCTGTGTATTGTTGATGGGAATGTAAAATGGTGTGTCCACTGTGGAAAACAGAATGGTGGTTCCTCAGAAAATTAAAAAATAGACTTATCGTGTGATCCAGCATTCCATTCTTGGGTATATACCCAAGAGAATTGAAGACAGGGCTTGAAGAGATATTTGTGTACACCCCTGTTCAAAGCAGCAGTATTGACAATAGCTGTGTCCAATGACAGATGAACAGATAAAATGTGGGATAGACATACAATGGAATACTATTCAGCCTGGAAAAAGAAGGAAATTCTGACACTTTGAAAGATGAACCTTGGAAACATTAAGTGAAATAAGACAATCACAGAAGGTCAAATACTATATGACGCCACTGATATAAGGTACCTAGAGTAGTTAAATTCAGAGACAGAAATTAGAATGGTGGTTACCAGGGGCCGAGAGTAGGGGGAGAATGGGGCTTTATTGTTTCATTCATACAGAGCTACAGTTTTGCCAGATGAAAAGAGTTCTGGAGATGGATGATAGTGATAGTTACATAACAGTGTGAATGCACTTAATTGCACACTGAGCTAAAAAATGGTTAAATGGTTAAGATTTTAAATTTTATATTGTGTTTATTTTACTACAGTTTTAAAAAAAAGAATACCCCTTTACTTTTACTTCACTCCCAACTTGAGAGAGAGAAAACTAATTAATATGCTCAATCTGTTATATAAATAGAAGTCCATTATTTCCTATTTTATAGGATGCCTTCTGGAACTTAAATGACTTGCCCTGGTCACAGAGCTAGTCTTTGGTGGGTGAGGATTTGATCTCATTCTGGGAGGAAGGCTGGGGCTCTTAACTGCTGTGATGCATTGATTGATTCATTCATTTAGCAACCAGCAAATCTTCTTTTAGCATCTTCTTTGTTCCATCATTCTTGATGGTAACAGTGAGCCCAAATGTTTAGCTTATATTGCATTACAGTGAGAAGAGGGGATTCCATACAATAGCAAGAACATATACAGAGAAGACAGTGGCAAATATTGATGTGTGTAATGATGGAAACAAAATGCTGAGTGCAGTGTGGTGGGGGGGAACACTTTTGAGTTGAGACCTTAAAGTGGAGATGGTTTCAGCAATGTGAACGTGTGGGCATAGGAATGGCATGAGAAACAGCATGTGTTTAGGCTCAGGAGGGGACTAGGACTGATTCTTTTAAGGAAGTCAAAAAGACCAGTTTAGCAGAATGTAGTCAGAGAGGAGATTGGCAAAAGGCAGGGTAAAAGATTTTTTAAATGTGGAGCCTCATGAGCCTTGAAGTAAGGCAGATGGAGTTTCCCTCAGGGTGAAAAGAGAAAGCCCCTAGAGGGTTTTCAGAAGGGGAATGATGTGATGATTTTGCCTTTTAGCATGTGGTTGACTTTCACCAAGTGTCTACCATATAGCAAGTGCTTAGGTAGACACTAGATATGTAGCACTGAGCAGACACTGTGGCCCACAAGGAAATCATAGTCTACTAAGGAAGAAAGAGCAGACAGTGCCATGAAAATATAGCAGCCTAGCCCACAGTGTACACTCTGAGACTAAAGATGATTTTTAGGAAAAAATTTCTAGGATCAGTAAAGAAATCCATCTGTAGTTCAGCTTAGCCTTTCCCAAATAAAACACCAAGAGCTTTATTTCTTCCCCAAATAAAACACCAAGAGTTTGTTTTAAATAACATCTTCTAACAGATTTTTGAACTCATGGAGTGTGAAATACACCCTGGGAAACACTGAATTAAGGAAAGATGACAAGTTACATGCCGGGTGAGACGGCTATGCCGAGAGGAGACCGAGCAGAATTCAGGGTGTGGAAGAGGTAGGCATTCAGGGTGGCCTTCCAGGAGGAGCTGAGCCCTGAGTCGCTTCCTGTGACGGAAAGAGAAGTTAGCTACGTGAAGAAGCAAGGGAAGGGATATTCCATAGAGAACGAACAGCCTGAGTACAGACATCGAGACCCAAATAACCACTTCATTATCCCAGGAAAATAGATGAACAGATTTCGAGCAGGACAGGATGCATTTGCTTGTTTCACTCTGCAGTGGAAAGAGTTGTTTTAGAATGGAGATCGTAGAATGTACTTTTCCTAATCTGGATTTTAACGTCAGCTGCTGATTTCTGCTGTCCAGTAGGCACCTGTCCTCTGTTGCCTCTGTCGGCCTCTCTCACTTTCCCAGTATCCTTTCCACAGCCTTTTTCTCCCCTGCCCTGCACACACGGTGCAGCTCTGTCTTGGGAAGGACAGACAGAAGCCCCTCACTGGGCACTGTTTTCACCTGTGTCAGGTGGCTCCGCCTTCCTGGAAACGTGGATTTCCTGTGAGTACCTACAGCTCTGTAGCACCATCCTTTCTGTCTTTGCATCCTTTCCACATCCTCTCACATTGCCTCCCGGTGTGGCGTTCCCTTCCACATCCTTCCAAGTTCATTTGCATCTCGTTGGTGCAAGGCAACATAATGAGAGGATGTCATATTTCCCACAGGAGAGAGTCTCGCCCACAGCAGGACCCAAGGAAATGGAAAGGTACCTTGCAGATACCCAACAGTCTCGCATCTGTGTGCTCAGCCCCTTCTGTCTGACAGAATAGAGGTGCTTTACATGGATTATGCTTTCTTCATTGTTATTAGGTGATTGAAAGAAATAGCTTCTGCTTATTTAGTACTTACAAGGTACCAGACACTGTGCCAAGCATTGTATATTATCATTTAATTTTCACAACCCTAAGTATGTGTTATTAATTCTGTTTTGCACATGAGGAGAAAGGGGCAGGGGAATCATTTTCCCAAGGTCACTCAGCTGATCAGAAGAGAGGCCATTATTTAAACCAAGGGTGCATTTGCAAAGTTCACACATCCAGTACACAGTGTCACTAAATGATTTAATTGTAAACATTTATTTTCTGGGGATTCTGTGCTTACATCTGCTTATGCTTCAGGCTCACCAGGAGAACTTTAAAAGTAAGGATTCTCAGGCCCCACTTTAAAACCATTGAGCAAAAGTCAGATGGGGCCCGGGAACTGCTGTTTTCGAAGGCCCTCTAGGTGATAATGCAGTTGTTCAGTCGCTCAGTCTTGTCTGATTCTTTGTGACCCTATGGACCACAACATGCCAGGTTTCACTGTCCTTCACCCGTCTCCCGGAGTTTGCTCAAACTCATGTCCATTGAGTCAGTGATGCCATCCAGCCATCTCAGCAGTGGTTCTCATCAAGATCACTTGGAGGGCCATTTGGGCTGCACCCCAGAGCTTCTGCTCTGGAGGTCTGGAGTGCAGCCCAAGAACGTGCCTTTCTAGCAGGTTCCCAGTTGCCGTTCATGCTGCCACTGGGGAACCTGCTTTGATAACACCAGTCTGATGCAGCAGGTGAAAATGAGGGAACAGAGCAAAGTGAGGAGAACAGGAGAGTTAGCACTCATAAGGCAAATGCTAATGCAGTCTCCTTTTCTTAAGTCCTTGAGGTTTTAATTGATTCTGACCAAACATTTTAATTCAGAAATAGGAAGGGAGATGTTGAAGTGGGTTTAGAGTCAGACAGCTGGCATCAGTTCCCAGCTTCACCGCTATGAAAGCTCCGGGCTCCAGTTTTTCCAGCTGAAAAATGGCACTGCTCATAACTGCCTCCCAGACATTTCATAAATGGAGTCTCAGTTTCCATCTCTTCCCTTTACACTTAGCTTAGGAAAGAATCGTGAAATCCTAAAGGCTTCACTTTTAGTCTTTAGTTCAGGAGGTTTCTTCAGGCAGTGGAAGCAAGCTCTAGTGTGAATTCATTTTGTGAATTAGTTAGTCCTGATATGGTTGGTATCTCTTCTGACATGTTTTCCTCTCCTTCGTTGTCCCCGAGAGCATATGCAAGGTGGAAAAATGGTAGAATCCTGGAGCATCTTTTGGGTAGACCACTAACTAGCTCATGGCCTGGAGTATTGGCTCTGGGGAGAAAGCAATATCAGCCTTCTATTGGAGAGGGAGGCTAGGGTTACTAAGCAGAATCTTAGGGAATTTGCAAGCACATTTGGAAGGCTGTCATTTTCCCCGAAAGGAAGAGTAGAGCTAATAGCAACATCCAGGCTTTGGGAAACAAAAGGAAATGAGTTTTACAACCAGAGCAACTAGATCGTAACTCTAGTCCTGCTATTTATTTGAAGTGGAACTCAAACATGTTATAAGTCCACACTATATCTTGGTTTCTTTATCTACAATATGGGGATGACCTCTGCTCCCTCACAGGCTTAGTAAAAGACTTTAAATGATACAAGAAGCGTAAAGCACATTTATCATGCTTGGGTCACAGTTGGTGCTTAATGCAATGTGGCCCCTTCCATTATTTGCTTCTATGTAACTTCATGTCTGTGGGAAAAAGAGGAAAATAAAATACTTAAGGAAAGTCAGTTAAATGCCTTGCAATATGCTAGGCTCTTTTATATTCATCATCTTACTCATTTCTTCACGGCATTCCTTTTGTGTACTGTTCTCCCCAGATTATACAACTTAACCACATAACCTAAATTTTTATAGCTGGTAAATGTTCAAGTGGCTTTGAACCCTAGTATGTCTAAATTCAACACCTGTGCTCCTTCTGTCATATCTCACTGAGCAAGGAACCCGGGACAGCGTCCATCTAAGGAAGGAGATGCAGGTGTTTTGGGTGTGACCTTTCTGGCTGGAAAAAGTTTTCATACTTTTGCCTTGTTTTTCTAGTTCCTTAAGGATGTGAGCTGTTGGAGAATATTAGACATTTATTTATGGCTTCTCTTTCTAAGTGAGAGATAGCAGAGGTGCTCTTCCTAAACTCCTCAAGTAAGCCATGGTGCCGTGTAGTTGAGGATGAATTCAAAGATGTTCTTCATGGTATTATTTATAAAAAGAATGCTTAGAAATGACAGCAATGAATTTTGTCTGAGCCCTGTGCTCCTGGAAAGCTGGGAAGGTTTACACATGCCCCCAGGCTTTGTGTTCCAGGAAATGGCAGCTGCAGAGAATTGTCCTTCCCTGTGTGACTTGGATAAGACTCATGGGTCGTTCCTTTGTTTACTTCCAACAAGGCCAGACACAGACCCTCCACATTCCCATTCTTGGCTTTATGAACGATTAGCTGCACTGCATGTCCCCACTGATCATTTAGAACAACATACAGGTTTAACCATACATTGTGCTTCCTCAGGCCCCTGACCTTTGGCCCACCCTCAGCCTGAACCAACATACAGCCCTCCTTAAGAGTCTCGTATAAGGGTTCTCCAGAGGAACAGATGAATAGGGTGCATGTGGATGAGAGCATGTGCATTTTATAATGAATTGGTTCATGCAGTTGTAGGGGTTGGCACATCTCAAGATCTGCAGGGTAAGTTGGCAAAGTAGAGACTCAGGAGAGCTGATGGTGTAGTTTCATCCTGAATATGGCAGGTTGGAGACTCAGGAAGAGCTGGTGTTTCAAGTCCAAAGGCAGGAAAAAAGCCTATGGCAAACTGAAAGGTTTTCAGGCAGAAAGGATTCTGTGTTAGTGGGGGTTGGAGGTAGGTCGAGGAATGCATCAGCCTTTTTGTTCAATTCAGGTCTTTAACTGATTAGATGAGGCCCACCCACATTAGGGAGGGCAGTCTGCTTTTTTCAGTCTATTGATTTCATCTCATCCAAAAACACCTTCACAGATATACCTAGAAAAACATTTCATCAAATATCTGGGCACCCTGTGGCCTAGTCAGGGTAACATGGAAAATAAACTATCATGAGTCCCTCCCCCAAAATAGACTGGCCTCAAGGTAAAACACTCTATCTACTCTTTCTTGCCATTTCCCTATACTTTATTCTTTCTAGCCTTGTTTACTCTATAAAAGACACACAATTTATGTGTAAGTCTTGGGATACTTACAGATTTTATGGTTACAATATTCTCCTTATTGCAGTAAAATTTCCTCCCCTATTGCAAAAGCCCCTTTACCCCCTTACAATAATCCATACTAAGTCTCTTCTAGTGATCACCCACCTAGAGCCAGACATCCTGGAGTTAGAAGTCAAATGGGCCTTAGGAAGCATCACAATGTAAAAAGCTACTGGAGGCGATGGCATTCCAGCTGAGCTATTTTACAACCTAAAAGATGATGCTGTTAAAGTGCTATACTAGGTATGCCAGAAAATTTGGAAGACTAAGCAGTGGCCACAGACTGGAAAAGGTCAGTTTTCATTCCAATCCCAAAGAAAGGCAATACCAAAGAATGTTCAAACTACCACACAATTGCACTCATCTCACACGCTAGTAAAGTAATGCTCAACATTCTCCAAGTGAGGCTTCAACAGTGTATGAACCGAGAACTTCCAGATGTTCAAGCTGGTTTTAGAAAAGGCAGAGGAACCAGAGATCAAACTGCCAATATCCATTAGATCATAGAAAAAGCAAGAGAATTCCAGAAAAAACATATACTTCTGCTTCACTGATTGCACTAAAGCTTTTGACTGCATGGATCACAACAAACTGTGGAAAATTCTTCAAGAGATGGGAATACCAGACCACCTTACCTGCCTCCTGAGAAATCTGTATGCAGATCAAGAAGCAACAGTTAGAACTGGACATGGAACAACAGACTGGTTCCAAATTGGGAAAGGAGTATGTCGAGGCTGTATATTGTCACCCTGCTTATTTAACTTACATGCAGAGTACATCATGCGAAATGCCAGGCAGGATGAAGCACAAGCTGGAATCAAGATTGCCAAGAGAAATATCAATAACCTCAGATATGCAGATGACACCACCCTTATGGCTAAAAGCAAAGAGGAACTAAAGAGCCTCTTGATGAAAGTGAAAGAGGAGAGTGAAAAAGCTGGCTTAAAACTCAGCATTCAAAAAACTATGATCATGGCATCTGGCCCCATCACTTCATGGCAAATAGATGGGAAAACAATGGAAACAGTGAGAGACTTTATTTTCTTGGGCTCCAAAATCACTGCAGATGGTGACTGCAGCCATGAAATTAAAAGATGCTTGCTCCTTGGAAGAAAAGCTATGACCAACCTAGACAGCATATTAAAAAACAAAGACATTACTTTGCTGACATAGTCAAAGCTATGGTTTTTCCAGTAGCCATGTATGGATGTGAGAGTTGGACTATAAAGAAAGCTGAGCACCGAAGAATTGATGCTTTTGAACTGTGTTGTTGGAGAAGACTTTTGAGAGTTCCTTGGACTGCAAGATCAAACCCGTGTATCCTCAAGTAAATCAGTCCTGCATAATCATTGATGCTAAAGCTTAAGCTCTAATACTTTGGCCTCTTGATGTGAAGAACTGACTCATTGGAACAGACCCTAATGCTGGGAAGGATTGAAGGCAGGAGGAGAAGGGGACGACAGAGGATGAGCTGATTGGATGGCATCGCTGACTCGATGGACATGAGTTTGAGCAAGCTTTAGGAGTTGGTGATGGACAGGGAAGCCTGGCCTGCTGCAGTCAGAGTCGGACACAATTGAGCGACTGAATTGAAGTGAAGCCTCTCCTAAGTAAATTTAGATCTGCTTTTAATTTGACAGAAACAAACCAAGTTTCTGAAACCAGGGGCTTAGTTAAATAATATGGCACGTCCATATTACAGAATGATACATTTTCAAAAAAAAATGTACTCACTGATGAGTAAAGAGGTCTGTGACACACTGCTGAGTTAAAAAGACAAACTATAAAATTGCATGCGTGTAATATGCCTTTACATAAAAGTAAACATGTATGTATGGTATGTGCATGTGTGTTCAGTTGTCTCTTTTCAAGACTGTGGACTTTAGTCTGCCAGGCTGCTCTGTTCATGGGATTTCCCAGGCAAGAATACTAGAGTGGGTTGCCATTTCCTCCTCCAATGGATCTTCCCAACCCAGGGATCAAACCTGCGTCTCCTGCATTAGCAGGCAGATTCTTTACCACTGAACTACTGGTACTTTAATATGTTGGTAGGGTATTCTCTATGAGTTTCAGGGGTAGTTATCTCTGGGAGAAGGAAATAAGTGGGAAATTTTTTCTGCTGTCTTTTTGTAGTGTTTGAATTGCCTGTAAGGAATTTGTATTATCTTTGTAAACTAGAGAGAAAAAAAGTTTTTCTACATATTATATTTCTGCATAATAGCTTTGTGATCTTGATTTTTGTTTAAAAAATAGTCGACTCTGGCTATGCAAGCTAGGGCCTGGTGGATTAACCTCATAGACACCTCCCCCCACCCGCCTCATAGATGTCCACCCTTGTTCGCCTTCCAGAGGCTACACGATCCCAAAACTCTCTGCCAAAGGTAGAATCCTGCACAGTCTGTCTGTTTCTCCTCCTGAACCAAGGCACTAGCTTCCTCTGCACCCAGTTCCCCTTCTGGGAATCATCCCTGTGGCCATTGTGAAAGGATGAGATGGCCAGTGACACTTCTGGGCTCTGAGCCAGCCTTCCTTTGGGGCATGGTCTGTTTAGTCTCCCTGGTCCTGTGTCCAGAGAATGAGACTTTGAAATTGAGAAATTAGATTTTGTTTTATTTACAAAGCTTAAAGTTGCATCTTCTTATCACTTGAGCATTTTCCCCAAAATCTCCACAAGCCTTCTCCCTTCCCAGCATACACACTGGATGAGCCAATCGGAGACTTAAAAGACATTAAGTTAGAGCATCACGTTTGGAAACCTTTCCTGCTAAATTCCCACGGTGACACAGTTGAGGGCTTCGGGGACTTTACTCTGACGTTTGGCTCAATGCCAACCTGGCATATTCCACTCCTGCTTGTGGGTCCTTCAGTGCCAGCATCTTCGCTCACTCAGAATGAGGTCACTGTCTTTGTGGTTAAATAGTGGACACTTTCTGCTCTTCACTTTTGGTTCTACAGCGCAGCCTTAGAGCTTGATGCTGGGACAGAGGGAAGGCAAAAGGAGAAAGGGGTGGCAGAGGAGGAGATGGTTAGATAGCATCACCAACTCAATGGACATGAATTTGAGCAACCTCTGGTAGGTAGTAGAGGACAAAGGAGCCTGGTGCGGTGCAGTCCATGAGGTCGCAAAGAGTCCAACATGACTTAGAGACTGAACAACGACAGCCTTACAGACCCACGATTTTCCCGCACCAGATTACCATCACTCCCCTGCAGAGTACCTTCCCATCACAGTTTCTCACTATAGATTAAGTTCGAGATTAGAACCCCTGAACCTCAGCCCCCAGATCTGGATGTCTCATAGATGTCAGGGCTAGGGCGTCCAGCACTTTGGGGCATGTCCTCTCTAGTTGAACCAAATCAGAATTATGTATTGATTCCATTTGGGGAAAAAAGAAGTTCTGATTTTTGGAAAAAAGTTTAAAAACCACAGCAACATTCTGTTTATTCATATATTTTAGATGTTTCTAAACTTTGGTAATAAAAGAATTTAACTTCTTAGAACACAACAACAAACTCAGCCCTTTTTGCCTTTATGTGCAGTGTTTCTCTTTGTAGCTTGGCTATCGAAATAAAATAGCTATTAAACAGCTGTTAAATTGAGTTCTTCGTAGCAGCTTCTCCTTGCCCAGTTGAGTTCACCATATATTCCCCTCTCCTTCTTTATATGTGTATTTGTATGTCTGCATCTGTGTATTTATATCCCTTTGAAGGATCTCAAGACCCTGAGACCCTGGTCTTTTAATATTGTCTGGGTATTGTTGAGTTTTGCTGTTAACCCTGACCAAAGGGACACATTGTCATCTGCTTTCCATATTCTGTCTGGTAAATGGTTGGTTGTCAGGGCAACAGCATAGAAGGTGGAGGGTCATTGATAACCACATGAATTCTTTAAACAAATGTGATGAGAGCAAATTCCAGGGTGTGCTTGAGAGCCATAAAAGAAGAGGAAAGGTTTCAGACAGGTCCTTCCTTTTACAAATTTGATACTCCCTTAAACATTAGCTTCACTTGGAGTTGCTCATATTTTTATTACAAACCCTGAATCAAGGCACTGCCCTTGTTGGAGAGTATGCTTGTCATTCCAGCACTTTAAACAGGGCTTGAACAGCACCCCAACTTGAGCACCTGTGCTCTTGATAGAAGCCCCAAGACAGCACTGGGGTTCCCCGTTGTGTCTCTGTAATAGACTGAGTAAATGTCCAACACACATTGTAGAAATGAATGATCTCAAGTCCTCCCAGTGCTCCTTATAAATGGTTTTATGATTTATATCTGCAAAGAAAATCAGAATCCAGAGACTTTAAGTAGCTTTGTCCAAGGCCCTTACAAGTCTGAGGGTGGGAATGGACACAGAACTAGAACCTTATTCGTCCTGACTCCTAAGACCACTCTTTTCATTATAGCATACTGACTTACTGCAAAACTTACTAGCTAACTAAATAAGGAATAAACATTTTAAAATGACAGAACACTCCTAAGATACAGTATATGCTTTTCAAAACAGGAGTGGAAAACCTTTTTTTTCAAGGTAAAATCATTGGGGAAAAAAAGAATATGTAATTTACTATTCATTGAAAATAAGCAATTAATTCTGCCCTCCAGGGTGAATTTATGTCTCACTTATTTGCACATGAAAGTACAAGATTGGCTTCATTTATATGAAACTAAGACATCTGGTTGGGAAGTGAAAAATTTGGTCAATTACCTGAATCATGTTTGGTCTACATGATGGAAAAGCCCCAGATGTCTTTAGATCACCAGATGTTTGATGATGTGTGGTTAACACTGGACCCACCAACTGACTTCTTCACGTGAGAGCTTGCTGTTTGTTTTCCCCATTGTTAAAAGGCTGTTAGCATTCTGTAAACCAGCAGTTTGCTAACAGCAGTCTAGACTAGAGACCAACTATGGCCCCTGGCAAGGTGTTCACTGGTGTGTGATAGGATGAGAAAATAAATTCTGTAAAAGATAATATATTTAATTTTAAGAGAATGTCCTTTATTTTGAGGTCATCCCCTTTCTATTGTCACAAATGATCCCAATTCTAGGATTTTTTAAAAATGAATCCAGGAGACTAAATAAAAAATTGAGAAGCCTGTGTCAGTCCCAAGTTTATATAAGTCCCAATCATATAAGATTTTTATTTTTTTACTGAATTATGCAAAGAGAAAATAAAACTAGCCAGACCACAGCTCTAATATCTTCAGCACAATGACAGCTAAAATATTTTCATATACTTCCTGAATTTGCTTTCCTCTAGCAATAGGGGAAGTCTCCGCGGCAGAACCGTGTGCCTGGGTTTTAAAATCATTGGTCATCTTAACAGTCAAGAGTTTCACTGACAAAATCATAATTTTTCCTTTTGAAGCAAACATTTGGTCCTTAAAATAACTCTGAGGGGAACACCTTCAGCGCTTTTAAAACATTTCACTCTGGAGACATACCATGGAGACACAGCCGTGGGGAGACACTTTTTTGTGCTGGAAAACTGAACTCCATTACTGTGAATATTTTAACAGATTTTCACAGTTTCTCTGGTTTGTTCTCATAAACCCCAAAGCATATATCTCCACATGCCCTAACATTGAGGCTCTCTCCTCAGCTTTATAATCAGCCAGAATGAACTGAGTAACCACTGTGTTCCAGGCAGTACCTATACACCAGCAATACAGAGTCACAAGAACCATGACATCTACATTTATTAAACATTTCCCATGTGGTAGACAGAATCCTAAAGTCCTTTTATATGTATCACCTTGTGTGAGTCTCACAACCACTTTGGGAGAAAAATATTCAATAGCATGATTGTAGCCTTTTTAAAAATGAGGATATTGCAGCAGGGAAATTGAATCACTTGCCCAGGTCACAAGCCCTGTGATTGGTAAAGCCAGGATCCTCACCCAAGCCTCCCCACCTCCTCACCTGACCTTCCGAGTGCTCTGCTAAACCAAAAGAGCTCTGCCCTCAAGGTGGTTAGAATCTAAAATAGGAGAAGGAAGCAAAAGAGGGGCGGGGGGAAGCCATTATGTAGAACAGAATGATGTAATTCCAAGAAACATGCTGTGGGATTGTAGAGGAAAGACTGATTAATTATGATCTACCCAGGAAAGGCTCTTTGGAGGTGGCCTTAGGCTAGGTGAGGGCAAAATAGGGCATCAGCAATTATCTAGAGAATTAGGTCACTGTGGGTGTCAAAGTGGATGATTTCAAGCTAAAAAACTGCACTTTATGCTCTGAATAGTTTAGAATTGGCCGCCTACACTGCTGGAATCCACTGGAATTTTGCCAACTCTCCTGTTCTCCCTGTGACTTAGACCCTGGCTTAGGTGAGCTTCCTGCTCCAGTTGGGGTTGGGGCAGGATGGAGAAGTGGAGGAAGTCTGCCTCTGGTTGGGAGCCCTAGGGTTCATTCCAGACTCTACTACCACAGAGAGTGACCCCAGGGAACCCACCTTCCTCCCAGATGCTGTAAGAGGAATATACCAAAGTTGATGGTCCCTAATGGCCATTTGAAGTCTTGAGTCTCTGTCTTTGGAATTTGCCTAGGAGAGAAAATGGATCAGCATGCTCAGATTTCATGTTCCTGGACATGACCCACTTGGGAGCCTCTTGTAAATGAAGCTTCCTCCTGTTATATCCATGACAGTCAGTATATTCTTGAGATCATCCTCTCTGGCTCTGTATCTCCCACGTCGAATCTATGTGGTATAGTAGGAAGATCTCCGACTTTGGAATCTAAGAATCCTGGATTGAAACCCAGACCATGTCCCTCATCAGATAGATGAGTTTCAACAAATTATGTAACCTTTCTGTTGTGTTTATTTCTGCAATTGTAACATAGTGATTCTGGGCTTCCCTGGTGACTCAGATAGTAAAGAAGGGAAAGGCAAAGATATACCCATCTGAATGCAAGAGTTCCAAAAAATAACAAGGAGAGATAGGAAAGCCTTCTTAACTGAGCAATGCAAAGAAATAGAAGAAAACAGTAGAATGGATAAGACTAGAGATCTCATAAAGGAAATTGGAGATATCAAGGGAACATGTCATGCAAGGATGGGCATGCTAAAGTACAGAAATGGTAAGGACCTAACAGAAGCAGAAGAGATTAAGAGGAGGTGGCAAGAATACACAGGAGAACTATATAAAAAAGATCTTCATGACCTGGATAACCATGATGATGTGGTCACTCACCTAGAGTCAGATATCCTAGATTGTGAAGTCAAGTAGGCCTTAGGAAACATCACTATGAACAAAAATAGTGAAGGTGATGGAATTCCAGCTGAGCTATTTCAAATCCTAAAAGATGATGCTGTTAAAGTGCTGCGCTCAATATGCCAACAGATTTGAGAAAACTCAGCAGTGGCCACAGGACTGGAAAAGGTCAGTTTTCATTCCAATCCCAAAGAATGTTCAAATTACCATACAATTGTGCTCATTTCTCATGCTAGCAAGGTATGATGAAAACCCTTCAAGCTAGACTTCAATGGTATATGAACTGAGAACTTCCAGATGTATAAGTTGGATTTAGAAAAGTCAGAGGAACCAGAGATCAAATTGCCAATATTCATTGTATCATAAGGAAAGCAAGGGATTTTCAGAAAAATATCTACTACTGCTTCATTGACTACACTAAAGCCTTTGACTATGTGAATCACAGTAAACTGTGGAAAATTCTTCAAGAGATGGAAATACCAGACCACCTTACCAGTCTTCTGAGAAACCTGTATGCAGGTCAAGAAGCAACAGTTAGAACTGAACATGGAACAACAAACTGGTTCAAAATTTAAGAAAGGAGTACAGTACATCATGCAAAGTGCCAGACTGGATGAATCACAAGGTGGAATCAAGATTGCCAGGAGAAATATCAGCAACCTGAGATATGCAGATGATACCACTCTTAATGGCAGAAAACGAAGGGGAACTGAAGAGCCTCTTGATGACAGTGAAAGAGGAAGTGAAAAAGCTGGCTTAAAACTTAACATTCAAAAGTCTAAGATCATGGCAGCTGGTCCTATCACTTCATGGCAGATAGGAGGGAAAAAAGTAGAAGTAGTGACAGTTTTTTTCTTGGGCTCCAAAATCACAGCAGATGGTGACTGCAGCCATGAAATTAAAAGACATTTCCTCCTTTGGAAGGAAAGCTATGACAAACCTAAACAATGTACTTTGAGGTCGCAAAGAGTCCTATATGACTGAGTGACTGAACTGAACTGAAACAGTGTATTAAAAAGCAGAGTCATTGCTTTGCCAGCAAAGTTCTGTATAGTTAAAGCCATTGTTTTTCCAGTAATCATGTACAGATGTGAGAGTTGGCCCATAAGGAAGGCTAAGTATTGAAGAATTAATGCTCTCAAATCGTGGTGCTGGAAAAGACTCTTGAGAGTCCGTTGGACTGCAAAGAGATCAAACTAGTCAATCCTAAAGGAAATCAACCCTGAATATTCATTGGAAGGACTGATGCTGAAACTCCAATACGTTGGCCACCTGATGTGAAGAGCCAACTCATTGGAAAAGACCCTGATGCTGGGAAAGATTGAGGGCAAAAGGAGAAGGGGGGAAACAGAAAATGAGATGGTTGAATAACATCACCAATTCAATGGGCATGAATTTGAGCAAACTCCATAAGATAGTGAAGAACAGGGAAGTCTGGTGTGCTGCCGTCCATGGGGTCCCAAAGAGTCAGATGTAACTTAGCTACTGAACGACAAACATGGTGATTCTAATACTAGCCTCACGGGTTTGTTGCTGTTACTGAAGTAGACAGAAACTGAACAATGCCAAGAACAGTAACTGAGAGTCCATAGGTTTTGATAAATAGGCATTATTATTTTTAGGATATTTATCTTCCTAAGATATAAGTCATATATGCCACTTCTTGGCTCATTGACCTACAGTGGCAGTTGCTTGTAAGAAAAAGTCCAAACTCTTTAGTGTCCATCCTGCCTTCCTCAGGCCCACTTAGCTCTAAGACCTGGGGCTTTCAACCTATAACTTGACCACCATCCACTTCTTGAATCTGACTTGACCAGGGAAGGAGAGTTTGAGAGCCTCTGTTTCATTCAGGATGTTATCCACAATGACTTATCACCATAGCATCACCATACCTAGTGAGAGCCTTGGATCTGCTGGTCAATCATTTTCTAGGCACATGCATACATCTTAATACATTACATTGTGCCTGAGTTAGATGAGAGTATATTACTTGTGGGATTATATAAGGAAACATGTTCCTTGTCTCAGTAGCATTGAAGAATTAACCTTCAAACCAGTCTCTGCTCTTGACTGTCCCAACTACTGATATTCAGCCTTGTGTGTGTGTATAATCTTTCTAAGTTAGTTGATCGCAACTTTATGTTCTTTCTGAAAGGAATCTGTAAATTCAATTGAATGAACATTCCTGAGAATTTGTGTTCTAGAAAACACTGCTGGGTGCTGCGGGGTGGGGAAATGAATGCAGAGATAAATACAATTGTCTTTAAGCTGTTCTCTAATAGGAGAGAAGAAAAGAGAAACAGGAAAAAAACAAAACATAACGTAAGGGTTATTCAAAGCTTGATTTAAAATATACTGTGTGTTTATTGAGTAAACACCTACTTTGAATCAGAATAGAATGGTAGGGATATAGCAGTATAAAAGAGAGAGTCCAAATCACAGAAGAGCTTACAGTATTGGAATAGTTACAAGATATAACTCAGAAGAAGTATTGGTTGTGATTAGTGTCTAGGAGGGCAGAGACCCTCATCTCTCTTGTTCCTTAATCCATTTTTATCATGACAACAGTGTTTGGCACATAGTAGGTGTTCAGTAAACATTTCTTTAATGACCAGTGAATGATGAGGCTATCATCAGAAAATTATTAAATCAGTAATTTAAAATACAGTTTAGTTCCTAGTTGAAACAAGGTTATTTTTAGCAGGGAAATGAACGACTTCTTGTTTCAGAAGATGTCTTTCAACAGGTGGTGGAACATGTCACGTTTGAGTTTTTCATTGCTTACTCTGAGTGAATAGTTGTAGGCATGTGTACTTCCCATTCGGGAGCAAGAATTACCGGAATGTTATTCAGTGAGTCTTGTATCAGTTTTGGTTCCAGGTCTAGAAAGCCCCCTGAACCAACCTGCCCGGGTGTGATCTCTGTAGGAGAATTTTGGTGCTAGGTATGGCTGAAGCCCCTGATTCTGTCAGTTCTTTTAAAAATAAGTATCAATAGCCAATCGACTGGCAGCCTTAAGCATATAATGGTGTTATGTTTTGATAACGTGAGGCCTCATGGCTCACATAACTTTGGAGCTCTACCAGAATTGGACCAGGTCTTTACAAATCTTTGAAACTATCCCAGCTCAGTTTGCCCGTGGAAACAACAAAGTCATAGAAACCACCACACTCTTTTGAAGTAGTTCCCAGCCTGTTGTTTGAGAGTTGCATGTTCGCATGTTTTGTTCTCCCATCTCAAAACCAGATTGAAAGTGGATTCAATCTGAAAGTCCTCAGAGACCCACTCTGCAGGCAGGGCAGGATGTCACTTAGCACTGTCCTGGTTGATCCGGTTGGCCTGTTGACCTTGGCAGAAATGAGCAGGGACCAGGGGTCCAGTGCCAAGCACAGAGGAACCAGGGTCACGTACCACCCGCGCCCAAACCTCTCTCTGACATTTGCACGGGCTTTGAGCCAGCTCTCCCCTTGGGCTTCATCTCATGTTTGTAGGAATACAAAGGAACACTGAACCTTCCAGTTAATATGACACCCCGCCCCCACCTCCCCCTTCCTGGAGAGGATAACAGTTCTGTTGACCATTATAATGCATTTTCTGTCTCCCAGCAATCCACACAGTCATTAATTTCTGCTGCTGACGTCAGGAAAGAGGATTATGTGTGTGTCTGAAACTGTTCCCAAAGTGCTCATTAGTCATAGATAATTGAAAAACTGGTAGAGGAAGATTTGGTGTAATAGTAGCCCCTGCCTATGCAGAGAGACTGTAACCACCAGCTAATTGTAGGCCCCCGTTTGTGACCCTCAAACCGACTCTGCCCATCAGAATGGGAATCAGTGGACAGAGGGGCCCAAGAGCCCTCAAAGCAATTGCTTTTTTACACCCCAAGGTGAGGGTGTGTTCACAGGAAAAGAAGCCAACCAGATCAAGAAAGTAAGTAAAATGGACTAGGGCTTCTCCCCTGCCTTCAAGCTGAAGAGTACTGTTTGGAAAAAGTATGCAGAATTCTCCTTGTTTTAATCTTGCTTTTATTTTAACTTAACCAGTTTGCTTTGATCACAAAAGATGTTCAAGGCCAGGTACAGATGAAACACAAGTGGCAGAGACAAGGGCCACCCTGGATCCCGGTCCCCACTGGAACAATATTCTATGCTTTTTTCCTAGGAGTTTCTGAAAGTGTCTGTGCTTACAGTTCTGTATCCTTTAACAGAATTCACAAGTGGGAGCATACTCTGAATACCACTCTGCATCTTGCCATTTTCACTTGGTTTATCTTGGACTCCCTTCCAAATCCATACCTCAATTCTTCCTCATTCATTTGAATGGTTATGAAGGATGCTGCGGAATGCATGTGCCCTAATTGACTCACCCTACACAGATTTAAGGGGGAAACACCTTCAAAAATATTACACAAGAAGCACATGTTCCAGGTAGAATAATTAGAAAGTATAGGTTAGTAAAAAGAAAAAAGTCATAATTTCTCTATCCAGAGAAAACCTATTCTCTGTATTTTCCCCCTAGGAATATATTTCTACAAGTAAGTCCATCTACATCTTTCTTGATGTCCTTAACAAGAATTCATCTTTACATAATGTTTCCCAGCCTGAAGTTCCTTTTCTAGTGTTTCTCACTGCAGATTTATTTTCTTAAGTAATAAATATAAGAGTTCAAAGTCACTGGTCATCAGGCCACATGGCCTTAGTTGACCCCACCTGAGGTCCCCCTTTCTTGTCCAGGCTGCCACCATTCTCTCCTCCCTGGTGCCCTTTTTGGCAACATATGAAAGCGTCAAACATGCTGTGTGCCCCTCCAGGCTCCCTCCAGTGAAATCGCTTTTCGCTCTAATGGCCTCCATCTCCCCAAGCACTGAAACCAGCAATCTGCCACCTGTCTTTCCAAACCAGGCTCAGATGTCACCTTCATCTTGATTTCCTGCTCTCCCCCCCGGCCACCCTCACTGTCCCTCCTCGGTGCTCTGGGACCGACATGCACATTCCACCTTGAGAGCATTTTCTCTGTGGTCTGGAGAGCCTTGGTTTGCACAGACCACTGTGTGAGCCTTCTGAGGTCAGAAGCTCCTCGTTGAATCTATCACTCATTCCCCAGCACCTAGATCTGGGCACAGGACAATCGAAAATATCTGGGGCCATCCTCATTACCTTTGTTCTTGAAATGTCTGCTAAAATGCGTGAATAAACAGTTGAGTGAAGAAGGGAAGAGACTGCAAATGCTGGGGCTGTGAAGTTCTCGTTAAGTCTGGGAAAACCGATACTGTGATTAATTGAATTTTATGGTGAAAGAAGAGCGAAAGGAAGATTATTTCCGGAAAAGTTGTCAAGACACACTAAAGCCTACTCTGACAGCTCCTCTGGTCCCCAGTGCACCTCTGGCTGATGAAGTGTGGTCTCCTGGGATGCCTTCTTAGAGGTCCCCACCTGTTTCTATCATCCCATCTTATACCAAGCTGTTTCCCTTTGGGCTCTAGCTAAACAAAGCTTCTTCCTGCTTGGGGTCCAGGGAAATGATTTCTGAAGGCTGTGGTTCCAGTTCACAAGAGGATGTTAATCTTTGTGCGTATTTATTTTTGTTCTTATACCATGGGATTGAGGAGAAAGCCTGGTTCACTGTGTTAGTTCGGGTTCTTTGGAAGCAGATGCTGAGATAGATTTGGAGGTATAAGATGGTTATTGGGGGTTGCCATCTGTGAAAGAAAGGGGATTGTAGTAGAATTGGGCAGAGGGTGAATTCAAATGTGATGAAGTCTGATGAGACCTGGGCTGACCGGCCAGAGCATTCTGTTCTGGAGTGAGTGGTGCACATCAGAGCCCTCTGCTCCCATTCTGTTGAGTCTGCAGTTGTGGCCATACTGGGAAAGTCATCACCTTATCTGATGACCTTGAGGAACTGGCAGTTGGAGGCTGTCTGCTGGCCTGACCGCCCACTGGGCAGCATGTCCATGCTTAATGGGAATCCAAGTGGTCATGGCTCCCTGTCTACCAGACTGCCCACCATTTCTCACTCCACAAAATCTCTCATATCTGCCTCTGTTTCTGCATCTTACTTGCCAGTAACCTTGATGAACGCCCTTCTCTATTCTCTGGTTACTGAGAGAGCTTCACTACTGTTTTTCCTTACATCATTCTGTCCACTTCCAGAGAGATCTTTAAAAAGATGCAAATTCATGTCTGTGAGTCTGAGTTGTTGTTTTTCAGTCACTGAGTCCCATTCAACTCTTTGCAACCGCATGGATTGCAGCACGCCTGGCTTCCTTGTCCTTTACTATCTCCCGGAGTTTGCTTAAACTCATGTCCATTGAGTTGGTGATGCCGTCCAACCATCTCATCCTTTGTCGCCCCTTTCTCTTCCTGCCATCAATCTTTTCCAGCATCAGGGTCTTTTCCAATCAGTTGGCTCTTTACTTCACATGGCCAAAGTGCTGGAGCTTCAGCTTGGAGTCTGGGTACTGTATTCAGTATCTTGTTGTTGTTGCTGTTCAGTTCCTCAATCATGTCTGTCTCTTTGAAACCCCACGGACTGCAGCATGCCAGGCTTCCCTATCACCAACTCGGGGAGCTTGCTCAAACTCATGTCCATTGAGTCGGTGATGCCATCCAACCATCTTATCCTCTGCCGTCCCCTTCTCCTCCTGACTTCAATATTTCCCAGCATCAGGATCTTTTCCAGTGAGTTGGCTCTTCACATCAGGCAGCCAAAGTATTGCAGCTTCAGCGTCAGTCCTTCCAATGAAAATTCAGGACTGATTTCCTTTAGGATTGACTGGTTGGATCTCCTTGCAGTCCAAGGGACTCTCAAGAGTCTTCTCCAACACCACAGTTCAAAAACATCAATTTTTAGGCACTCAGCCTTCTTTATGACCCAATTCTCACATCCATACATGACTACTGGAAAAACCATAGCTTTGACTAGATGGACCTTTGTTGGCAAAGTAATGTCTCTGCTTTTTAATACACTGTCTAGGTTTATCATAGCTTTTTTTCCAAGGAGCAAGCATCTTTTAATTTTGTGGCTGCAGTAACCATCTGCAGTGATTTTGGAGCCCAAGATAATAAAGTCTCTCACTGTTTCCATTGTTTCCCCATCTATTTACCATGAAGTGATGGCACCAGATGCCATGATCTTAGTTTTCTGAATGTTGAGTTTTAAGTCAGCTTTTTCACTCTCCTCTTTCACTTTCATCAAGAGGCTCTTTAGTTCCTCTTTGCTTTCTGCTATAGGGGTGGTATCATCTGCATATCTGAGGTTGTTGATATTTCTCCCTTCAGTGTTGATTCCAGCTTTTGCTTCATCCAGCCCATCATTTCGCATGATGTACTCTGCAAGTAAGATAAATAAGCAGGGTGACAATATACAGCCTTGATGTACTCCTTTCCCAATTTTGAACCAGTCCATTGTTCCATGTCTGGTTCTAACTGTTGTTTTTTTGACCTGCATACAGAAGTTTGTAATATCCTGTAATAAACTATAATGAAAAAGAGTAGAAAAAAGAATATATATATGTATATGTATATATATTTGAAACCAAATCACTTTGCTGTATATCTGAAACTGACACAATATTGTAAAACAATTATGCTTCACACACACACACACACGCAAAAGCGAACATTCATTCACCTCACTCCCAGGCTTAGCTCTTTCAGAAACGTACAGAGATCTTTGTGATAAATTGAGACACCATCATCTGGATTTCCGCATGTACCTCTCCAACCTTATCAGCCTCCTCCACCCACTGCTAAGCCCCACCCCACCTTCTATACCAGCTCACTCAGCCCTGTTGGTCTCTTCTCTTTCTTGGCCTTTGCTCAAAACGCTGCCTGTACTGTGAAGTCTATTTGTACCCCTCCAGCATGTCATTTGAATCCATATCTTCTGACTGCAAGCCCAGGGCTCCCTCTGCATCTCATCAGCCAGCGTTCCTTTCTAAATTACTGTCCAAAAGGCTTGAAAGTGTACCCCACCCAGCTAACCCTTTTTCTTTTCTGAATTTTTTTTTTTTCCATTGAAAATTGCAGGCTTTGTGTTTGTGGGGATTGGGGATGAATAGAAGTTCCCATTTTGACCCTCCTACGAAAATTCACCCTTCAAAGAGAAATCTGAATATAGAGCACATGATTTCTACATGGGCCACTTTTTAAACACATGTAATGTGTTTGTTCTACAAATACTTCTCTTGATTCCTTCCTTCACCTAGAAGCTGCACTGAAATGTAAAGAACAGGGGTACAATGTTGGTATCCATCAGATTGGAATCCATGCCCATGTTCCAACACCGTAAGTCATGTGATTGTGGTAAATTTACTTTCCATTCATAAATTTGATTTTCCCCATCTATCTGCACAATGAGGACAAATTAGAATAGTACCCACATAGGGAATGTTCCCAGAGGAAGATAGGGTTTCTGTGACAATTAAGTGAGAAAATGTGTGATATATCCTTAGGATGGTCCCCAGCATAGAAGTGCTCAGTGAATGGGAATGCTGTTTGGTATGTGCTGGATACTAGACATAGTGACATGATGGAGACAGTGTCCAGAGCCAGACTGTCCACACCCAATGGTGTTGCTTTCCTCCAAGTTTCTGCTGGCTGTGCATTCAAAGCAGACTAGAGATTCTCTGCGCCCCCCACCCCATCATTTGAGTATCTGGACCTTACCCTCCAGTCCAGTGCTGTCCAATAGAAATATAATGTGAAAGTGAAAGTGAAGTCACGCAGTCGTGTCCGACTCTTTGTGACCCCTGGACTGTAGCCCACCAAGCTCCTCCGTCCATGGGATTCTCCAGGCAAGAATACTGGAATGGGGTGCCATTTATTTCTCCAGGGAATCTTCCCGACCCAGGGATCGAACCCAGGTCTCCTGCATTGCAAGCAGACACTTTTAACCTCTGAACCACCAGGGAAGCGCAATATAATGTGAGCCACATATGAAATCAAAAATTTACATGTAGTTTTAAAAAATTAATATGCATTTATTATTATTATTATTTACTTTTGGCTGTGCTGTGTCTTCGTCGTTGTGTGGGCTTTTCTCTAGTTGTGGCGAGTTGGGGCTACTCTCTGGCTGTGGTACATGGGCTTCTCATTGCAGTGACTTCTCCTGTTGAAGAGCGCAGGCTCTAGGGCATGAGGGCTTTAGTAGTTGTGACACATGAGTTTAGTAGCTGCAGCACGCAGGCTCTAGAGCACAGGCTCAACAGTTGTGGCACACGGACCTAGTTGCTCCAAGGCATATGGGATCCTCCCGGTCAGGGATGGAACCCATGACCCCTGCATTGGCAGGTGGATTCTTTACCACTGAGCCTCTGGGGAAGCCCTGAAATTTAACATTTTCCAGTAGCCACTTTAAAGTAAAGACATAGGTGAGATTAATTTTAATAAGTTTTATTTTACCTACCATATCCACACATCATTTTAATATATAATTGATCTACAAATTATTGAGATATTTTACATTCATTTCCTCATACAAAATCTTTGACATCTGATGTGTATTTTCTACTTAGTTCCTCTCAATTCAGACTCTAAATTTTCACTGTGAATACTTGATTTAGATTTCTTGAATTAATGTTGAAAAATCAATTGGTGCTAGTTGTTCCAAACGTACTTAGAAGTTCTTCAGTAATTGAATTGAGTATCAGTTTTGAAATTGAAATGGAAATTAATTCAGGTGAAATTAATTTAGCACCTAGTTACTCCAGCCACATTTCAAAAGTTCCACCCACATATGCCCAGTGGATCCCATACTGGGCAGTGAAGCTGTAGAGGCCGTGCAGTGGGTTCAGTCTTCTCCTGCTTTCTTTCCTTAGCTAAACTTTTTCCAAATTGGAGAAAATTTGAAAAATGGATACAAAATGGTATTGTAGAGGTGCTTTGTTTTTGGTTACAGGAGATTGGTGAGCCATTCACCCTCTGCCTCCCTCTAATTTTCCACTCTCACCTCTGTCCCCAGAAGTCCTGAAGTGCCTCTGTTCATCCCTGGAACTCCATGAAACAATTAACAAGTGGTGGGAATTTTAGCACTGAGCAAATGGCACCCATTCAGAATCTTAGAGCCTTGAAGCTCAGAAAGATCTTAGCATATACAGAGGTCCAGCTCCATACCCTCCTTATTTTACAGAAATAGTTACTATAAATTCTTTGGCTGAACAGGGGTTGTGGGAGGCAGGGGGCACTCAGCCTCTGCTAAACACCTGCGAGCAGATGGATCTCTTCATTCTCTTCTGACTTGCATGGTTGTCTGAGTCCTGATCTCTTCTCCCTAACTAGGTTGGGGGCAAGGACTGCCTTGTACAACAGTGCTGTGGCGCCCACACAAAGCAAGACAATCAATAAATTCTTAACTGAAAGCCTGGCTGACTGCAGGAATTCAAGGTCACTTGAAATATCAGGGTCAGTGCATTGCACAACTCCAAAGAACACCATTCAAACTGTATTCTGTGATTGTGCAAGTAGCAGCCTTGTGAAGTCTGCAAGGTTTAAGCTGGGCTCTCATTCCTAACCGAGATGAACTTCTAAGAAATTCTTTATTGGAACAAAATAATTTCCTTCCTTATCTTCTGACAGGAAGCAACTATATAAGTAAATTTTCTTAACTTCTTGGGAATATACATTAATCAGGGAGTATGTATGGGTATGTGATTGTGTGTGTGTGTGTGTGTGTGTGTGTGTGTGTGTGTATAACATATGCTGGTAGGGCTGCTATGTTACGAAGCACATTTGGAACAGTTTGACCATTTCAACCTTGTCTCCAAGAGGCCACTGTATTTGTATCTTTTGAAATTTCCCATGAATGGAATCTTTCTCTGATTTGAAAGATGCCTTAGAGCTCTTGGCTTTGTAAAGCACTCTAGAGCGTGACCTTTGGGAACCAAGCTCATACACCTAAGTCACCAGATGAGCACAAGGACTCTTTGTAGCTGCATGGTTTCTATCTTCATGAAGTTGAGAAAAGGCAGAGGAGAGGGGAGGGGTCCAAGAGGTTCTCTTAAGAAAACTCTCTATTTGCTTTTGTGTTTTTCAAGCTGACAGGTGTTTATTTTTTCTCCTGTCTACCCAGGAAACCAAGTGCTGCCTCCTGGAGCTTCTCTTGGAAGTGGGCTCACACCAGAGGCAGCAAAGGACCTTGGCCTTCCTCCCGGAATTGCAGTGGCAGCCTCACTAATTGATGCTCATGCAGGAGGACTAGGTAATCTCTTTCCCCGTGTCACCACTAACACTGTGTTCAGTCACTCTCTAGGATCGAACACACTGCTTTTCTATTTTTAAAGCAAAGATTGAGAGCTAGTGATTCTAGTTAGAGAAGAAAGCCTTTTTATACTTAAGCATATGTATAGAATTATAGAACTTTTCATCAACTGTAGAATTCATTTATAATTTTATCAGTTTACCCATACAAACTAATAGAAAAATGATATAAATAAATACCTGGATGGCTCTTTGGTTTACTGAAAACTTGATAAAGATATGTTAACTTCCAACTAGCATGTATGACAATGGTGTACTTACCTATACTACTTTTTCTACACATACTCCAAAGCCCTTGCAAGTCTAATTTTATTTTCATAATATATTTGGCTTATATCCCATGTCCAGTTACTTGGGTATATTCCTGATTTAATCTTTTAAGTAAATCTACAACCTGGCATGCTTGTATTCATTTATTCATTCATCAAAGAACCATTGAACACTTGGTGTGTCCCAAGCATGGTGCTAGGAAACAATGAATTAAAAAAAAACAAACACAAGGTTTCATCCCCCAGTGGGAGGCAGACCGTGAGGCAAAGTTTACTGTAAAGTGTGATGACTCTATCCTCTTCTTCATTCTCATTGCTGTTTTTTTTTTTTTTTGGGGGGGGTGGATTTTTCATATTCTCAATATTTCTTACTTCAACTATAGACAAACTTTTTTTTTTCCCCTAGCCTTTCTTTCTAAGTGTTTCTTTTTAAATTATGGTTCAAACTTCTTGAGATCAATTTAGGAGATCATGACCATTATATTTTCAGAACAGAATGGACTGACCAGAAGAGCACTTTTTTGTAGAACATACATTTCCACTGCAATTGTATGTATCTGCATGTGTATACTGCTCCATAATGAAAGTGAATTTCTTACTATGGATTACCATCAAAAACTTTGAAAAATATTTTAGTCCATACTTCATATTACAGTCAAAAGTTATCTATCAAATGCTTACATCAAACTGCACTCACAGACCTCTGTCTTTGCATTTTTATTTCCATGTCTTTGCACATGTGTTTCTCTGCATGGGGATAACTCATCCTCCACTTTGCCACTAGCTAACTTCTACTCTAAGTTGAAGACGATCTTGGATGCTTTATCCTCTGTGTAGCCTTCCATGGACAACTCTTCCATTTATATCTAAATTCTCTAAGCTGTCTTTCTTTCATCGCTTTTACCTACCCCTATGGAAGAAGTGATTGTGTTGTAATTGCCGTTTTATCTGCTTGTCTTTCCCACTAGACTGTAAACTCCTTGAAGGCATGGGCATTGTATTATTCATCCTGTATAACCCATGCTCAACCCTGTTTCTGGTTCTCACAGGCGCTTGATAAATTTATTAAATGAATATAGTCCCATTAAGTCAAGAATAAGATAAAACGGTCCTAAACTGTAGAGTGAAAGTTAATGTTTCCTTACACAGCAGATTATTAAGCAATGTCTAGGAGAAAGCAATGGCACCCCACTCCAGTACTCTTGCCTGGAAAATCCCATAGACAGAAGAGCCTGGTAGGCTATAGTCCATGGGGTTGTGAAGAGTTGGATACCACTGAGCGACTTCACTTTCACTTTTCACTTTCATGCATTGGAGAAGGAAATGGCAACCCACTCCAGTGTCTTGCCTGGAGAATCCCAGGGATGGGAGAGCCTGGTGGACTGCCATCTGTGGGGTTGCACAGAGACGGACACGACTGAAGCGACTTAGCAGCAGCAGCAGCAGCAGTCTTCCACATGGCCTCTGGAGCTTCAGAGCAGAAGAGGTATCTACAAACATGCCTTTTTTATTTATCTTTATGTGTTCAGAATTTAACACAGTTCCTGAGAAATAGTAACAAGCCAATAAAGCATGTGCATTGGACAATATTGATTATTGATTATAGGCAAGGGTGTTTCCTTCCCTTTTTAATGTGGGCAGTGTGCACTTTTGATTGGAATGTCATGATTTTGGTTTCTAAGAACAGGCACAAAGAGAACTTGTGGTCTAGACAGACATAGAGTGTTCCTATATCCTGGTAATCCCTACCTCTCATGTCCTGTTTGAGGCAAGGGAAGCCGCCTCCATCAAGCTTTTTCAGTTATCCTGGGGCAACAGTCTCAGTCATCCACCTGCACCCCAGGAGACAAGGACTTGACTTGGACCACCACGTGCTGAAAGAAAAAGGGCTACACTTGGGAACGTTCGAACTCTGGTTCCCTTGTAAGTTTGCCAGACCTCCCTAAGGAACAAACCGAAACCTGCCTTCTCACTTCTGCCCAGGGCTCACTGTATCCTTTAGGAGAGGAGGCTGTGTCCTGTGTGGTACCTGGTACTTGAATACACTCAAAGAGTCTAAGTTGACCTGCACTGAGAGGATTCTGGGCCGTGAAATGAGCACCCACATGTTTTCCTAAACCAAAGATGGTCAGTGGCAGAAATTTTACCCTTAGAGGCTTTCATTTCGGTTGCTCAGTCATGTCTGAGTCTTTGCAACCCCATGGACTGCAGAATACCAGGCCTCCCTGTCCATCACCAACTCCCGGAGCTTACTCAAATTCATGTCCATCAAGTTGGTGGTGCCATCCAACCATCTCATCCTCTGTTATCCCCTTGCCCTCCTGCCTTCAATCTTTCCCAGCATCAGGGTATTTTCAAATGAGTCAGTTCTTTGCATCAGGTGGCCAAAATATTGGAGTTTCAGCTTCAACATGGTCCTTCCGATGAATATTCAGTCAGAACGGATTTCCTTTAAGATTGACTGGTTGGATCTCCTTGCAGTCCAAGGGACTCTCAAGAGTCTTCTCCAACAACACAGTTCAAAAGCATCAATTCTTCAGTGCTCAGCTTTCTTTATAGTCCAACTCTCACATCCCACATCCATACTACTGGAAAAACCATAGCTGTGACTAGACAGATCTTTGTTGGCAAAGTAATGTCTCTGCTTTTTAATGTGCTGTCTAGGTTAGTCATAGCTTTTCGTCCAGGAAGCAAGCATCTTTAAATTTCATGGCTGCAGTCACCATTTACAGTGATTTTTGGAGCCCCAAAAAATAAAATCTGTCACTATTTCCATTGTTTTCCCATCTATTTGCCATGAAGTGATGGGACCAGATGCCATGATCTTATTTTTCTGAATGTTGAGCTTTAAACCAACTTTTTCACTCTCCTCTTTCTCTTTCATCAAGAGGTTCTTTAGTTCTTCTTCACTTTCTGCTATAAGGGTGGTGTCATCTGCATATCTGAGGTTGTTGATATTTCTCCTGGCAATCTTGTTTCCAGCTTGTGCTTAATCCAGCCCAGAATTTTGCGTGATGTACTCTGCATATAAGTTAAACAAGCAGGGTGACAGTATACAGCCTTGATGTACTCCTTTCCCAATTTGAAACCAGTCTGTTGTTCCATGTCCAGTTCTAACTGTTGCTTCCTGACCGGCATACAGATTTCTCAAGAGGCAGGTCAGGTGGTCTGGTATTCCCATCTCTTTCAGAATTTTCCACAGTTTGTTGTGATCCACACAGTCAAAGGCTTTGGCATAGTCAGTAAAGCAGAAGTATATGTTTTTCTGGAACTCTCTTGCTTTTTCCATGATCCAGCAGATGTTGGCAATTTGATCTCTGGTTCCTCTGCCTTTTCTAAAACCAGCTTGAACATCTGGAAGTTCATGGTTCATGTACTGTTGAAGCCTGGCCTGGAGAATTTTGAGCATTACTTTACTAGCATGTGAAATGAGTGCAATTGTGTGGTAGTTTGAGCATTCTTTGGCATTGCCTTTCTTTGGGATTGGAATGAAAACTGACCTTTTCCAGTCCTGTGGCCACTGCTGAGTTTTCCAAATCTGCTGTCATATTGAGTGCAGCACTTTCACAGCATCATCTTGTAGGATTTGAAATAGCTCAACTGGAATTCCATCACCTCCACTAGCTTTGTTCATAGTGATGCTTCCTAAGGCCGACTTAACTTCACGTTCCAGGATGTCTGGCTGTAGGTGAGTGATCACACCATCGTGATTCTCAGGGTCATGAAGATCTTTTTTGTATAGTTCTTCTGTGTATTCTTGCCACCTCTTCTTAATATCTTCTGCTTCTCTTAGGTCCATACCATTTCTGTCCTTTATCGAGCCCATCTTTGCATAAAATGTTCCCTTGGTATCTCTAATTTTCTTGAAGAGATCTCTAGTCTTTCCCATTCTATTTCTATTTCTTTGTATTGATCACTGAGGAAGGCATTCTTATCTCTGCTTGCTATTCTTTGGAACTCTGCATTCAAATGTGTCTAAACTTTGGCTTTACCTTCTGTTCTTTTCTCAGCTATTTATTTAGAAGCTTTGGCCCAGATGTTTTTGTTGCTTTTAAAACATAAATGCACTTACGTTAATGTTTCCCCCTTTCTTTTCCAAAAGTAAGTTTTTTAAGCAGAAAGAGAGGACAGGACCTTGGATTCTTAAAGGGTTAAATGTAGAAGCCAGAAGTGGCTAAGGAGGGCCTAGGAAGTTAATCTATTTAGCAGTTTTGACCAAGTTTTATCCTTCTTCTACCTCCATCTCTCCTCTTCATCTCATAGCCAGTTTAGAGTTGGAATGTCTTGGAAAGAAAGGAAGCCTGGGAGCAAATATTCCCTCTTGTTTCCCAGCCTGCCTATGCTCCTTTCAGGATGGGAGGAGAAGAGAGGCTCAAGTGTCTTAAAAAGTCATTCACCCATCCAAGCATGTAGTTAGTAAGGATATATATTGAAAGCTTGCAAACCTGGTGCTTACTGGAGAAGGAAGTGGTGATGCACTCCTGTATTCGTGCCTAAAGAATTCCACGGATAGAGGAGCCTGTTGGGCTGCAGTCCATGGGGTCCCAAAGAGTTGGACACAACTGAGTGCTGGTCCAGGTGCTGGAGATTACAGCAGTGAACCAGGCAGCCTGTGTCCCAAAGCTTTCAGTTGTTCTCGCCTGGCCTGCATGTTTGTGACTTAACGGTATTGGTGTGAGACAGCCATCCCCTGAGATGTATTGTGATACTGTAATCAGGGCTCTGAACATGGAGTTTGAAGATCTGGATTTAAATGTTTATATTCTCTCTACCTGTGTACCTTGGGTCAAATATCATACCTCTTCATACTTCTGAATTTCCCCTCAGGCAGTAGGAGATAGCAATACTCTCCTCATAGATATGTTAGGATGTACATAAGTGGAGCATCTGGCTTAGCATCTGGCACATCGCAGGCATGCAGTAATGAGCTATCTTCCTTGATTTTTCTCACTCTGGAATCACAGTGCCTGACACAAAGTAGGAGCCTTATTAAGGGAAGTTCTCTTAGTTAATATCCAGGAGAATTATCTTCCCTTTGCATAGGCAGTCGGAGAAGAACCCCACCCAGGCTTCTGGATGTCATCTGATTCCTTGAATCTCTACCCTATATTTCCTTCCCCAAAACTCTTTCATTGAATGCAGGGTTTCCTACTTTAAGATTCTGTTTAGGTTGAGGTCAGAAACAACCTCAAGATCTGATTAGATGAACTCCATGCTGAGAGATTGCCAAGAGTCAGGTTAAGGATCTGGCTTTGGAATTGGATGTCATCCAGGCCTCACACAAGCCCCAAACAATTACGGTTCCTTCAAGTGCTGACCTGGTGTGACCTGCTGCAGATCCCAAATTCTGACTGGCAGAAGGAGTCAACATTCTGCTTTGGAGAAAGCCTCCTGGACTCTCAGTCTCCGGGGAAGCCTGGGAACAGGAGGATAAAGATCAAAGAAGCAAGTGCCACTCAACTCCTGCTTTTTCCAGTTCTGGAAAAGGAGGAAGGACTTGATGGGAATAAAAATCAAAGATAAAGGGACATTTCGTACTTAAGGTGCTGGTTAGTAAGTACTCCAGCAGACAGCCAGAAGATAGGACTAATTTTGTTTGCTCTTTGTGGGGGTGGTTCTGGCCAAGGCTCCTACTGCTGATATTTTTCTAGCTTACAAAAATAGTATTAACTTGGTTCCAGGTCTGTGCTTGGCTCTGGCAGCCCAGCTGTCCTGAAAGGCAATAACAACCTGATTCCTGTCTCTGTCCCTCTCCCCTCCAGTTTTTCTTCTCTACCAGTCCAACTTCTGATTGTCCTTCACATCTTGAGATCAGGCCATCTCCTCAGGGGGCCTTCCCTGACTCCCCTAAGCTGACTTAAGGGGTCTTTTCTCTCCGCCCCATGATGTGTGAGACTCGCCTCCATTACTGTACACATCACCCAGGTTTGTGTGTGACATCTCATTTACCTCATTTCCAAGTTTGTGGACTCTTTGAGAGTAAGCCCTGTGCCGTTTCATTCTTATATTCCAGCAACCAGCACAGTGCTTTGCAAGTAGAGGATGGTTAACACTGTGCATATTCGGTGATGAATGAGTGAGTGAATGGCATCCCCTCCATGAGGGATGGATACTCAGCTGAGAAATAGGGTAACCTCCCATTACAGAGGTCCTACTGTCCCTGCACAGTAGGCGTACCTGGCTCAAGTCTGCACGAGGCAAAAGGGTCGTGTTGAGCACTCCCTGATCCAGTCTGGGATGTATGGAAACTCGTGTCCTTTGTGCTCCCTCACATTAGCAGGTGTTGGCCGGGAGCAAACGTAGTGCCTTGGTTTGGCATCACTCTGATTCCAGACACTGGTTTCTTTGCCAGATGTTGATTTGGTTTAAATTGCTCATCTAGGCCAGATGTTGAATTGACTTAAATCACTTGAGTTGCAGAATCAAACCAAAATGCAAATTTTTCATTTCTCCCTCTCCTCCCGTCCCTTCCCCTCTGCTCTCCACTTCCTTCCTTCCTGTCTTTTTGCAGAAGAATTGGTTTAGCCCATCTTGCAAAAAGAACTTCTGGTTCAGTGCCCTCTTAGAGAAAAAACGTGGTTTATTCCAATGAGCAATAAAACTCGCCAACTTTACATCTCACCATTGTCAGTACTCTAGAAGCCATACTGATTCTCAGAGCAGCTTTATACACACTATTATTTTGTTTCCTTTATTAAATAAAACAATGAAGCCCACAAAGACTACCTCACATACCTAAAGTCACATGGTTAACAAGTGGTAAATTCATGATTTAAACCCACGCTATTTGATTCCACACTTCTGATCACTGTGCCTTATGGAATGCATATTTGTTACAGTATGGTCCAGCCTAGGCTTGCATTTGCCCTCAGTTATACTCCAATATCAGAGAAGGCGATGGCACCCCACTGCAGTACTCTTGCCTGGAAAATCCCAGGACAGAGGAACCTGGTAGGCTGCAGTCCAGGGGGTCGCGAAGAGTCAGACACGACTGAGCGACTTCACTTTCACGCATTGGAGAAGGTCTTCCCTGGAGAATCCCAGGGACGGGGGAGCCTGGTGGGCTGCCAACTATGACACAACTGAAGCGACTTAGCAGCAGCAGCAACAGCATACTCCAATATAAAACAAAAAGTTAAAAAATAGCACATGAGAAAGTAGTAAGTATCAAAAAAAGAAATTATTTTGATAAATATTTGTTGATGACTCACTCTACTAGTTGATGGGGGTTTAAGGTACATATGAAAGAGAATTAAACTTCTGGGTACTTGTATCTATTAGTAGTGAAAATAAACATTAAATACACAACACAATTATACATTCCAAGTATATAAGGCTTTGGGAAGATATGGAATGGGCCCAAAACTGAGACTTGAAAAATTGTGAAAGGATTCCTAGAGCAAGTGATGTCTGTAATGTAGTTGCAACATTCCCCGCCCTACAATTTCTTCTTGTGCTTCCCAGGTGGAGCTAGTGGTAAAGAACCTGCCTGTCAATGCAGGAGACATAATAAGAGATGCGTGTTCAATCCCTGGGTCAGGAACATCCCCTGGAGAAGGAAATGCCAACCCACTCCAGTATTGCCTGAAGAATCCCATGGACAGAGGAGCCAAGCAGGCTATAGTCCTTAGGTCTCTGAAGTGACTTAGGACACAATTGCTTCTTGATAAAATGGAATTTATTTAGTTGTTTAAACTTTCAAACTTCAATGAGGCTTTGTTCCTAAAAACAACAACAATATCACTAGTAAAACAAGAACCACTACTCTTATCGGCACCCCACTGTTACTGTAACTGTTTCTTACTTGCCTTCCAAGTGCCAAGTACTGTGGCTAACACATCACATACTTTATCTGTTGCTTCTCATGATGATCCTACAAGGCAGAAGTTATTTCCCATTCTATACATGAGGAAGCTGAAGGCAGAAAGAATAATATTTCCACCATCCCATAGCTAGTGTCATGGCAAGATGTGGACCTGAGACTGACTTCAAAGCTCATGATCTTTTTCTTTATCTCAGTGGTTCTCAACCAGGGGTGATTTTAACTCCTCAGCCCCACTCCCCTGGGACATTTGGCCATATCTGGAGACATATTTTTGATTGTCATTTGGAAAAGAGGAACTGGTATGGCACGGTAGAGGCCAAGAATGCTGCTAAATGCCCTAGAGCACCCAGGACAGCCCCACAACGGAGTTATCCAGCCTCAAATGTCAGCAGTGCTGGGGATGAGGAGTCCTACTCTTAATTGAAACCCTCCCAATGATTTTATTTCCCTTCATCAATTCAGGTGGTTTTTTGTTTGTTTATTTGTTTTTCTGTAGAAACCAGGAAGCAACCCCAATTAACTGTCTTAATGATATGTTAGTACTTCATCAAAATGTTCTTTCTGAAATTAACTCGTCAGTGAAACTAGTTGTGAGATACGAAACTGAAGACTTCTGAATAAGGAGTATAAGACGATTCCTGCCCCTTCTGTCTTTCCCAAAGTCTAACGCTAGACCACTTGTCCTCCTTTCAACACATCAGATACACTTGCCCTCTGGCCTTTGCTTGGGCTGTTTGCTCTGTTTGGGGTGCTCCCCTCCCCCCCACTTCCACAGTCCTACTCATACATGACAAATCGGGCTAAATGTCATTTCCACCGTGGAGATGTCTCCAAACTTAACCTCATTCTTAGACACCAAGAATCACTCCCTCCTCGTATCTCTGCCGCACTTTCTCCTTTTCCACTTTTCACACCATATCGTGTTTTTTCCTACCCATCATTCAGCATAGAACCACAGAGTCAGTCCTCTGGGTATCGGTGAGTTAATTAAGATAGTAAAAGTGAGAGGATTTTGAAAGATCCAAAACAAGAATTGGTAAATCCAGGTACGGGAGCATTTTAAAAAATGTAGATACTTACGGCCTGCCCACCAAGTATCCTGAGTCTGAGTGTATGAGGTGGGTCCAGAAAACTGCTTATGGGATGGAAGGTGTCACCTGGTGCCCAGGGGAGAAGGCCTGCAGGACAGGTTGGCACCGAGTACACAGGTGAGAAGCAGAGGGATGTGTAGCTTTCAGGTGGACAGATCCGACCAAAGCAGAATGGTGCTAAGAAGGAGCCAGGCCTAGACTCGGATCAGGAGCTGGAGGCAGGAAGGAGTGTATCCAGCAAGAAAGCAAAGGTGGATCCAAAGAGGCAGACTTTCTGTGAGGAATGGAGGGGATTAGAAGAGCAGATAAAGACTTGCTGGCTAATCTAGAAGGAGAAAAGCAGTGTCAGTACCCAAACAGAGTGAGGGTGACTCTGGGAGTTACTGGATGTGAATCAGAAGGGGGAGGAGGAGTTTGTTTGTGTGATTTTTAAGACTATTGTTTTAGGATGAGGTTTGGTTTAATGAGAACCACTGCTGCCTGATATCAGAGCAGCTGCGCGAGACTTGTTGAGGGGCAGAGACGGGAAAAGGGGGTGGGCAAGATAGCTTTGGGTTTCCTGCCCCCAGGCCCAAGGGCTTTCCTGGAACACTGTGCTTCTCTGGATTGTAAGGGATGGGCCATAGCTGAGAGAACAGTCTTTTCTGTGGCCAGAAATCTGGGAGGAATGAGGGCCCATGGGGCTGCAGCTAGCTCCCGTGCCCTACCCTTCTTCACTGCACAACCCAGGATATACAGCCATGAGCCTGCCCTGAAAAGGTTGTTTCTTTAGTTTCTTTATTTGGTACACATGCTGCTCTTTGGATAATGAGTGATCATGGGCTTCAGAACTAAAAGTTTGCTCAAAGACTTTCTATATCAAATTCTTCAATACGAAAACGAGAAAACCAAAGCCCAGAAAAACAGTGAGTCATCAGGGTTGCCCCTCACATTACCATCAGAGTTGGAGTTAGAAACTGAGCCTCCTAATTCATTGGTCAGGGGCCCTGCCCCCATTCTACCACACTATCTCCAAATTAGGAAGAGGAAATGGTTTTGGGTATCTGGGACACTTATCAGTTGTAGAAAATAGGAGGTGAGAAGCAGGTATACTCACACAGGTGCTTAAATGAGTATATATATGTGCAACTGTATGCCCTGCATGTACGCATGTATGTTCCAGTAAATCCCTGCATGTGCATATACGTTGTTACTTCATTCTACACATCATGTCCCACTTAAAGACTGTAATTAGGATCCTAGGTGGCCATCAAATAGGTAAACTAGTTGTTCTAAGCTACACATGAGCAAGTCTCTTCCATTTTGTTATCACAGTCTCCCTTAAAAGCTGGTACTAATAAAAGCACCTGGCATTCAAGGTCCTTCTGGGAAGTTCAAAGCAGTTATTTTTTGTTTCATTCTGTGCCCAACTTTGTGCTGGGCACTTAAATAGTCAGTGTCATCAACTCACAGCTATGCTGAGACATAACATTGTTTTCTGTATTTGACATACAAGGATATCAAGATTTAAAAACTTGTTCAGCATGGCATTTTGATAAATGATAAAGTTGGACCCTAGGTCCAAGTCTTTCTAACTCCAGAGTCTATACGCTTTCTCTTGCTTGCCCTGCAAGAATATTTATGTCTGTCTAGATTATATCTATGACTTTACTTACATTAGCCTGCAGTTACACAAACATATGTCTATATGTAAAGCAGAAGATAGAGTTTCTATAATATTTAACATTCTTCCAGGTAGGTGTGTTTCTAAATCCATTTTATGGATGAGAGTTGAGGCACAGAGTGGAGAAGGGACTTAATAAAATATAATTAAGCCAGCACAGATTTCTGGGGATCTCCCAGTTGTGGGGAATTAAGACCAGGCTTAATGATCAGGCTGGCTATTTTTTGACTGAATGCTGGAGAGATCAGTAATACTAAAGTTGATAAGATTTCATTGATTATTTTTTTGATTAATACTGAAATGGATATTGACACTAAACTTAACTTGTGTAGTGACTTGCTGTTCTAACCACCATCATGGTATTTTTACCTCCATGAATGGTTGAACAAATAGACTCCAGCAGGTAAAGGAATTTTCTTAGGGACACAGGGTGAAGGATTGTATTCAAGACTATGATACTGATCTCTCTCTCCCCTTGACTTTTTGTCTACTTTGGTGAAGATTTTTCATCAAACAATGGAGCAAGTGCTTCCTCCTAAATAGAGCAGAATGTTTTAACTCAGTGTGAGTTCCTGGGCCCGGAGGCCCTGATTTCAAGTAAACCTGTGACCAACTCATCAGCTTCAGAAACTTATCTGGTATCCAGAGGGAATTTTTAACCAGGAGGCTCTACTTATTCTCTTCTGTATTAATATGTGACTGAAAACATGAGCTGTTGTTTTCGGTTGCTGAACTTGGGAACAAAAACAAAGACACAGAATAACCCGGTCCTAGGTTCTGACACCTCCACCACCTGTTAGGAGGACTTCCCACTCCAAGTTCAAAAGGTAGAAGGCTGCTGGAAAAGTGTTTGTTTGGGGGCCTGAGTTCTAAGATTGCACTTGCGTCACTGACTGTGTGAGTAGGCTTACCCTACGGGCCCACTGTTTTTCATGGCACAGGAACTCAACACATGATGCTTCACATCCATATAATATCCCCAAGTGCTAATGTTTACTTTGGGGCTCGCACATCCGCAGCTGTTGGTGGGAAAATGAACATCTCCAGTTATTGCTCAGTGGCGGCAGCCTCACATCTGAACTGCTGGCTGCTTCCTTATCATCTCTCCACGGGCCTGCTGAATTTCCTTGTTTTCAATTTTCTCTTAACTAAGCATTCATATGAGTCATAATAAAAGGCGAAGAGGAAAGAAAAAAATTTTTCCTACACTGGGAATCTTGAGGATCATCTCCTGGCACCCTGCAACCACTATAGATGTCTAGAGAAACTAAGGAATAAAATTTTTCGAAATATCAAAAAATTGCATTAGTCTTTAGTAAAATCTTTTAGTAGCGTCTCCCCCACCTACCTTGATAACTCTAATTTTACCATGTTCTGTGCTATGATTCTGATGTAAGAATTTGATTTCTGAAGACAATGAAAATGGAAACTCTTGAGGTAACACAAGGCAGCAAGTAAGAACACATAACTGATTCAAATGAATCAGAAATGGTATGGACCTAACAGAAGCAGAAGATATTAAGAAGAGGTGGCAAGAAGACACAGAAGAACTGTACAAAACAGATCTTCATAACCCAGATAATCACAATGGTGTGATCACTCACCTGGAGCCAGACATCCTGGAATACGAAGTCAAGTGGGCCTTAGGAAGCATCACTATCAACAAAGCTAGTGGAGGTGATGGAATTCCAGTTGAGCTATTTCAAATCCTACAAGATGATGCTGTGAAAGTGCTGCACTCAATATGCCAGCAAATTTGGAAAACTCAGCAGTGGCCACAGGACTGGAAAAGGTCAGTTTTCATTCCAATCCCAAAGAAAGGCCTTGCCAAAGAATACTCAAAACTACCACACAGTTGCACTCATCTCACATGCTAGTAGAGTAATGCTCAAAATTCTCCAAGCCAGGCTTCAGCAATACATGAACCGTGAACTTCCAGGTGTTTAAGCTGGTTTTAGAAAAAGCAGAGGAACCAGAGATCAAATTGCCAACATCCGTTGGATTATCAAAAAACCAAGATATACTTAGGAATATATCTACCTAAAGAAACTAAAGACCTATATATAGAAAACTATAAAACACTGGTGAAAGAAATCAAAGAGGACACTAATAGATGGAGAAATATACCATGTTCATGGATTGGAAGAATCAATATAGTGAAAATGAGTATACTACCCAAAGCAATTTATAGATTCAACGCAATCCCTATCAAGCTACCAACAGTATTCTTCACAGAGCTAGAACAAATAATTTCACAATTTGTATGGAAATACAAAAAACCTCGAATAGCCAAAGCGATCTTGAGAAAGAAGAATGGAACTGGAGGAATCAACTTACCTGACTTCAGGCTCTACTACAAAGCCACAGTTATCAAGACAGTATGGTACTGGCACAAAGACAGAAATATTGATCAATGGAATAAAATAGAAAGCCCAGAGATAAATCCACGCACATATGGACACCTTATCTTCGACAAAGGAGGCAAGAATATACAATGGATTAAAGACAATCTCTTTAACAAGTGGTGCTGGGAAATCTGGTCAACCACTTGTAAAAGAATGAAACTGGACCACTTTCTAACACCATACACAAAAATAAACTCAAAATGGATTAAAGATCTAAACGTAAGACCAGAAACTATAAAACTCCTAGAGGAGAACATAGGCAAAACACTCTCCGACATACATCACAGCAGGATCCTCTATGACCCACATCCCAGAATATTGGAAATAAAAGCAAAAATAAACAAATGGGACCTAATTAACCTTAAAAGCTTCTGCACATCAAAGGAAACTATTAGCAAGGTGAAAAGACAGCCTTCAGAATGGGAGAAAATAATAGCAAATGAAGCAACCGACAAACAACTAATCTCAAAAATATACAAGCAACTCCTACAGCTCAACTCCAGAAAAATAAACGACCCAATCAAAAAATGGGCCAAAGAACTAAATAGACATTTCTCCAAAAAAGACATACAGATGGCTAACAAACACATGAAAAGATGCTCAACATCACTCATTATCAGAGAAATGCAAATCAAAACCACTATGAGGTACCATTTCACACCAGTCAGAATGGCTGCGATCCAAAAGTCTACAAATAATAAATGCTGGAGAGGGTGTGGAGAAAAGGGAACCCTCTTACACTGTTGGTGGGAATGCAAACTAGTACAGCCACTATGGAGAACAGTGTGGAGATTCCTTAAAAAACTGGAAATAGAACTGCCTTATGATCCAGCAATCCCACTGCTGGGCATACACACTGAGGAAACCAGAAGGGAAAGAGACACGTGTACCCCAATGTTCATCGCAGCACTGTTTATAATAGCCAAGACGTGGAAGCAACCTAGATGTCCATCAGCAGATGAATGGATAAGAAAGCTGTGGTACATATACACAATGGAGTATTACTCAGCCATTAAAAAGAATACATTTGAATCAGTTCTAATGAGGTGGATGAAACTGGAGCCTATTATACAGAGTGAAGTAAGCCAGAAGGAAAAACATAAATACAGTATACTAACGCATATATATGGAATTTAGAAAGATGGTAACAATAACCCGGTGTACGAGACAGCAAAAGAGACACTGATGTATAGAACAGTCTTATGGACTCTGTGGGAGAGGGAGAGGGTGGGAAGATGTGGGAGAATGGCAGTGAAACATGTAAAATATCATGTAGGAAACGAGTTGCCAGTCCAGGTTCGAGGCATGATGCTGGATGCTTGGGGCTGGTGCACTGGGACGGCCCAGAGGGATGGTATGGGGAGGGAGGAGGGAGGAGGGTTCGGGATGGGGAACACATGTATACCTGTGGCAGATTCATTTTGATATTTGGCAAAACTAATACAATTATGTAAAGTTTAAAAATAAAATAAAATTGGAAGAATAAAAAAAAAAAAAAAAATAAAGGTAAAGAAGAAGAAAAAAAAAAAAAAAAAAAACCAAGAGAGTTCCAGAAACACATCTGTTTCTGCTTTATTGACTATGCCAAAGCCTTTGACTGTATGGACCACAGTAAACTGTGGAAAATTCTTCAAGATATGGGAATACCAGACAACCTTCCCTGCCTCCTGAGAAATCTGTATGCAGGTCAGGAAGCAACAGTTAGAACTGGACATGGAACAACAGAGTCAATTTGGAACCAATTGGTTCCAAATCAGGAAAGGAGTACGTTAAGCCTGTATATTGTCACCCTGCTTATTTAATTTATATGCAGAGTACATCATGAGAAACACTGGGCTGTATGAAGCACCAAGCTGGAATCATGATTGCTGGAAGAAATATCAATAACCTCAGATATGCAGATGACATCACGCTTAGGGCAGAAAGTGAAAGAGAATTAAAGAGCCTCTTGAAAGTGAAGAGGAGAGTGAAAAAGTTGGCTTAAAGCTCAACATTCAGAAAACTAAGATCATGGCATCTGGTCCCATCACTTCATGGCAGATAGAGGGGGAAACAGTGGAAACAATGACAAACTTTATTTTTGGGGGCTCCAAAATCACTGCAGATGGTGACTGCAGCCATGAAATTAAAAGATGCTTACTCCTTTGAAGAAAAGTTATGACCAACCTAGACAGCATATTAAAAAACAGAGACATTACTTTGCCAACAAAGGTCTGTCTAGTCACAGCTATGGTTTTTCCAGTGGTCATGTATGGATGTGAGAGTTGGACTGTAAAGAAAGCTGAGTGCCAAAGAATTGATGCTTTTGAAGTGTGGTGTTGGAGAAGACTCTTGAGAGTCCCTTGGACTGCAAGGAGATCCAACCAGTCCATCTTGAAGGAAATCAGTCCTGAATATTCATTGAAAGGACTGATGTTGAAGCTGAAACTCCAATACTATGGCCACCTTATGCAAAGAACTGACTCATTTGAAAAGACCCTGATGATAGGAAAGATTGAAAATGGGAGGAGAAAGGGATGACAGAGGATGAATTGGTTGGATGGGATCACCGACTCAATGGACATGAACCTGAGTAAACTCCAGGAGTTGGTGATGGACAGGGAGGCCTGCCGTGCTGCAGTCCATGGGGTTGCAAAGAGTCAGACATGATGAACGACTGAACTGAAAGGATTCAAATCCTGATTCTACTTGCTGTCTATGTGACTTTGGGAAGTCGCTTGACACTCCATCCTTCAGTTTTTCCTCCTGTAAAATGGGAATAAAAATCACACCCACCTCGTAGAGTTGTTTGAAGAATAAATGAGCTAGTATTTGTAAAGCACTTAGAACAGTGTCTGTATATTTATGTGTGAGCAGTGGGATCTCAACAGATTTACATTATGAATGATAGAAGTGGGCAAGAGAAATTCAAATTTCCTTTCCTTTATTTAATAAATATGTGATATCTTCCTTTTATGTGCCATGTGTTATTATAGGAGTGTTAGATATGGTATTGAAAAGAAACAAGTTCCTACTCTGTAGAGCTTCTATTTGCTGATGGTGTTGTATCTTGCTGGAAGTGTTCATAACCTCACATATGTGTATATATTTTATATGCACTGAATGCATGCATGCACATGCACACACATGCACGTGGATGGACATGTTCATGCATGTGCTTACATGAGTCCATATGTTTTCATTTGTTATACACTTCCATCTGCATATATGTATACATGCTGTGTTTCTCCAAATGCATGTACAAATGTACCTATATCTGCATGCTCTTAAATATGTATGTTTGGCTGAATGTTTGTATGTATGTTTGTGTGTACATATGTGTGTGCCAATATACCCACACACATACACTGGAGTGTAGTGTATGTGTGGGTTTGTGTGTATATGCATATATGCATTCATGTGTCTTTATCAGGTACTGCTAAGTGTTACGAAGATCAGATCTGTGTAAAGCAATGCAGAGTGCCAGCAGTTGCTGCCAGTACAGAGAGTTCTGGAAAGTTTAATCCAGAGTGGTGACATTTGAGGAAACATACCTTAGCAGAGTAAGGGAACATTTTGTGGTTTAAGAAGCAAGTAGCAATTAATTCAGTCAGCAAATATGTTTTAGGCCCATACTTGGCCCTGAGATGCCATACAGGAAACTGGGGCTACCAGGGTGAAGATGACCCAGGCCTTTCTTTAGAGGAGCTTAGCAGCTGGTAGACAAGGCAGACCTGTCATCAGGAAAATCTCACTGGAAGCTGCATCCTGCTTTTCCCAGATGAAAGGGAGGTGTCACAAGAGTGCAGGGAATAGATCAACCACCTCCGCCAGGACAAGAGAGAGAAGCATCACTTAGGAGGTGGAAATGGGATAAGCATTTCAAGAGGCCAGGACAGAATGTGAAAAATGTCCGAGTGTGATAAGGCCTGACTCCATCAAGGATCCTTTCAGTATGGCAAGCCTGCAGTCCATCTCTGAGGGGAACAGTGAGAGATGGCCCAGAAAGCAGAAGCCATGTACCATAGTATGGGTTCTGAGCTCCCAGCTTTGCCATTGGTTTTTAACAAGTTACGTAGCTGCTCTACGTCTCAGAGTTCTTTTCTATAAATGGAGATGATCCTCTGGAATTGTGTAGACACCTTCTCCTAACACATGGTGAGCCCTTAAGTGTTAGCTCTTCCAGGTCAGAAGCTCAAATGTAAAAAGCCTTGAATTCCAAGTCTAGGAGACTGGATGTGAAAATTAAGTTGGATCAACCATATCTATTCAAGCAGCTTCCTCAGCACTGATTGTCATGTGACAACCATGTCAAGTGTTCTACAGGAAGCATTTGCCTTGAGAGTACGTCTACGGTTTGTAATACCAACGGATGATAATCCAAAAGAAATAGAGCAGTAAAAAAAAAAAAAATATATATATATATATATATCAATTTAACCTTAAAGCAAAAATTTACTTCAAGGGAATGAAGCAGATATTTGTTCTCCCAGGCCCTGGGAATTCAGAAATAACCTGCTTTTTTCTGCCAGGGCTTTGCACTCTTCCTTTACAGCATCACTTCCCAACCTGCAGAAGTGTAGCTGGAAGGCGAAATACATTTCCCCATCTCTGACTTCCGTATCTCAGCATCACTGTTTCTCATCCATCAGGTCTGAGGGTGGCAGTGATCCTTTTCACTGTCTCGTACCCACCCTGATCTTGGCCACTGTCTTTATGTGAGAAGTTTTATCTCTGGTCCTGTCATCTCTCTCTTCAAATCCAAACAGTAATGTACAAAGTCTGCCCGTGCTCACTGTAGTCTGAGATGCTGAATGTTCTTCCAGAATCCTTAAGCATTTCTATGCCCATACTTCTCAATATTCCATCTTCATTTTTTTGGTGGTAATACAAATGTTCCCACATAGCTGCCCTCCGTTCCCATTTTGTTTAGAAATTATTATTTACTGGAGACTGAAAATGGAAAATGCACAGAGGAGCAATATGAAAAAATAAGTCATTTACATTATTTCCAATTCTCTGTAGTAAATTGAAATCATCATCCAGATAATCCAAAAAAAACACAAATATTTTACTTTGAACATAGAATGACGTAAGTTTTCGTTTGTTTGTACATCTGATTCCTGATCTTATTTACTTATTACAGTGGTTTGAATATGCAGTCAATCAAGGAATTAATTAAAATGCAGAGTACTGGGTTCCCACAACCACCACTACCATAAATACTGAATAGTAGCTTTGACTGTGGCCTAAACATCTGCCTTGAATCCAGTCCCCACGTGATACTAATGGACTTCACCACCAGCACTTTAAAAGATGTGCGAGGGATGGTCAGAGCTCAGGTTGGTTCCAGTCAAAGTTATCTGATGTTTATAACCCAGAAAGAACAAAACTGAGTCCAGGCTAACTGAAGGACTGCTTTTAAAATTTTCTATTTGAAAAATAGAGCAATAAAGAGCTCTTCCAATCTGCTACACTTACCATAAGTTGGGCACTGCATAAGTGTTTACCTTACAACACTTACAACTCTGGCTATGTACGTTCTTCCCACCCCCATGTAAAGGTCAAATGAGACTTACTTCGGTTCAGGCATGTGGGTGGGATGAGAGGAGAACCTTGAAGGTCTATCTGACTCTGGGTCTCCTGTTCTTACCATCAGGTAGCTTCACCCAAGCCTGTGTTAACTGAGTTAGCCATAAACAAAATTTTTTTTTTTTTTTTAATGTTGAAAAAAGGGAAAACGTGGTGAACCTTTGAATCAAATGTTCAGGTCTAGGGAAAGCTGAGGTTCTTATATTCTGTTTAAAGAGATTGTGTTAGGCTGTTGAGCTGTGTTATTACAGGTTCCTGGGCTGAATTTAGCCTAGTGAGTTAAAAGCGTACCAGCCTTGTGACTCACCACTGTGAAACTGAGGTGGGGAGGGCGGGCGACTCTGCCACCAGTATCAGTAACATGAGTGAAGACTCCACACACCTTTTATATTCAGGCCTCTCACCACTGAAACTTGTAAAGAAAAACCCACACAATTCGATTCTGTGGAACACATTAAATATTCTTGAATAATATGTGTCTTATTCACACATTGTCTGGTTTACTGTGGTGTAACCTAATTGCCCAGCCTAATGCATGTGGGATAATAATTCTTTCCCCGTGTGCATATCTCTAAATGTAACACATAGAGAATAACATTTAGACATTTAAGTAGATGATTATATTACTGTCTCCCCTACTTAGACTATGAGCTTCTTGCGGGCAATGAATCTGGTCATATTCATCTCCATAACTTCAGAGCCCAGCACTTAACCCAGTAAGTATATACTTCAGTTAATGTTTTTGCCTATAAACATGCTAAGCACTATGCTATTAATAGTGTGGCAAAAAACAGCGATGTAAAGAAGTTCTTAGCCTGAGGACTAAGTTCTATAGGAATTTGGAAAAGGGAGAAGTCTCTCTCAGGAGAAACAGTAAGACAATGGAAAGACAAGATACTAAAATTCTTTGAATAACTTCAGTATGGCAGTAATGTGCTAGGTAGTGTTCTTGCCTGGAGAATCCCAGGGACAGCGGAGCCTGGTGGGCTGCCGTCTGTGGGGTCACACAGAGTCGGACATGACTGAAGCGACTTAGCAGCAGCAGCAGCAGCAGTCTACTTGTATGATCGTCATATCAACTCCAGCAGCTTACACAAGATCACACAACTAGTAATGAGAACCCTAGAATGTCAGCTGCCATAGTCCTTTAGGAAAGTGTGAGGGGTAGCCTTTGAACTGAACCCAGAATAATAAGTATCTTCTCCATTGCAAGCAATGAAATATAAAGTAGTCTGGATGGGGAGAATAGCATTCATGAAGCCACTAGAACGGGCTTGAGAAATGGTAAGCGTTTCGATCTGGCCGAAGTCTGTAATATCTGTAAGAGACTCCTGGAAGACGGGTTATAAGGATCAAATAGGTGGGGAGAAAATGGCAGTACTTGAGCATCATGTTGAAAATCTGTGCTCCCCTCCTCTTCACAGGCATCGTCAAGGCACTGAAGGTGGTTTTAAACAAGATACTTATTCCAAGCAGATGTTTCTATATTTCCCAAAAGTTTGGGAAGAGGAAAGTGCAAAGGAGAAGGAGTAGTCTATAATAGCATTGTACCAGGGGACCTTGAAAGAAATCCAGGGAATTTGAACAGAATACAGGGAATTTGACAGTTTTTCCTCCTCCTCCCCCTCTCTGGACACCTCCTCCACCTTCTTTCTCCTCTTCCACTTTTCTTCTTCTCCTTCTCCTTCTTTTCTAAATTCATTGATTATGCAAAAGTTACTGAAAATTTTGGATGCTCTTTATATTTCTCCTATTACTAAATGTATGAAAGTATCTTTTGAATTTCAAATGAAGTTTCTCTCATAATTGGCAAAATATAATAAATAACTTGTTAACTTTAAAGTAGTCAGAATAATTTATTCAATTTTAAGCTGGGCTTTCATTAAAACTTATTTTATTTAATGGTGGTATCCACTTGACTTGAGGGGCCATGATCAAAAGAGAAGCCCAGAGAATTTGACTTGATATTTCTACCCTTTACACAAGACATTTGCTGATTTGAAATCTGCAGCTGAGATTCTAGCAAGCTAAGCACCAATTTGGTAACCTCCCCAGGACGGAAGGACAACAACTTGAGTTCAGGGATCATTAAGGATGAAGGATACTGGTAAACACTCTAGACTTTTAGTTGGGGCCATAAGAGTAAACTGGAAAAGACAAACTTTACTGAAGCCTGGCTTTGAATCAAGTCAGCACCTAATTAAATGCAGCTAAATCTCTCCCACTTCAGCTAACTGCAAGAAGCAAAACTGTATTTTTTCTGGAGGAAGACAACAGAAGAGGTTCAACTTATACATAAAATTTTTCATTTACAGTTTCTCCACTTAGGTATGTAAAATATAAGAATTTTCATAAATCAAGAGAAAAACCAAACCCACAGATGATTGAGATGTTGGAAGTATTATATTCAAGAAATTATAGGAAAAGATGGAGAATTCAGAGGACTGGGAAGTTTAGAAAGAACCAAATGGAAATTCTAGAGCTGAAAATGCAATAACTAAAATTAACAGCAGATTCAATATAGCCTAAGAAAGAATTAATGAACTGGACAGTAGGTCAGGAAAATATCCATACTGCCACATAGTATACAAAAGGATGGAAAATACACAAGAGTATGAGATATGAGCATGGTAAAGGGGTCTGGCAGAGATAGAATCAGAAGCCTAGAAGGAGAGGAGATATATTATAAAGCAGAAGCTATATTTGAAAAGATAATTTCCAAAAGTTTTCCAAAATGGGTAAAAGAACTCAAGTGAATCATTTTAACATTTGAAAAAAAAAAAAAACTATGAATGCAGTTTCATATTTAAAAAAGAAGAAAATGATAGGATTATTTTAATAGCTGCTTAAAGAAAGACTTTTCATAAATAAAATGTAAGACAGATTCATGACTTTAAAAAAAATCTTGGCAAACGTAGAACAGAAAGGAACTTTCTTTATTCTGATTAAGGGTGCACACAGAACAAAACACTTAATTCAAACATCAGACTTAATGGTGAAGTAAAACTTTCCCATTCTCACCACTTTTATTCCACATTTTAGTGTATGTCGTAGCCACAGCAGTAAGTCAAGAAAAATATAAAGATTATGAGAAAGAAGTACAACTGGTATCATAAATGACATAACACACATATAGAAAATTTAATATTTTATAGATAAAGTATTAAAATCTATAGATAATTTAGCAATATTGCTATTCAAAAAGTCAGGACAGAAATAAATTTGATTTTCATAAAGGAGAAATGTTTATTTAAAATATTAAAATTTTAAATAGCATAATTTACAGTAATATAAAAAAATCCAATACCTAGAAGTAAATTTAATGGCAGATGTTTAGGACATCTATGCACAAATCTATAAAATATTATTGAAAGAAACTGAAGAAGACACAAATGAATGGAGGGATATATGATGTTCATTGATTGGAAGATTCAATATTATAATCTCCTTTTTTTGTTCTTTCCAGTTTCTTACATGGACTCAGTGAGTCCAGTTCAAAATTCTAGCAGATTTGTATGTGAGGGGGTAGAAATTGATGGTCAAATTCTGAAACTTTATGGAAAGAGCCAATAATAAACAAGATAACTTTGGAGAAGAACAAAGTTGGGAGAAATTAATACTACCAGATATATATAAAAAAATTGTTATAAAGTAATAAAGGCTGGTATTATGGCATCGGTAGACAAACCAGGGCTTCCCTGGTGGCTCAGAGGGTAAAGCGTCTGCCTGCAATGCAGGAGACCTGGGTTCGATCCCTGGGTCAGGAAGATCCCTTGGAGAAGGAAATGGCAACCCACTCTAGTACTCTTGCCTGGAAAATCCCATGGACAGAGAAGCCTGGTAGACTACAGTCCATGGGATCGCAAAGAGTCGGACACGACTGAGCGACTTCACTTTCATTTTCAGACAAACCAGAGGAAAACAGATTAAGGAGTCTAGAAACAGACTTACTCATGTATAAACAATTAATTTATTACCGGGGTAGTACTGCAGATCTGTGAGGTGTGTTAATTGGATATCGGTATGGGAAAAATTGGATGTTGCCCCTTACCTTATACCATCAAGTGAAAGTGACTCAGTCGTGTCCAACCCTTTACGACCCCATGGACTATATAGTCCATGAAATTCTCCAGGCCAGAATACTGGAGTGGGTAGCCTTTCCCTTGTCCAGGGGATCTTCCCAACCCAGGGATTGAACCCAGGTCTTCTGCATTGCAGGCAGATACTTTACCAGCTGAGCCACCAGGGAAGCCCAAGAGTACTGGAGTGGGTAGCCTATCCCTTCTCCAGCAGATCTTCCCAACCCAGAAATCGAACCGGGGTTTCCTGCACTGCAGATGGATTCTTTACCAGCTGAGCTACTAGGGAAACCCCATACATTAAAAATAAATTTCAGTGGATTTTATATACAATTTATAGACAATGGACTATTATTCAGTAATTAAAAAGAATGGCATCTTGCCATTTGTGCCAACATGGATAGACCTCAAGGGCATTATGCTAAGTGAAATGGATAGGACAGGAAAAGACAAATACTGTATGATCTCTCTTATATGTGGAATCAAAAAACAAATCCCAAGCTCATAAATACAGAGAACAGGTTGTTGGTTGCTAGAGGCAGGGGGTGAGAAGTCGGAGAAATGGATGAAGGAGGTCAAAAGCTAATGAAAAAAAGAAATGAGGAATGGATACCAAACTTTCCCAGCTAAGTTCTGATAACTGACAGTGGTTCAGTACTTCAGTGAATTGTGAAAATGACTTTGAACCCTTTCATCATTTGTATTTTTTGCATGTTCCTCCCTCTGCCATGGTAAGAGTAAAAGCAAAATTTACTAGTTTACAGGGTGTTTTTTTTTTTTTCTTTTCCATGGAAATTGCTTTTCTTCTCAGTAGTCTAGTTGTTTTGTTTTGTTTTTTTTTTTTAATTTTTAACTTTACAATATTGTATTGGTTTTGCCATATATCAAAATGAATCCGCCACAGGTATACATGTGTTCCCCATCCTGAACCCTCCTTCCACCTTCCTCCCCATACCATCCCTCTGGGTCATCCCAGTGCACCAGCCCCAAGCATCCAGTATCGTGCATTGAACCTGGACTGGCAACTCATTTCATATATGATATTATACATGTTTCAATGCCATTCTCCCAAATCATCCCACCCTCTCCCTCTCCCACAGAGTCCAAAAGACTGTTCTATACATCAGTGTCTCTTTTGCTGTCTCATATACAGGGTTATTGTTGCCATCTTTCTAAATTCCATATATATGCATTAGTCTACTGTATTTGTGTTTTTCTTTCTGGCTTACTTCACTCTGTATAATAGGCTCCAGTTTCATCCACCTCATTAGAACTGATTCAAATGTATTCTTTTTAATGGCTGAATAATACTCCATTGTGTATATGTACCACAGCTTTCTTATCCATTCATCTGCCGATGGACATCTAGGTTGCTTCCATGTCCTGGCTATTATAAACAGTGCTGCGATGAACATTGGGGTACACGTGTCTCTTTCCCTTCTGGTTTCCTCAGTGTGTATGCCCAGCAGTGGGATTGCTGGATCATAAGGTAGTTCTATTTCCAGTTTTTTAAGGAATCTCCACACTGTTCTCCCTAGTGGCTGTACTAGTTTGCATTCCCACCAACAGTGTAAGAGGGTTCCCTTTTCTCCACACCCTCTCCAGCATTTATTGCTTGTAGACTTGGATCGCAGCCATTCTGACTGGCATGAAATGGTACCTCATAGTGGCTTTGATTTGCATTTCTCTGATAATGAGTGATGTTGAGCATCTTTTCATGTGTTTGCTAGCCATCTGTATGTCTTCTTTGGAGAAATGTCTATTTAGTTCTTTGGCCCATTTTTTGATTGGGTCATTTATTTTTCTGGAATTGAGCTGTAGGAGTTGCTTATATATTTTTGAGATTAGTTGTTTGTCAGTTGCTTCATTTGCTATTATTTTCTCCCATTCTGAAGGCTGTCTTTTTACCTTGCTTATAGTTTCCTTTGTTGTGCAGAAGCTTTTAAGTTTAATTAGTTTAAGTTTTATCCTAAAAAATTCCAGGTTGCTAGTCAGATTATTTTTGTTCTTAATAAAGTTTGGTTGCATTGCTTGATTGATAACAGCCCAAATGAACTCCAGCCACACAGCTCCAAAGAAAAAGAATGCAGTAAAGAAGAAAAGAACACCTGTGGAGCTGCCAGAATCTAGGTTGCAGATTGGCAGATGGCAGAACGTGGGGAGGCTTTAGATGATGATGAGGACTGGCCAGCTTTGGGGGACAGCGCCCAGGGACAGCATAACAGGTGTGCCTGGACAATGCAAGGTTGGAAGGCCTGGCGAGTGGAAGCTGCTTCACATTGTCCGTTCAATTGCTGCCTCTGGTCCACACTGCTGATGGCCTTGGGAGTTATCTCTCCAAAGAGTGCTCAAAGAGATGCACTGACTTGGACACACTCCAGGTTTGCCCAGAGGTGCTTTGAAGTGATGGACTGGGTGTTATTTTTTAAATCACTCAAGAATTCTTCCCTTCATAATAAAGAATTTAGAAGGAGTGAGAGCAAAGTCAGAGTGAAAAAATAATATGAACACACAGCATATATCCAACAGAATTAAGTACCTGTGTGTACCGAAAAGCCCTGTCCAAGAATACCCACAACTCCATTCCTATACTCTCAGGGTTGGAATAAAGCATGACTTCCAGAGCCAGACAGCCTGATTCTTATTCCACATATCACCTGCTCTCTGTGATCACTGGTCATTACTCACCCTGCTGGCTCGCAGGTTCTTGTTTCCCAGATGGGTCTCATAACAATTGTGTGGATTCACTTCTATGATCATTTACAAAAAGCACCTAGAAGAGTCCCTGGAGCAGGTAAAAACTACACAGGTGTTAGCTCTTATTCTAATGGTGTTGTAGAGAAGACCTAAAGCTTTTCAGGTAGGCTGCAGCAAGACCTGGAGTGAGTGGCCACAGCCGAGTTAGAGGAGGCCTCTGATCACCAGGTCAAAGAGGAAACAGGCCCTCAGTGGGGAAGCCTGTCTGGACCCACACATGGTGAGACCCTTCTGCTCGTCATTGCTGTGCTCCTTTGGCAGCCATGGTCAGGCTGCCGGGTACCCCCATCCTTGGCTCCCAGGAGATTGTGAACCCTAGGAGGACAATGATTATGTTTTTTCAGGTACTGTTTCCCCTGCAGTGCTAAGCATGCTGCCTCATGGAGAGCTGTGCTCAGTAAACGTTTATCAAATTGGATCCTACCCAATGGAGGAGAGAGAGAATATTATTCAGGGCCTAAGATGTGATCACAGCACTTTTCTTTCAAAACAAGATTGCCTTTTTACACTTTTACTTTGAAATCATCACTTCACTTTTACAAAGGAGGTATTAGAGGCTCAAGGAACTCAGCTCATTTGCTCAAAGTCATGTAGCTGGAAACATCTCTTTCTCCCTGAAGTCCAGGGCTCTTGCAGACCATCCCCCTTCCCCCCAGAGCCCAGGGCAGGCCCAGAGAAAGAAGAGAGGAACCTGGCCAGGGCTAACTATCCCAAGAACGTGGATGTCGGGAGCAGGTGTGTAGGTGGAAAGGGAGGGCTGAATGTTGATCTCTTGTCGTTTCATCAGCAGTTTTTGAAAAATCCCAGTGTATTCCTTGTGGGATTTTCTATAATTCATTTTTGCTCTCGTCTTCCACACTATTTATTTACCTAAGCCTTTGTTCTCTTTGAAACTATTTGAGCCACATGTCATTCATTCGCTGTGTTAAAACCCTGGACCCTTTATCCTGCTCAGGTTTTGTTTTGTTTTTCCTCTCTCCAGCTGCTCCGCATGACTCTCATCCAGCGATGGGTCGCCTTACACTCCCACCCCCACTCAGCCAGTAATAGGTCCCAGGAACAGAGGATCCAGCTTCAAAAATCTATTGTTCTTTTTTGTCTGCTTGTTGTCTGAAGCGTGGCGCAAGGTTAGATCAGTCAGTCTAGGTGTAGTGAAGCCCTGTTACCCTCTCTGGGGGAGATCCTAGCCCCGTAGAAACTTGGCTGGTTTTGGCTCTGGGAGGGAATTCCAGGCTTTGAAGAATCTGTCAATGTTCAACTAACCCCACAAAACCTCTGGACATTTTTTGATGTAACCAAAACTCACACCAAGGGAGGAGGCACTGAGTGTGGCCTCAGAGGCTAGGGAGAGAGAACTGGGGAGCCAACTATGATATTTTCCTCTGAAATTTCAGGCCTCTTTCCCAGGTTCAGGTGTCCAAAAGAATCTGTCTGAGCAAGTCCCATCTCCCCTTAGTGTTGTCCTGAATCGTCTCACCAGTCTGCTCTATGTCTTTGAGGGGACTGTCCGGGTGATTACTTCCTTTCTCACCTGCGGAGTGCCTTCAGAGAATTTGATAAATGAGACCATTTGTCTAGGGCCAAGAAAAGATTACTATCTCCCGGGAGAAGTTGGACACTGATATTTATTTAGCAGTTTTTATATCCCAGGCACAAGGCTGCTTGCCTTACGTGTAGGGTGACCATACATTACAACTTGCTCAGGGCTTGGGATGGGGGCGTGCTTCCTGGGACACTGGGTGTACAGTGCTATTGTTGTTGCTGTTGTTCAGCCACTAAATCATGTCCAGTTGCAACCCCATGAACTGCAGCACACTAGGCTTCCCTGTCCTTCAGTGTCTCCCAGAGTTTGCTCAAACTCATGTCCATTGAGTTCAGGATGCCTCATCTTCTGTCACCCTCTTGTCCTCCAGCCTTCAATCTTTCCCAGCATCAGAGTCTTCTCCAAGGAGTCAGCTCTTCGCATCAGGTGGCCAAGTAGATGCTGTTAGTCCCACCTCCCACCTGAGAAAACTGAGGCCCAAAGAGGCGAGTTAGCTTATGCAATGTGCTAAGTGCTTGTGCTTATGCACTAGCTGATGCTGCATAGTGCACACGTGGTGGACCTGGGAACCCAGTATAAATTGTCTGCCTTCTGATCCAGAGCCTGTCCAACCGTGTTCTTCACAATACAGGGTTGCATCTTCTTCAGATTCTGTAGGCCAGTAGTTCACATCATCTGTTTCTCTCTCCTTTGTCTTATCTGTCTATCTCTAGGCTACTGGAAATGCTTTTCCTTTCCTATTCTCTCCCCCTGCTGACTGAGGAGACTCCTGCTTCCCCTCCTTCAGGAGGTCCTTCTTGACCATCCAAACTAGATCAGGGGTCCTGGCTCCATACTTTGATTAGACAGGTTCAGATCTGAGTCACTGGTTGTTCCTTATTTTCTTGTGTCTGCCTGTGTCCCTTTTCTACCTCCTAGACCAGGATCCAGTAGTAAAAAAGGAAACAGTTTTCATCTTTAGCATTCTTGCTTCTCACAGTGCCTGGCTTATAACTGGGAATCAATAAATAGCTGTCAAATTAACTAACTTATAAAACATCAGAAGGCAACTGTGTGATTTAGTCTCACAGTTTTAGATCTGTGTAAGGACTTATTCCAGAAGACACATTTGTGATACTTGGACCAGCTCTCTTAATTTTATTTCTTTTACTTAGATGGTAAGTGATTTTTGTGACTTAACTTGGCTATTTGGATTGGATTTCAACTTGACCCTTTTCCATGTCTAATGCCCGTGAGTGAAAAATTGTTTTTTATGATGTCACAGATGAGAATGTCCAAGTCATCTAGAGGCTGTGTTGCGGTTATGAAGAAAGGAATTTCTGAAATCAAGCTTTTGCTTAGTCTTTACTGTGGATTTTGCCAGTGTTCTCTGTGTCTCAGATTTCCAAGCTATTACATATTATAGCCTACCTTTGAGATTTGATCTTTCTGGGTAGAAGGGAGAACAGAGGAGTGAGACCCACATACAATTATCTGAGGGTCTCTTCTTTGTTCTCTGACCTTCCTAAAGCTCTTGTTTTGGCATCTGATGGGTGCAAGTCTTGGACAAGTGTGACATTTAGAATCGATGTTCGCCATCACCAAGTGGTACTGTAGGAAGAATGATCCTACATGTTATTGTGGGTTTAAGGAATATAAATAGCTTTTAGTTCATTATCAGCAGTGTTTAAAATGTTAGCCTGGATTGTTCCTACTACCTGGTATCTCATTTTTGTGATTCCCCTGAGCCCTCAATTATGCTGTCATCAGTTGTACACACAAGGACAGAAAACAAATGTTCCAGTCACTCTCTGTAGGCCCAAATCCCTCTGGCAGAGCGTGCAGCATGCTGAGAGGGAATGCCTGAACAGTCGTGCCAAGCCCTGCTTTAACGCCGAAGACTGAGATTGGTCAATAGTAACAACGATGGCAGAACTATATGGAGCAAACTGTGATCCGGGTACCAACCTGCTCACCTTGTCTTCACAATAGCGCTTGGAGCTACATTCTGTTATCATTCCAATTTCATAGGCAAGGGAACCGAGGCCCAACAAGGTTAAGTGACTTGACTAAGCTGCAGACGTGAAGTCAGGCAGTCTGATTCTAGAGCACTTGTTCTTCACCATTATGCCTGAAATAGTGCAGATATCTTGTAAAGTCTGTTCACATCTCATTTAGGCAAAAACCTTTCCTATTATCTTTCCAGTTCTGTGGATGGGGGCATGGCCTGAGGGGAACAGAGATGGTGGCAGTGTCAAGGTGTGCGAAATTTCTTTGTAGAAGTTTTACCTAGGATTTTTTTTTAAAGATACACCTACTTTAGGATTTGGACTGGATGCATTCTAAGTGACATTTCTTTCAAAGCCAAAGTGATCCTTCATCAAACACTGGGATCACAGAAATCTTTTCAGCTGTTTCACTCCCCTTCATTTGTTAGGCTTGAGATGAACCCTTTGGGCTTGCTGTGGTGGATTATGACAGTAAATCCTGAAAGAGATCTGAGTTCAGCTCTGCTGTCTGTGAATATTTGAAATTCCTGTAAGTGGTTGGAAAGAAAGGAACTAGTTTCTGTAGCTCCATGAGATTTAGCATTGGGTGGATCTGTGTGTTGTCTTCCCCTGCTCTGACTCTGAAGGACCTTGAATAAGTTCCTTGAACAACTTTTGGTCTCATTTTCTGAGTTACTAAAACAGTGTGATAACAGCTACCTCTCGAGATCATTTTAAGAATTTAATACAATAATACTTGTAAGGTCTGAGACATAATACAGTGTTTCAATAATCAGAAGGGTCTTAGGACCTTTATCTTTACCAGTGATTTTGACAATTCAAAACAAGGTGAGTTGTGAGGCTCCAGTAAGATTTTTACCATCACTTATAAATTGTCCTTCAAAACTCTTTTATCTTTCACTGTCAGTCATATTTAAGACACAGCGTATCTGCCCATGATTAAATCCACTACCTTTGTCTAGAAAACATCTTGTGTTTCACTAATATTATGTATACCTTGTACAACATGCCATCATTCATTTATTAAACAACAGCCAAAATTAGTGGGCCTTCCCTGGCCTCAGTCTGCTCACAGTCTGGTAGAGGGAGACAGCTGTGCAAACAAGTACATTACAGATACAAGAGGCTTGACCAGTTCTCCCTGACTGGGGTATTCTGGGGGATGGGGGAAGTCACAGTCTGGAAAGACTGCTGATGAAAGAGCTGGGTCTGCACCCTGGAGCCCATGTTCCCCTGGTAGATTGTTGGGGGATGGAGTGTACTAGGGGAAGAAAGTTCCAAGGAGAAGGAAGAGCATGAGGAAATGTTCAGTGGCCTGGCTGAGCAAGGAGCATTCAGGAATAAGTAGGAAATCTCTACATTTGTGCCAAGCACACCTGATGGTCCCATTTGTTGAGTATGGGTAGAGTCCACCTACATCTCACTTAATCCCCACCCACAGCAATTTTGGAAGGTAAACATTGTTATCCAGGATCTTTAGATTTGGAAATTGAGGTTCTAGAGATCAAGGCTTTTGCCTAAGAACATGTTAATGGGGTTCAAGGCTAAGTCTGAAGACAACAGTAATAGCAACGATAATAAAAACAGCAAGCATTCATATAGTCCTCAGCATGCTCTAATACAGCAGCCACTTAGCCACATGCGCTACTGAAATTAATCAAAATGGAAAATTCCGTTCCTCAGTTGCACTAGCCACATTCTGAGGGCTCAGTTGCCATCTATGTCTGGTGACTGCTGTGTTGGAAAATGCAGTTACAGAACATTTCTGTCATCTTAGAATGTTCTCCAGACAGCACTGGTATAAGCACTTTACACATATTAACACATCTAATCCTTACAACTATCCGATGAGGAGGATACAATTATTCAAATTGTACAGATGTAGAAACTAATGCATAAAGGAGATAAGAAACTTAACCAAGGGCCCCTGATGAACAAGTCCAGGTTTTTAAGCACTCTAGTGCCAAACCCATCTATTATTTTCTATATAAAATGAATGAATATTCATAAAAACAACAGAATTCAGTATCTTCTTGTGTAGAAACTAGTGTCTGGTCCTCTGCAGAAAAAATCCTGGGAGCTTACAATTATTGAAAAATCTTTGGTTACACAAGGCTGGTGGTCTTCAAAGATCCTCTTCCTGAAGAACCTCTAAACCCCTTGGCTGGCTTAGTCAAACAGCTCATTTGATGAAATTTATCAGTCAGTTTATTCCTCCACATGGCCAATTCAAGAGTCTCAAGTTCATGCAGTCATAGGTAATGTTCAAATTCCTTCTCATCCTTTTTTTCTTCAGAAAGGTACCTGGGTTGTTATTTTAAGAGCATCATTTTCAAGATGTAAATCCATCTAAAACAGACCTTTTTATTTTTCAAACATAAGAAAAAATCTTCAGACTAGGAGAGTTAAAACTCCTAATTGAGTCCTGCTCCTGCCTCTAAGTAGCTAAATAAACTTGAGTAAGTTACTTTACCTCTCTTAAATTGTTTCTTCAACTGTGATCTCAAAATAACACATATTACAGGATTTTTAAAAAAATCTTCATGAAGGGTACAGTGTTTAAGGATGCTTTGCAAACTATAAAGTACTTTATGTAGCTATAAAGTATGAGATAATTACAGCACAAACGCTAGAGCTTGGGATGCTTTTCTTCTGTAAAACCCTTTAAAGTTTTCAAAGCAGTTGTGGCTTGATAAATTACAGGATAACCAACCCACTGTTAATCATAACATTTGCAAAGTCTCTTTTTTCTTTGACAGAAATAGAGTCGATATTCAATAAGTGTTTGGATGGAGGATGGATGTTTGGTGGATGGGACAGAGGGAAGGAAAGAGCACATAAGGGAAAATAAGACTTGTTCATGGATTTTTAATTCTCCCTTTTTAATTCTGTGTTTTTAAAACACATTTCTTGATATGAACTAAAGGGGAAAAGTCATTAAATAAGAGGCCCTGGATTGATTCATTGACTCAGTAAGCTGTTTGTTTTTCATTCAACAAAAAAAATTTTGTTAAGCAACTACCATCAGCTGAACATTGTGCAAGGTTCAAGGAAAATGCAGTTGAATCTCTCAAGGTTTTTTTTTTTTGGTGCCTATTTCTTCAGCTGCTAATTTTGCTTTTTAAACTTTCTGAGGAATGCTGAATTCACTGACACTTGCATAGTCATGTGAAGGGCCCCAGCAGTGCTGAAAGCTGTGCTTGTCAAAACCCCATCTTAGGAATTGTTTCCTGATGTACACATGAGGCCCATGATCCCTCTATGGGTTGTGAAATGTGTTTATGCAGAAAAGAGAAAGCTCCTCCTCCCCTCTGTTGCTTCCTGGACCTTGGACCTCTTTTCTCCGGGTCGGCACCTCCAAGCTCTATGTGGCCAAAGACATAATGAGGGATGCCAGGGCTGAGACTCACGTGGTCTCAGCAGCATCAGCCCTTGGATCGGATCTGTTAGGCAGAGTGCTCAGAACCTCTCTGGAGGGGAAACCAGGCAATTCTTGCCTCTCACTGGTGCTGTGCCAGCCTGGCCTGAGATTTTCTATGTTCCCTTGGGACTTGAGACTAGACCTTCTTGGGAGGGATTTCTTTCAACCCTCCTGTTTCCAGGCCAGGTGACACTTTTTCAAAGAATCAGTATTTTCAAAGAATCGTGTATGTTATGTCCTGAAAATGGCTGAAAAAGAACCTCCATTTGTGATCCACTTCTCTCCTAGTGGATGTGCGGGAATAGTACAGACTTTCGGGTGGTTCATGGCAGAACTTCAGCTCAAACTCAGATTTTCAAACTCGAAACTCATGGCTCTGAGTAAATGGTCCCTGGTGAACTGACACTTATAAATATATTTCCTTTGTATAAGATGATTATCACATTATAAAGTGAGGGATTCTAGAAAGAACGGGTTTTAGGGTCAGACCAAATAAATTCAAGATGCCACATCCTGGCACTGGTCTTATACCTCTGTGACCTTGGGCAAATTACTTTGCTGCTTCTGTATGTGTTGAAGGGAAGAAAGAATATATGTTGTGAAGGTTGTGAGACAGTATTGAAAGACTTTAATGCAATATCCAGCCTATCCTAGCCATCTGATCAATTTTCTAAAAACGTAGGAAGAATACAACTGTCTCTTGAGAAGAGTTCAGAGGATACTGATGATGCTGGATAGTGATGGTAGTGACACAGCACCCATTAATCCAAGTTTTATTTTTAAGCATTACCTCTATATCACAGCTTCCATGTGATATTGTTATTTTCTGCATGTTATAGCAGACCTTACTGTCTCCAAATCCCATTCTTTTTTTTTCTAATATGTGACAGCAGCTTTTAAATCATTTCTTATTTTTTAATTTTTATTGGAGTTTAGTTACTCCACAGTGTTGTGCTAACTTCCCACTGCACAAGCAAGGTGAATCAGCCATATGTATACATATATCCTATCCCCTTTGGATTTCCCTCCCATCCAGGTCAGCACAGTGCACTGAGCAGAGCTCCCTGCACCACACAGGAGTTCCTCATTAGTCATCCATTCCATAGACAGCAATGCATATAAGTCAGTCCCAACCCCCAATTCGTCCCATTCCCACCCCGCCCCAGTGTCCACACATCTGTTTTCTGTGCCTGTGTCTCTATCTCTACCCTGCAAATCGGTGTGGCTGCTATGAAGAACGTTGTGGAGATTCATTCTTTTTTCATTGTAATACACTCATTCTCAGATTCTAAGCCTAGTAATATCAACAATGAATCTGCTAATCAGAGAGGAAACAAAGAAATATTTTCCACAAATTTATTTTCTTACCTTGCATAACTCCCTTTCAGGATTGAGGTGCCCTATAAGATAACCTCTGCCCATGCTTTATATGTATGGGACCAATAAAAGCAGTCATCAGCAGGAATTCCTTGCCCGTGCTTATAACACGGTGGCCCACCAATGGCCAACCCCTTTTCCAGCAAGGATCTCGGGATCAATATTGTAAGGCCCCAATATTTTGAGGTATACAGATGAGTAAACATTGACTACCTGGTTATCCGATTTTTATTTTGGAGAAAAACCTAGACCCAGCAGTTCGAAATCAAGCTACCTGGATGGGATTCCCAGCCCTGCTTCTGGTGAGCTGTGTGAGCTTGGTTCAGTTCTCATTTCTAAGCTTCAGTTTCTTCCTTTGTAAAAATGAGAATTTTAATAACACCCATCACACTCAGTGGTTGTAAGAATAAAATGAGACATGTACAGAAAGAGGGGGCTTCCCTGCTGGTTCAGATGATAAAGAATCTGCCTGCCCATGCAAGAGACCTGGGTTCAATCCCTGGGTCAAGAAGATCCCCTGGAGAAGGGAATAGCTACCTATTCCAGTATTCTGGCCTGAAAAAATTCCATGGACAGAGGAACCTGGCAGGCTACAATCCATGGGGTCACAAAGAGTTGGACACAACTGAACGACTAACACTTTCACAGAGAGAGAGACTGCCAATACAACTCAAATAAAATGATCTCATATCTAGGGTTTCTTTCTGTCAAAAGTCTTTGTGCCCTGGATGGGGAAATTTATCACCCAGGATTTCCCAGAAAAAAATGTAAAGCACTGTAAGTATATACAAAAAAACAGGGAATTTAATACATAAAAATGGTGACTTAGATTATGAAGGAGCTATAAAGGGTTATATTCCCTGCAAAGCAAGTCAGGGAAATAGCAAAATGGAAGCCATTGCCACCCCTTGCTGGAGGGACATAGGAGGAGGTGGTGTAACCAGAGGCATAGTGGTCCACATGGGCCGAGTGGGAGTCTCGGCCCTGTCGGCACAGCTGAAGTCATGAAGTAGCAGCCCCTTGACACGAGGGGAGTAGGGGAGACGCACTCTGGCTCTCCAGTGCCTTAAGCCTTCAGATCTCCTGGCAGGGCCCTGATTGGGTGGCCTAGTCCCATGGGTCACACGGGTCTGGGAAACAGGGGTCACAGGGGCAGCCACATGATGCTCAGGACTTAGTGAAACCCCTCAGGCCCAGGACTCTTCCAGCCGTAGTCCCAGACTTCAGTCACTTGGTAGCTGGGACCTAATTCCTGTGATAACACAAAACAGGCTGTGATAACCAACACAGAGACTTACAAAGAGGCTTTTCCTCCACCACTGGGCCTCTGCACAATAACTGAGGTTCCAAGTCGCTGTGCCCAAGAAAGTAGAATATAGAAAAAGCTTTAGGAGAAAGCCTAGAAAGTTGTTGGCATGCAAGAGACCTCGTAGTGGCCCACTAGATCCTGCTTTCTGGAAAAGCCTGCTTGTTGAGCAGCCACAGCCTTCAGTAGCTAAGGATCTGTGGCTTGAGGATGGACCTTCACCCTTTCACATGCCTGACTCCTGCAGAACTCAGCATAGACCCCCTCCTTGGAAATCCCCTGAATCCCTGAAGGTGAGCTAAGCTGCTGTGCAATTCTCCTCGTCCGCCTTTCTTCTACTTCTCTTTATCCCATTTCTCCTCCTTCTTCTCCTTCTCTTTCTTCTTCTTTGATTATTTTCTTAAAATTTTGTAGCATATAGCTGATTTACAGTGTTGTGTTAGTTTCTGCTATGCAGCAAAGTGAATCAGTTACACATACATCCACTCTTTTTAGATTCTTTTCCCATAAGGGGCATTGCAGATTATCAATCAGAGTTCTCTGTGCTATAGAGTAGGTCTTTGTAGTCAGTTTAGTTCAGTTCAGTCACTCAGCTGTGTCCGACGGTTTGCAACCCCATGGACTGCAGCACATCAGGTTTCCCTGTCCATTACCAACTCCCAGAGCTTGCTTAAACTCATGTCCATCATAGTCAGTGATGCATTCCAACAATCTCATCCTCTGTTGTCCCCTTTTCCTGCTGCCTTTAATCTTTCCCAGCATCAAAGTCTTTTCTAAGGAGTCAGTTCTTTGCATCAGGTGGCCAAAGTATTAGGGCTTTAACTTTAGCATCAGTCCTTCCAGTGAATATTCAGGACTCATTTCCTTTAGGATTGACTGGTTTGATCTCCTCGCAATCCAAGGGACTCTCAAGAGTCTTCTCCAACACCACATTTCAAAAGCATCAATTCTTCAGTGCTCAGCTTGCTTTATGATCCAACTCTCACATCCATACATGACTACTGGAAAAACCATAGCTTTGACTAGTTGGACCTTCACCAGCAAAGTAATGTCTCGGCTTTCTAATAGGCTGTCTAGATTTGTCATAGCTTTTCTTCCAAGAAGCAAATGTCTTTTAATCTCATGTCTGTAGTCACCATCTGCAGTGATTTTGGAGCCCAAGAAAATAAGGTCTGTCACTGTTTTCATTGTTTCCCCATCTATTTGCCATGAAGTGATGGGACCAGTAGTCATGTATGGATGTAAGAGTTGGACTATAAAGAAAGCTGACTGCCAAAGAATTGATGCTTTTGAACTATGGTGTTGGAGAAGACTCTTGAGAGTCCCTTGGACCTCAAGGAGAGCAAGCCAGTCAATCCTAAAGGAAATCAACCCTGAATATTTATTGGAAGGACTGATGCTGAAACTGAAGCTCTGATAGTTTGACCACCAGATACAAGGAACTGATTCACTGGAAAAGACCCTGATGCTGGGAAAGATAGAAGGTAGGAGAAGAAAGGGACGGCAGAGGATGAGACGGTTGGATGACATCATCAACTCAATGGACATGAGTTTGAGCAGGCTCCGGGAAATGGCGAAGGACCAGGAAGCCTGGTGTGCTGCAGTCCACGGGGTCCCAAAGAGTCTGACATAACTGAGTAACTGAACAACATACCAATCCCATTCTCCCAGTTTGTCCTCCTCCATCCCTGCTTTCCCCCTGGTAATCACGTGCTTGTTTTCTACATCCGTGATTCTACTCCTGTTTTGTAAAAAAGTTGAATATGTGTGTTTTTTAGATTCCATACATAAGTGATATTATATGTTATTTGTCTTTCTCTGATTTATATCTAGGTCCATCCATGTTGCTGCAAATGGCATTATTTCCTTCTTTTTGTGACGGAGAAGTATTCCATTGTATACACAAATACACCGTATCTTCCTTATCCATTCATTCTTGATGGACATTCAGGTGACTTCCATGTCTTGGCTGTTGTAAACAGTACTGCAATGAACATCAGAGTACAATCCGTTCAGATTGTACTTTTCTATGGATATATGCCCTGGGGTGGGATTTGTTGGATCACATTATAGTTCTGTTTTTAGTTTTTTAAGACACCTCCATATTGTTCTCCACTGTGGTTAGAGGCCCTGCAGTTCTTCCTGTCCCATCTGATCCCTGCATTTCAATGTTCCATCTAGGCTTCTCCTTCCCTCCCTCCCACAGGACTGTGAGCAGCACTAGGACAAGAGCTGTCATCTTATCATCACGTCCCCCACATAGGAACTTTCACTTCCTACTGTGTACTAGCCACTGTGGTCGGTGCTGGGGATCTAAGCATGTTTGCAAGGCAATGCCAGCTTCCAGCAGCTTTTATGATTGCAAGAGAGACAGACGGGGTGCAGTAATTCTGTAAATTACCAGTGTCTTGTGTGTTAGGGAAGTCCAAGAAGGTGTCAGAGCATCTTTCCTGGAGGAGCAGGGAAGCCTTCCGAGGAAATAACATTTGAGTTAGGAAGGAATTGGAGTTCACCTGGCAGAGAGGTTGGGGAATGGCATTTCAGGCAGAGGGCAGAGTGGATGCAGAGGTCTGGAGGTGGGAAGGAGCACTGAGGATTAGACATGGAGCGTGGGGCAGCATGGCCCAGAGTCCATGAGGCGGGAAGGAGCTGTCCTCTCCCACATCCCAGCCTCTGTGCTCTGCCCTGACGCTCTCCACTTCCTGCCTGTGTCCTCACTGGGAATGTTTCCGTGTTTGCATGTCCCACGTATAAAACCCCGTATGTTGTATTATGTGTTGAAGGTGCTCATTGAATGAATGATGGATGACCCAAGGCTCTAAACAGTCTAACTCCCCCCTTGCATTTGTAACTTCACCTGCCCAGTAAGTATCAAGGAACACAGTCCATGTGGAGGAGCAGCCTGAGCTTATACCATTTATGGGACACTCTCTGCCACCTGGCATTCTTTCAACAGAAACTTACTGTTAGTCACTCTACCCTTTACACTGAGAGTTCTGGAAAGAGTAGTATTAAGAATGCTGACCCAGAGATGCTGAGAAGATCCCGTCATCGAATGATTCTATTGCCTTCTTTGAGATTGAAATGTGATGGGTTAAACTAGGTTCCCTTCAGCCCTGTTTCTTACTAGCAATGTGATCTTGGACAGGTCACTTCACCAAAACATAGGCCTTCCCTCTTTCACTAATGTGTGGTGTTAATAGCATCAGCGTGACAGGCTTCATATAAAATGAGACTATACTTGTAACTATTCAGCACAGTGCCTGGTAGTTTGGGACCCAAACTCACTGATGAGCATTGCTTCTATCATTCTGTTAGAGTCGCTATCATTATTCCTGTGTTCGAGACCATACACTGTGTGTGCTGGTGTGTGCCAAGTCGCTTCAGTTCATGTCCCGCTCTTTGCAACCCTGTGGATCATAGCCCTCCAGGCTCCTCTGTCCATGGGTTTCTTCAGACAAGAATACTGGAGTGGTTTGCCATGCCCTTCTCCCGGGGATCTTCCCAACCCAGAGATCGAACCCAACCCAGTTCTGTTACATCTCCTGCTTTGACAGGCAGGTTCTTTACCAGAAGCCATACCCTGACCAGAGAAAGGCAAAAATAGACAGGCCTCTTAGTTCCCCTGGCAGGCTGGTATGCTCTTTTGGTTTCTAGTCGAGACTGGCCTACACCTGGAATGCCTTCTCAGCGTTGTTTGGTGTTAAAAAATAAATTAATTAAAGAGTGTCTTGGGTGTGTTCTAGCTTTCTTGCTTTCTTTTTTAAGAGGATTCCGTTTTGTTTTCTCACAGGAGTGATTGGAGCAGATGTGAAGGGGCACGGCCTCGCCTGTGAGGGACAGCCGGTGACGTCACGGCTGGCTGTCATCTGTGGAACATCTTCTTGTCACATGGGCGTGAGTCTGCCGAGCGGGTGAGGGCGGGGCCGCCACACTCGGGTGGACAGCCCAGCCAGGGGGGAGATCTGAGCTGCTGGCTCCTGGGACCCCTCAGCAACTTCTCTTTCTGTCGCCTGTGCCATGTCGAGCGGAAAGCACAGCGCTCCTTCCAATAGCCTTGCTTTGATTTGCCAGATCTTTTTACAGGGGTCAGATTTGTAAAAAGTGTAAAAAGGCATGAACCCACCTTTGACATTACCCGGGCCAGAGAGCTGAGGGGCGAGGAGTGAAATCGGATCCAGAGATGGCAATGCCTCACTCCCAGACAATCTGTCCCTAATGGGTAGCCAAGTCTTCTCTGCACAGAGGTGTCTGTTTCCCTTGGCAGCCAGGCTTTCCCTCAGTCAATATAAATCCATCTCCCTGGGAGCGGTCTGATGATGTATAGAATTAGGCTGCATATCATGACTTCAAAAGCACACTGATAAGCAATTTTCACTCTGTTAATTTTTCTCCATGAATTAGTGGAAAGGCTTTCTCCAAGATTACAGTTAAAATTTAGTGCCTGCCCTAAAATTTATATCTTCTTTAAATGCCTGAGTCTGAAAGCATTCCATTTCGATAAGTACCCATTTCTACCATATTTTTATTTAAAAGGCATTACTCTGTTAAAGTTAGATGGACGATCCTTGGATTTTTCCCAGATGAGTAAAATAGAGGGGAGCATTGGGGGAGGAAGAGGAAGGCCTGGAGACAGGAGTAAGGGTTAGAGGGGGATCTGGGATACAGTCCAGGGCAGAAACCCTACCACAGTGGAGGAACTCGTAGGCCCTGAGAAACTGTGTTTAGTTACTGTGGGGACCAATGAGCCTGTTATACCATGTAATACTTTGGTTGAGTAAATATTGATGCATTTACTTATCCACTGATCCTTTGCTCTTGTGCTAAACCCTGGGGACATAAGCATGATATGAGTCTTCCCATTGGTGAGATAGAATGATAACAGGTACTATGGTACAAGGCCCCTTGGTGTAGATTCAGATTGAACTTGAGAAGCTGAGCATCTAGTATGCAGCAGACATGGTGTCAGGGTTCTCACACATTTCATAGAGATGACGGGGCCACCGGACTGGTTTCCAATCCCAGTTCCTCCACTTCCTAACGATGGGCCCTTAGACAGCATTTAGCCTCTCTGGACCCCGGATTCCTCTGTGAGATGAGAGAGTTAGAGTACATGTCTCATAGTGCGGTGAGGATGAATCGAGGTGTGCGCACAGGGAGTAAGCACTTTGCCAGGGCTAGCTCCCCATCGCTAGCACTGGTGTGCTGGGCAGAAAGGATACAGTGCCTGCCTAGGAAGGGTCCAGGCTTAGAGACAACTTCCTAAGAGGACAGTACACTGGACTTCTTAAACCTCCTCAAAAAATTTTTCTTCTGCTTGTTTCTGTGGACACACTTTTAAATGGAACTTCTTGAAAAGTCCTGGCCTCTGTCTTTCCCTCAGCAGCCCTGTCATAAGGCTTGGCTGTCCCTGAAGGGAGAAATCTACGGAGGCCTAAGGCCACCGTGAGCTGGAGGGCAGGAGGTGCCCACCAGGACACTCAGCCCTCATCTCCCGCTCTGTGAGTCTACACTATCCAGCTTGTCTTCACTGAACACTGTTTTAAGCCTGTTGCAATCATCTCCCATTTTCACAGGGACACGTCTAACCTGGTTTCTCCTATAAAGTCTTAAGTATTGAATACTTTTACCCCACTCAGTTTGGATTTGTGAGCAACAGCAAATCTGTTTGAACGTGAGTCTATGACATCCCCATGTCTTAATTTCCTGGTGTCTTCATGGAAATGGTGCTGGCTTGTTGTATACCATCTAGTTTACAAATTAAGCAACTAAACCCTAAGAAAGACCAGACATTTTCCCAAGGTCACAAAACTTACGCTGGAGCTGAGAACGCAGGTCTAACTCTGCCTGAGTCCCACATGCATCCCCTCGGTGACTTCCTGTGCTGTGCACAGTTTTAAAGGGCCAGTACTGGAGTGGAGCGAGCTTGGGCTTCAGAGTCAGACAGGTGTAGGTTTGGACATCTGCTCATGCACATTTTGACCCCATGACCTGATGTGAGCTACTGAAGTTCTCTGAGCCTCAGATTCTTGATCCATCACACTGAGGGTGAGGATGCCCATCTTAAAGGGTTGCTGGGTAACATGAGTTATGTACATACATCCCCTATGCATAATAGACATTCAGAAATGGTGGAGATTCTTATTACACTTCCCTAGTGATAAAAAAGGCTCACATGAAGCAACTGTTGGGACTTTAACAAGTTTGATGGGCAGCTGCAGTTGGTTGCAATGAATGAGGGCCATAAAATGCCGGTTTATTATGGTCGTGTTGTGCTGGAAATAAAGTCCCCACCCCCACCCCGCTTTGTACTTGGGAGTGGGAAGGGACCTCCTGGGCCAAGGGGATTAATCATCAGCTTTAATGTTATGTGGTGAGGGCGAGACTGTGGTCATGCTGGCATCGGAAAATGCCTTTGATCTGGCTCAGGTGCTGGGCGCCCAGCGAGCCAGCAACAATGACACCTTTGTGAGGTCTCAGAGAGGTGCAGGTCTGAGGAAACACTCTCCAGGAAGCTCAAGGACCCTCTTTGTTGTGGTTCTGGCAAGTAAAACCACCAACTGTCAGGAAAAATTCTCCAAACAGAACACAGGGACTAGAGGGGTCTGTGGGGTTTTCAAAAAGTGATTTCCAGCTTGGTCTGAAGGATTCTCTTTCTTCCTGTCTCCTCACTGCTCATGTTTCTAATTCTAATTTTGATTGGGGCAAAACTCCCAGGAATATTTTGCATTTGATCCAGGTTGCCTCTTTCTAGGTCACCCAGAGTGAATGAATGAAGGAATGTCCAAGTAACAAGTCCTTTAGAGTTGCCTTTCTTCACGTCCCTGTTACTTCCAGGAATCTAGAGGAAAAAGCCTGAGGTTGAACATAAGCCTTACTAATCAGGCCTTTGATATTTTAGAAGATACAAGTGTGGGCTGCACATTTATCTTCCTTGTAGATGATTTAATTAACAAGGAAAAAGAATACTGTTCTTTTTTTAACTGCATGAAAGCAGAGCTGCTTGTTCAGAGTTAATTACTACCAAGTCACCAAAACCCAAGATCATACGCAGCAGGGGTGAGCCAGAGGTTGAAAAGTCATGGGGTCAGATGGAGCTGATCCCTGCCATCGCTCCCAGCACCCCTTTTCTCGAGCTGTCAAGTCAGGTCGTAACTTGGCAACTTGTCTTCAGTCAGCGTGACAGATGGGGAGAGGACCCTGGGGCGGAGGGTGGGGAAGCATTGAAGAGGTAAGGTTTGAGCAGAACAATAGTTGGTGAGACCTAGGAATTACATCTGCATCTTAAATCACTCAGAACTGAAGTTTTTTCATTTTAGGTGAACGTAGACCTGATGATTAGCTATCACATAGTGGGTGTAATTTCAAAGGCAGGCTCTTACATTGCCTTTACCACTCACTTAGGTAAGATACTTCATCTTTTAGTACCTCTGTAACTTCGTCTGTTTTATGTGGGCAATAGTATTTACATAACATTGTTTTGAGGATTAAGTGAAGTAATGTTTGTAAGCAGTTTGGCACTGTTCCTAGCACCATATACCAAATATGGCATTATTGTTAAAAGTGATTCAAGAGCCGACTCATTGGAAAATACCCTGATTCAGGGAAAGATTGAAGGCAGGAGGAGAAGAGGGTAACTGAGGATGAGATGGTTGGCTGGCATCACTGACACAATGGACATGAGTTTGAAGAAACTCCTGGAGTTAGCTAAGGACAGGGAAGCCTGGCATGCTGCAGTTCATGGGGTTGCAGAGTCAGACACAAATTAGTGGCTAAACAGCAACAACAGCAATGCTAGAATGATCCATGTGACAATGGGTTCAAATTAAAAACATCAAGATAAACTCATGTTGAGTTTCTTGTAGATCTCAGATGCATATATAGAGAGAGAAATATTTATAGACATATGTAGGTATTCAGTTTAGTAAACCTACATGCATTTCCTAGCTGTGATAGTGGAGGGGTCTTTCAAACAAGGACACCCTAGCAGCTAGTTGCTACAAGCACTCCTGGTGCCTAGATCTTCATTTCTAATACTGTTTTCCAATAAAAAGTATCAGGGCTTCTTGGAGAAATGGTTGATTCTAGGACCTCAGATATGCAGAGGACACCACCCTTATGGCAGAAAGTGAAGAAGAAAAAAGAGCCTCTTGATGAAAGAAGAGAATGAAAGAGTTGGCTTAAAGCTCAACATTCAGAAAACTAAGATCATGGTATCCAGTCCCATCACTTCATGGGAAATAGATGGGGAAACAGTGGAAACAGTGTCTGGCTTTATTTTGGGGGGCTCCAAAATCATTGCAAATGGTGACTGCAGCCATGAAATTAAAAGATGCTTACTTCTTGAAAGGAAAGTTTATGACCAACCTAATTCAATTCAGTCCAGTTGCTCAGTCATGTCCAACTACTTGTGACCCCATGAACCGCAGCATGCCAGGCCTCCCTGCCCATCACCAACTCCCAGAGTCCACCCAAACCCATGTTCATTGAGCCGGTGATGCCATCCAACCATCTCATCCTCTGCCGTCCCCTTCTCCTCCTGCCCTCAATCTTTCCCAGCATGAGGGTCTTTTCAAACGAGTCAGCTCTTCGCATCAGGTGGCCAAAGTATTGGAGTTTCTGCTTCAGCATCAGTCCTTCCAATGAATATTCAGGGCTGATCTCCTTTACAATGGACTGGTTGGATCTCTTTGCAGTCCAAGGGACCCTCAAGAGGCTTCTCCAACACCACAGTTCAAAAGCATCAATTCTTCTGCGCTCAGCTTTCTTTATCACCCAACTCTCACATCCATACATGACCACTGGAAAAACCATAGCCTTAACTAGGCAGACCTTTGTGACAAAGTAGTGTCTCTGCTTTTCAATATGCTGTCTAGGTTGGTCATAACTTTCCTTCCAAGGAGTAAGCGTCTTTTAATTTCATGGCTGCAGTCACCATCTGCAGTGATTTTGAAGCCCAGAAAAATAAAGTCAGCCACTGTTTCCCTATCTCTTTCCCATGAAGTGATGGGACCGGATGCCATGATCTTAGTTTTCTGAATATTGAGTTTTAAGCCAACTTTTTAACTCTCCACTTTCACTTTCATCAAGAGGCCCTTTAGTTCTTCTTCACTTTCTGCCATAAGTGTGGTGTCATCTGCATATCTGAGGTTATTGATATTTCTCCCAACCAACCTAGACAGCATATTAAAAAGCAGAGACCTTACTTTGCCAGCAAAGGTCCATCTAGTCAAGGCTATGGTTTTTCCAGTAGTCATGTATGGATGTGAGAGTTGGACTATAAAGAAAGCTGAGCACCAAAAAATTGATGCTTTTGAACTGTGGTGTTGGAGAAGACTCTTGAGAGTCCTTTGGACTGCAAGGAGATCCAACCAGTCCATTCTAAAGGAGATCAGTCCTGAGTGTTCATTGGAAGGACTGATGCTGAAACTGAAACTCCAATACTTTGGCCACCTGATGTGAAGAACTGACTCAATTGAAAAGACCCTGATGGTGGGAAAGATTGAGGGCAGGAGAAGGTGATGACAGAAGATGAGATGGTTGGATGGCATCACCGACTCAATAGACATGAGTTTGGGTAAACTCCAGGAGTTGGTGATAGATAGGGGGGCCTGGCATGCTGTGGTCCATGGGGTCGGCAGCCCAACCCGGACACCACTGAGCAACTGAACTGAACTGAACTGGGGACTGAGGCAGGAAATAGACAAGATGATCCTAGAGTATCTTGCAGTAGCACCAAAAATAAAGAAATGTTAAAAAAAGAAAACACTGTAACAATTTGAGGGGACCTCCCTGTTTGCTCAGATGGTAAAGAATCTGCCTGCAATGCAGGAAACCATGGTTCACTTGTTTAGATCCCTGCATCAGGAAGATCCCCTGGAGAAGGGAATGGTAACCCACTCCAGTATTCTTGCCTGGAGATATAAATAAAGTGTATTGGATTATAACCCAAAGTGTCACATATATATTATGAATATGAGCCCATACTGATATAAATAAGTAAATAGAAGAGACAAATCTCCCAGGCAGGAGAATTCCAAATAATTTATGTAGATATATACCACCCCCCCAAGGAGGTGGAGCATAACTTCCTACTCTTAAAGCATGAGCTACACATGGTAACTTTCTTTCAAAGAGGAAGGACAGTACAAAAAGGGGGAAAAAGAATAATTTTGCAATGGAGAAATCTGAGCTCTAACTTTAGCCAGGTGATCAAGGTCAGCACCAACAGTGATAAGTAATGTTGATAGTATGTACTATTGCCATGATGTGAGGAGAATGGCACTTTATCTCTGTTATCTTCCTCCCCCAAACCCATAACCATAGTCTAATTAATCATAAGAAAAACATCAGACAAATTCCATTTGAGAGACATGCTACAAAATACCTGACCAGCACCATCCAGGCCATCAAGAAACAAGGAAAGTCTGAGAAATTATCGTAGTCAAGAGGAGTCTAAAGAGATGTAACAACTGAATGTAGTGTGGCATCCTGGATGGGATCCTAAAACAGAAGAAAGATGTTAGATGAACATTAAGGAAATCTGAATCAAGTAAGGTCTTTAGTTAATGATAATATATCATCATTTTTTAATCGTGACATATTAGCTTAATGTAAGATATTAATGACAAAACTAGGTGTCAAATCTATGAAACTGTACTATCTTCCCAACTTTTCTGTAATCTAAGCTGTTTTAAAATTAAAAGTTCATTAAAAAAATATTTATTAAATCGTTCACTCATTACCAAAATGTTTTCTTGTATTTGCCTGGCTAAGTACTAAGGGTATTAAGATAAATAAGATAAAGTGTCATGCCTGCCTTCATGGACAAAGACAGACAAGGAGGAGATGACCACAGGTCAGAGTGGTAATTCTGATGGTAAATTTAAGACTAGAATGTGGAGGAGTGGGGGCTACCCTGATGGCTCAGACAGTAAAGAATATGCCTGCAGTGCAGGAGACTGGGGTTCAATCCCTGGGTCCGTAAGATCTCCAGGAGAAGGAAATGGCTACCCACTCCAGTATTCTTGCCTAGGAAATCCCATGGACAGAGGAGCCTGGCGGACAATGGTCCATGGGGTTGCAAAGAGTTGAACACAACTGAGCAACTAACTCTTTCACTTTCACTTTCACATGGAGAATGGGACCAGTCAAGTCTTCAGTAGACAGAGAAGCTTTCCTGTAGCATGTAGTACTTACAGGATTGTAGTTTCCCCACTGCATGGGGATGCTCTTCCTACTCAGTTTCAGGCACCAGATCCCCACCTAGTCTCACCCTCTTACTCTTTATCTTGGTCTTTTGTGTCTACAGCACCCATCACTGAGTTCCTATACTCCTGGATGGTTTGTAGGTATTGCAGACCCACTGGGATAGGACTGTAGAAAAGGAGAAGGTCACAGCTAAGAGAGAGTGGGCGAGTTTCTCTGCCTTAGTCTCTTTAGCAAGTGGCATCTGCAGAGGTCACGAGAGAGGTGGAGAAGGAAGGGAGTCCATAGGCACAGATAGGTCCACAGTCACAACTCCCAGGGAAGGAGCCAGGTTCCTGTGCATGATTCACTAGGGCCTGCAGTTGTCAACCTTTAGGACCAGTGTTCTCAGGAGTACTCTCTATACTGAGGTTCACCCTGGGCCCCTCAACAACATGTTTGGAAAACAGACTGTATGCTAGGCATTGATTGGCAAGGAGGGGTTTGGCATGGTTCTATGAGCAGTAAGAAGCTCAAACAATCAGAAAACTCAGCATAGTGCTTCTCCTGGCATTTGAGGCAGGACAGTTCTACACTGCGCTGAATGGATAAAGTTCAGCATCCCTGGTCCAGCCTCAGTCATTATCAGAAGACAGGCAATAGTATTGGCTGCTGCCATCTATTGAGCACCTACAGTGTACCAGGCACTGTGCTAAATCCTGTATGTCTTGTCATCAGCTCAGCAGTCCTGTGAGCTGGGCACCATTACTCTCCCCATTTCACAAGTGAGGATATGAAGGTAAAGAGCAGTTAAGTGGGTCACACCATGTGCAGGAAGTGGGGACTGACCCCCCTCTAGGAGACTGAGCCCAGAGTCCTTGCTCTTCCCTTTCAGGTCCATCAGTTCAGTTCAGTTCAGTCGCTCAGTCGTGTCCGACTCTTTGCGACCCCGTGAATCGCAGCACGCCAGGCCTCCCTGTCCATCACCAACTCCCGGAGTCCACTCAGACTCACGTCCATTGAGTCAGTGATGCCATCCAGCCATCTCATCCTCTGCCGTCCCCTTCTCCTCCTGCCCCCAATCCCTCCCAGCATCAGAGTCTTTTCCAATGAGTCAACTCTTCGCATGAGGTGGCCAAAGTACTGGAGTTTCAACTTCAGCATCATTCCCTCCAAAGAAATCCCAGGGCTGATCTCCTTCAGAATGGACTGGTTGGATCTCCTTGCAGTCCAAGGGACTCTCAAGAGTCTTCTCCAACACCACACTTCAAAAGCATCAATTCTTCTGTGCTCAGCCTTCTTCAAAGTCCAACTCTCACATCCATGCATGACCACAGGAAAAACCATAGCCTTGACTAGATGGACCTTTGTTGGCAAAATAATGTCTTTGCTTTTGAATATGCTGTCTAGGTTGGTCATAACTTTCCTTCCAAGGAGTAAGCGTCTTTTAATTTCATGGCTGCAGTCACCATCTGCAGTGATTTTGGAGCCCCCAAAAATAAAGTCTGACACTGTTTCCACTGTTTCCCCATCTATTTCCCATGAAGTGATGGGACCGGATGCCATGATCTTCGTCTTCTAAATGTTGAGTTTTAAGCCAACTTTTTCACTCTCCACTTTCACTTTCATCAAGAGGCTTTTTAGTTCTTCTTCACTGTCTGCCATAAGGGTGGTGTCATCTGCATATCTGAGGTTATTGATATTTCTCCCAGCAATCTTGATTCCAGCTTGTATTTCTTCCAGTCCAGCATTTCTCATGATGTACTCTGCATATCATAGCTTTTCTCAATTCCCCAGGGGAGAGGGAGAGCAGACTCGATTGAAATAAGGGCCAGTGTTGTTGCAGACATCTCCTCAAAGAAAAGATTTGAATGACAAATACCTGGGAAGATGCTCATGCCATTAGTCACTAGGGAAATGCCAATTCAAACCACCGTGAGATCCACTACATGCTTGTGAGAATGGCTGACATTGTGATGAAGGGGCAGGAAATTAGAACCTAACACACTGCTGAGGGGAATGTGAAATGGTACAACCACTTTGGAAAGTAGTTTAGCACTCTCTTACAAAGTCAGCATACACCTACTGTGTGACCCCACTGTTCCACTCATAAAAGCATTATGTCTATACAGAAACTCATGCAGGAATAGTAGTAGTAGTTCATAGTAGTTCAAGTTCATAGCAGTCTCATTTGTAATAGCCCCAAACTGGAAACAACCCAAATGCCTGTCAACAGTGAATAGATAAACTATTGGTCCATTGTTAGAATGGAATACTACTAAGCAATAAAAGGGAATGAGCTATTAATATGATACAACATGGATTCATCTCAAAGTATTAATTATGCTCAATGAGAGAAGCCAAACAGAAAGAGTATAAACTATATGTAATTCCATTTATTAAAAATTATTAGGAAATGCATTATATATATATTTATGTCTAATAGATAATGACAGAAAGCAGATCAGTGATTGCCTATGGTGGGGCCATGGGCAGAATGAGGACCGGGAGGATAGGATTATAGATGGGCACAAGGAAACTTTTGGGGGTGATGGATATACTTGTGTGTTAGTCGCTCAGTTGTGCCTGACTCTTTGTGACCCCATAGATTGCAGTCCACCAGGTTCCTCTGTCCATGAGATTTTCCAGGCAAGGATACTGGAGTGGGTTGCCATTTCCTTCTCCAGGGGATCTTCCCAACCCAGGGATCGAACCCAGGTCTCCTGCACTGCAGGCAAATTCTTTACCGACTGAGCTACAAGGGAAGCCTGGATATACGTACCTTGATTATAATAATATCTTCATTTGTGGTTGTCTTCTATGTCAAAATTTATCAAACCAGATATTTTAAATATGTGCAACTTAATGAATACCAATTATAGTTCAGTAAAGCTTTAAAAAAAAAAAATACCAGAAAATAAGAACAATAATAATACTGCCTACAGTAACTTATATAGTGCTTACTATTTTCCAGGCACAATATCTCTAAAAATGGTTTAGTCTTAATTTAAAAAATAGTACATAGTAGATGCTCAATAAATATTAGTTGTCACTTCTTTCCTTCTAACCCAAGTAAATTCTCTAGGTAGTCTGACATATTTACTGTTGTGTTCTTTGGTCCCTAGCACAGACTGATAGGTATGGTTATTTGTATTTTTTAAATATTTTATCTTATATTAGAATATAGTCGATTAACAACATTGTGATAATTTCAGGTATACAGCAGAGCAACTCAGCCATACATATACATGTATCCATGCTCCCCCAAACTCCCCTCCCATCCAGGCTGCCACATAACATTGAGCAGAGTTTCCTGTGCTATGCAGTAGGTCCTTGTTGGTTATCCATTTTAAATGTAACGGTGTATACATGTCGATCCCAAACCCCCTGTCTCCTCCTCCCACTTTCCCTCCCCACTCATGATTACCAGGTGTGCTTATCTGTGTTTTAATGGTGGGGATTCCCTGGTGGCTCAGCCCGTAAAGAATCTGCCTGCAATGTAGAAGACATGGGTTCAGTCCCTGGGTCAGGAAGATCCCCTGGGGAAGAGAATGGCAACCCACTCCAGTATTTTTGCCTGGAGAATTCCATGGACAGAGGAGCCTGGTGGGCTACAGTCCATGGGGTCACAAAGAGTTGGACAAGACTCTGTTTAATGTTACCAGCTCATATCTTATAGGAAGCTGACTTGCTTATCAGGTCCACACTAGTGGGTCCATGTCTCTGTTACCCCTCTCATCCCATCCTGTCCGGTTTAGAGCTGGTGTATAATATTCATAGATGCTTAGTGACTACGTGGCTGGATTGCTTCCCCACCAGCACCACCACTTCCCTTGCTGACAAGCGTGCAAGTGCTTGAATTTTCCTAAGTCTCCTTTCACACCTCCCCACTGCAGTAGGGCCGTCTTTCATCATCTGTTTCTGCTGAGGGGCGGGGGGGGCGGCTGACCAACTGGTAGAAGCTCCCCCGTCCAGGATGCTGTCAGTCTGTCTCCTACCCCTACCTTGCCAGTGATACCTGGGAGCTCACTTGGCTTCTCTAGGAAGTGAGAGCCTCAGTAAACAGCTTTACTTCAGCAGGACCTGCTTTCTCTTCCTTCCTCCATCTCACAGTCCTCCAGAGCTCTCCATTCCCATCCATCATGGGTCCCTGGAAGAGAACGGGGTCTCTTCTCAGCAGCTCTTCAGGATGCACCTTGGCCCAGAGTAGATCTGCAGCTTGATCTCTGCTCTGTTTGGAAACGAGGGCTCAGGAGTCCTAGAGTCCTGAGCTCTAACCAGAGAAAACACCCCTCAGACCAGGCCACGTCGTTGGAACTGTGCTCTTTGGGTGATGATTATAACAGTGGAGTGCTCTACCCAGGTCTAGACTGAGGGACAGAGGGTGCCATACATGGTTCCTTACAAGGGAAATGCAAATTCAAACCACACTGAGACTCACGACATACTTGTTAGAAGGACTGAAGTTTGATAAGCATGTGGAACTGGAACCCTCACAGGCTCCTGCCGGGTACGTGAAATGGCACAACCACTTCGGAAAATAGTTGAGCAGTTTCTTATAAGAGACTCTCACATGTGCTGTGCGATCCAGCCATTCCGCTCCCATAAAAGCTGGGCAGGGCCGTCTGGTCCCGTGTGTCTGGAAGCCCACCAGGAACACAGCAAAGCCAGGTAACACAAGACCTTTCATGAGGTCAGAACAAATGAGAGTGTGTCAGCTGGCATGAGCCCAGTTTTCCACAAAAGACGGCAGCTCGCCTGGAAGAATGGTTGTGGCAGAGGGAAGAATCGAAATTAGCAGCAGTAACAACAGCAGCTAATATTTACTGCATGCTTATGATGGGGTAAGAAATGTGCATCTATTATTGTATCTAACTCTCATAATAACCTTATGCAGTTATCAATGTTATCCTCTCGTTTTATAGGGACTGAACCTGGGTTTCAGAGAGGCAAAGTACTTATCCAAGTCCATAGCTAGTAAGTCCTGGAGATGTTTCTAACCCAGGCTGTTTGATTCCAGAGCTCACATTGTCAGCTCTTTGCAGAACAATGAGACAGGGGCCATGGGATGGTTGGTTGTGCACATGGGTGTTTCGTGGGAATGGGGTGAAGCGACTACAAGGCAGATCTTTTTCAAAGTCTGGTGATAACTGCACAGTGAGGCCTGGGTGCAGTTCAACCACAATGTTCTCATTTTCCCTCCTTCTCAGTCTCTCAAATCACTGCCCTTTAAGGGGCCCCCAGACTAATGATAACAATAAAAATAAACAGCATCACTTGTCAACCACTGTCCCCTGGGCATGTATTTATGAGACTTCTTATTTATCATCTTCCCTGTTTCCCCGATGCTCTGTGGTCAAGTATGGAATTAGGCAATTTGAAGACATGTGACTAACTTCTCAAATCACGGAGATGTTTTTGTATTCATTTGGAAGAGCATGAAATGAAAACCACATGGATTTTTATTCCCCCTTTTTCTATTTCCCACTCATCTGCTGGAAGGGTGACTCTGATACTGTGGTTGCTGAGGGTGACCTAGCAGCGATGGGCAGTGTTAGTGCTCTTCCAGCGAATGAGTGAGGATGTAAAGGAGTCTGAGACAGGCAGAGCCCTCACTAAGTGTCAGCTTTTGTACTGTGGTTCTCAGTACACATCAACTCCTCCACTTCTACATACATTCTGGGGTTTCAGAACTTCTGCCTTATTGTTTTCTAGGTTTTTGTTAATATATATTTTTTTCGTCTTTATTTATTTATTTGGCTGTACCATTTCTTAGCTACAGCTTTTGGGCTGTCGTTCCCGGACCAGGGATTGAACCCAGGCACCCTGCATTGGGAGCATGAAGTCTTAGCCACTGGACCACCAGGGAAGTCCCCCTTCCCCCTTATTTTTCATCCCCATCTCCCACTCTCCTTGTGTGTGTGCTCCAAGGACCTCTTTTTACACCTTAATTAAATTTTCCTATTTTTTTGACCCTCAGAGCCATCAGAAGTTTGGTGTAGTTTCTGTTCTTCCATCTTACCAGTGTGAGAACACCAGGAGAAATGACATGTAAGACAACAAAGGTCCCCGAAAAACCCATGAGAAATTTTTTGAGCAATCAGTGCTGAAGGGTTGAGGTTGGAAGTCCCTCCCTAATGAACATCAGTGGCTCCCTACTGCCAATAGGAAAAAAAAAAAAGAGGTTCAGTGTGAAAACCCAGTGGAGAATTTGGCCATGTTGTTATAGATTTGGGATATATTCAGTTTAAAAAGAATGAAAGTCTTAAATCTCAAGGAGGTGAAAGTTACTGCAGTGCTATGATGTATTATTTTTTAACTTTTTGCTGAAAGATAATTCACATACCATAAAACTCACCCCTGTCGTGTATTTTTCAGAACTCTAGAGAATGGAGTTTAGTGATGTTTGAGAAAGAGAAAGATTTAGTGCCCATATTCCAGGTTATACTATGGAACGATACCAGCTTGTGGTCTTTGTTACTTACAGGGGTAATAGAAAGATAACACAGAACAGTAAATTTCCACTTCTGCTTGCACTTGGGATAGCACCTGACACGTGGTGTGGGTCTAGTAAATATTGGATTGATAGATAGAAGGACAAACAGAAATATGCTGGGTAGCAACCATCCAGGTTTTCTGAAGAACACATCAGGCCATACCAGTTTGGTGCCCTTTTCTTCGATGGGGTGACGGGCTACGTGGTGAAAGAAGGAAGATCCAGCATGTCCACTCTCTGGTCTTCAAGAAGACAACAGGTTCTTTCCTTGATGACCTGATCCTTCCCACTTATTATAGCAGCATTGCTACATTTAGTCACAAAATTCTATCCGCGTGAGAACTGATTTGTTTCACTAAACTATACCTTGAAGCAGACCATAAGCAAAAGCATAAAACTGATTGAAAAGTGTCCATATCATCCAATTGCCAGATTTGTGTTTGGGCCTTGTGTCACTGATTTTAGCCTTAAGTCGAGCCAGGCAGAAACAGCCTTGATTCTGTTGATTGAGGGGATGTTTAAGTGGAGGGTGTTTGTGAGTAACTGGTCAGCCATCCAGGAGCTGCTTGATGTAGACGAGTCACAGGGCCATCCTGGCTTACCTACCTGCCATCTGCCTACCTGTTAAAATCTACTGAAAGTTCCTCAGGTTTCCATGTAACTCTTCATTGAAAGACTAGCTGTGATCTTGAAAGTCAGGGCTGGTGTTCTCTGAAATTAGGGAAATGATCCATGAAAAAGAGGGAGCCCATGGAGAGAATGGCCAGTTATAGTAACACATGTACTCATTCTTCTGTGTTATGCAAGACCCTAATTTGCATGGACCTACTTTGACGGACTCACAGTGGAGATGGTCCTGAATATCAAGTCTGATGGCTTCACTCTCCCAGTTAAAATCTCTCAGTGAGTCTCTTGAATCCTAGCAGATCATAGAGGATCATGTGTGACCTGAGCCCTGCCCACCCCTGGCCTCATCCCCTGCTATTCCTGACTTTTCATCCTATATTTTAATAACAAGTATATCCCATATCCTTTTGTGAATTCCATGGGGTCAAAGATTTGTAGAATAGAGAATATCCAGATTTTTAAAAGTTTATACTGTATGTATACAGTATATTACATACCAATGTTAGTGAGATCTAGGATAGCACCCATAATCAATCACATTTGTATTTCTTCAGTAAAGCTTATGAATATTCACACCGGGGATGTTAAATAGGTTCTAAATAGTAAGCTATTTATTCATTTTGCCATCCCATGAAACATGAAAAAAGCGATTGGTATTTGGAATGCTTTAGATTGAAGAAGTATAGACTTCTTCTTGCAGAGATCCTGTACTTTCTCATTTGGCCTTTAGGCATATTTTTTTTTAAACTCTGGCTGGAATGGCCACAGCTCTCTTCTACCTGGTGAGTCTCATCACTACTAGAATCATCATCATTATTACAGTTCACATTTATTGAACATTTACCATGTTATTTGATACTCCCAGTAAACTCTAGGATGACTCTCATTGTATTATGATCCCAAGTGTTCAGATGAGGAAACTGAGGCTTGGGGAGCTCACAATGGGAGGAGGAGGCAGAACAGAGGTTGAACCAAAGCCCAGGGACCCCAGAACCTGTGTTCTTAGTCACTACAGTATCCTTAGTGCAAGTCTTACACAAAGTTCCCCAAAGGTCAGGTGTTACTTCACGTGGCTCTTGTCCCTTCCTCCAGCATGTTTGGTGAGTTCTGCTTCCTCTGGCCCTCATAGCTCCCTAAGCCCAGCTCCAGAGCAGCACTTATCACTCCTTGTCTTCCCTACATGCCTGAGCTCATTGAGCAGTCAAGGAGAAGCCTCCTTCATGCTCTATCCCTAGGGCACACAGGAGGAATTCAGCATACCACATGTTATCAAGTCCACCCAGAGAGGTTTGCTAACAGACAGTAAATGATCTGTAATCCTGGTGAAGTTAGATAGTAAAGACCACCACAATTTGAGGGATACAAATTTGAATTTTAAAAAGAGAAGGAAATATTTACCAAACAAAAGACTACTCAAATTTATGTGTTGTATGTACAGAAGAGGAATTTTCTGGGGACAACATCTTAGGGATGAACAAGCAACGTGTTTATATTTAGCAATAACAATAGCTGGGATTTATTACATAATTACTTTGTGCTAGTTCCTCTGTCTGGCAGCCTGTATATAGAATATCTTATCCTCATAACAAATATGGGTGATTACCTTACAAAAGAGAAAGGTATAGTAGGCATGTTTTAAGTCAGAATAAAGGGTAGTACTAATACATTCACATTAAACAAAAGTCAAATGTCCTTAAAGGGTAGTAACCTAAAATGACCCAATAGAGCATATTTCTCCATCTAAGAGATGATAGAATTGAGGTCAGAGAGATTACAGAGCTGGGATGAGGCAGAGGAAGCCAGGTCTAACTGGTCTCCTGTCTTTTATATTCATTCCTTGCAAATGTTAACATGGTACCAAGAGTATATCCCACTGTCCTACCCAGAACTGGGTCCATTTTCGAGTTCTGCTTATGGAAAAAGCTGCTGGAACTTGGAAGGAAGCACATAATACACAGTTACAATGTTTAGGAGAAAGTGGGAGCAAAGTTCAGGATGGTTAAGAGATGGGCTAGTTCTGGCTGCTTAAGAGAAACCTTATGGGTTGGCTTAATTTTCTTGTTTATTTAAGTTTTTGTGATCATAAAATGACTAACTCATTCTTGGTGCTTTAGAGTTTGTAAAATGCCTTGTGGAATGTGATACTCAGAATAACTAAGTGAGGTAGACACAGCAGGTGTTGTTTTCTTTTTTTAAATGAGGTTCAGAGAAACTGAGTGATCTGTCCAAAGTCCCCTGGCTATTAATAGTAAGGGTTAGGTCCAACATTCAGATACATATGTGAGCAAACCCAAAGCCATTTCTGCTGCATGCTTAGTTGGTTCATTTACTCAAATTGAAGGATCCTGCAGTTGGGGGAAGTCTGATATATCATAGGAAAGGCCCCTGATTCTGACACTGCCCCGCCACCGCTGAGACTGTAAATTCTCCATTGAGCCGCCAACCAGTGGTTCTCAATTACTGTGCATGAAATGTCCCTGAAGACTCCTTACAAATGCAGTTCTTCAGGTGCCACTCCCACAGGGAGTGAGTCAGTGAGTCTTTCTGGGAAGGAGTATACTGTCATTTTAACAGGTGGCCCAGTGATTCTAATCAGGGACTTTCAGAAAATGGCTTTAAGCTCCTTCAGAGTAGCAATTATACCTTCTCATCATGGTTTCCTCAGTGCCCAACACAGCACTTTGTACATAGAAGGGACTCTAAATTTATACTTGATGAATGTTAAGAGTGAAGTAAATAAATGTAAAAGTAGTGTAAAATGTAGTAAATTAAGTTGAATGGTCAGTCTGTCCCTGCTGGCTTGGGTCACACTTGGAGGTTCCATGAGTCTCCATCCTTTCAAAGGAAAACATCTCTTGGTAGGCTTAGGTCCAGACAGATTCAGAAGTCAGGACTTGGAGAGAGTACCTCGTAGAATCTGCTAACAATTAGACTGTAGAATTCTTATTTTCTTATGAAAAGCAAGATGAAGTGAAACTGTGAGGGACCCCATTTGCTGCTCTGTGCAGACAACTCAGAAACCAAAGCACAGACACACCAGGATGCAACAGGAAACCGCAGGGGCCTAAGATCTTCAGTGTAAATAGGAAGTCAGAGTTTACTTTTTGAACCCACAGTGCCAAGCTGAAGTGCAGTATGTAATACAGCTCTCTGCCCAGCCTTTCTGTGAGCCCAGGCACAGATAAAAAGTGATGCCATCTGGATTAAAAGCATTTTCAAATGTTTGTTCTGATAGGGGCTTGGAGCAAGCTTCTTTTGTTTGTGCTGGTGAATAATTTGGGACACAGGTGCAATTTGGACTTGAAAGCATTAATTGCACTCCCTGGTTTTCCCTGTAGTGATATCTGAAACCCCTATATTTGTACACAAAGTAATCTTAATCCACATACATTCATCAACCATTTGCCATTGACAGTCACCTTTCATATACCCCATCTGCGGACCTTTGAGTCCAGGTGCATAGCAGTGGAACATTGGTGGACACTTACTGGGTACTCCGTGCTTATTGGAGTGACATCTGTAATCACATTTGATTGCTACCATTGCATCGGACTTCCCTTGTGGCTCAACTGGTAAAGAATCTGCCTGCAATGTGGGAGACCTGGGTTCAATCCCTTGGTGGGAAGATCCCCTGGAGAAGAGAAAGGCTACCCACTCCAATATTCTTGGGCTTTCCTTGTGGCTCAGCTGGTAAAGAATCCATCTGCAGTGAGGGAGACCTGGGTTCAGTCCTTGGGTGGGAATATCCCCTGGAGAAGGGAAAGGCTACCCACTCCATTATTGTGGCCTGGAGAATCCCATGGACAGTCCATGGGGTAGCAAAGAGCTGGGCACGACTGAGCAACTTTCACTTGCAGGGCTTCCCTGATAACTCGATAAAGAATCCGCCCACAATGTAGGAGACCCTGGTTCAATTCCTGGATCAGAAAGATCCGCTGGAGAGGGAATAGGCTGCCCACTCCAGTATTCTTGGGCTTCTCTTGTGGCTCAGCTGGTAAAGACTCCACCTTCAATGTGGGAGACCTGGGTTTGATCCCTGGGTTGGGAAGATCCCATGGAGAAGGGAAAGGCGGCCCACTCCATTATTCTGGCCTGGAGAATTCCATGGCCTATAGTCCATGGGGTTGCAAAGAGTCAGACACGACTGGGCAACTTTCACTTGCATTGCATTGGAAACTAGTAAGTAGGATACAAATGATCATTACCATTTTCAGAGAAGGAAAATGTAAATGATAGAAAAGACATGGGTTGTGAAGTTAGATAGACTTATGTTCACATCCAAAACACTTAAACTTTCTTATCCAGAGTGCCTTCTTTTATTCAGCCAGTTGTTCTTGAGCTCCTGCTCTGTGCCAGGCACTGGAGTGAAATGGTAATCACGAGTAGACACAGACCTTACAGTCTAATGGGGAAGATGGATACTAAGCAAACAATCACAAAAATATGTAGTTACAGATCTTGATAGGTGCTTTACATTCATACCCTGCTGCTGTTGTTCAGCTGCTTAGTTGTGTCCAACTCTTTGCGACCCTATAGCATGCCAGGCTTCCTTCCTTGTCCTTCACTATCTCCTGAGTTAGATCAAAATCATGTCCATTGAGTCGGTGATGCCATCCAACCATCTCATCCTCTGTTGTCCCCTTCTCCTCCTGCCCTTAATCTTCTCTAGCATCAGGGTCTTTTTCATTGAGTCAGCTCTTCACATCAGATGGCCAAAATACTAGAGCTTCAGCTTCAGCGTCAGTCCTTCCAATGATATTCAGGCTTGATTTCCTTTAGGACTTACTGGTTTGATACCCAGCTGATGGGAGTACAAATGGGTGTAATCAGTTGGGAAAACAGTGAAGCATTATATGAATATGCACATAACTTGCACTCTACCAGTTTCATTCCTAGGTAAAAACCTGGAGAAACTATCATACCCTTGTACCAATATGAACCCAGAGACTAGTACAAAGAGTGTTCATAGCATTATTTTTATAATAACTCCAAATTTGAATCAACCCAAGTTTCTCCTAATAATAGAATGAATATGCTAAAGTGTATTATAGTCTTACAGTGGGAAATGGTAATCCACTCCAGTACTATTGCCTGGAAAATCCCATGGACAGAGGAGCCTGGTAGGCTACAGTCTATGGAGTCGCAAAGAGTCAGACATGACTTCACTTTCACTTTCACTTTATACATGTCAAAAAATTTTAAGTGAAAGAAACAAGGCATGAAAGAAAATACAGAATTATTTTATTCAAATAAAATTCAAAGAGACAAGAGAGACAACACATTTTAGGAATGTATGTATAGGTGATGAACCTTGAAAGACAAGCAAGAAATTTTTTGGCTATAAGTACATAACACTTCCTACAGGGCTTCCCTGGTGGCTCAGAGGTTAAAGCGTCTGCCTGGAATGCGGGAGACCCGGGTTCAATCCCTGGGTTCGGGAAGATCCCCTGGAGAAGGAAATGGCAACCGACTCCAGTATTCTTGCCTGGAGAATCCCATGGAGAGAGGAGCCTGGTAGGCTACAGTCCATGGGGTCGCAAAGAGTCGGACACGACTGAGCGACTTCACTCGACTTCATTCACAGAACACTTGGTTAATTACATGGCTGCGGCTGCTGGTTATTGAGGTTAAAAAGAAAAGATGCCTTCCAGGAGGGGCTTGTGACAAGTAGCATTATGGATAAAGGTTGGATGAGTCTTTATATTCAGTCTTTGAATTATACATATATGTGTCTGGTGTGTAAATGCTGTGAGGAGAAGGAGTGGCAGAGGATGAGATGGTTGGATGGCATCATCAATTCAATGGACATGAGTTTGAGCAAACTCTGGGAGATAGTGCCAGATAGGGAAGCCTGGCGTACTGCAGTCCATGGGGTTGCAAAGAGTCTGACACAATTTAGTAACTGAACAACAACAAAGTGCTGTGACGCGGAGGGAAAACCATGAGAGTGTAGAGCCAAGTGACTGATGACGTTTGGGTGATTGGCTTTTATAAGGCAGGGATGTTTGAGATGAAATACTTTGGTTAGGTAACTAAGCAGAGGAGCCTGGTAGGCTTCAGACCATGGGGTCTCGAAGAGTCGGACACGACTGAGCGACTTCACTTTCACTTTTCCCTTTCATGCATTGGAGAAGGAAATGGCAACCCACTCCAGTGTTCTTGCCTGGAGAATCCCAGGGACGGGGGAGCCTGGTGGCCCGCCGTCTATGGGGTCGCACAGAGTCGGACACGACTGACTCGACTTCGCAGCAGCAGCAGCAGCAGGAAGCAGGGAGGGTTGAACATGGCAGTGGATGAGTGGTGAGTGATCCAGGAAGAGTACAGCGGGATGATAGGAGGGAAACTAGCAGATTGGGTTCGGTACAGGCATGACACAAGTTAAGCCTGGAGAAGCAAAAAGGGGCAGGACACGCTAGGTTTGTAATCCTTGTGAAAGATGTTGGTCTTTTAAAAGAAACAAAGGTTTTAAGCACAGTGGGTAACATAAGTAGATTTACAAAGGATCAAAATAATTGCAATTTGAAGGACAGATTAGAGAGAGACCACAGTGGATGCGAGAAGATTAGATAGAAGGACCTTAGAAATCAGGTGAGATGGTATTGCAATAGTTTGTCTCAGAGTATGGCAGGGGAGATGGAGAGGAGTGGATATATTTGAAAGACAGTTAGAAGATGGAATTGATGGTACTTTTGGCAGTGGAAATGCCAAGGTTGCAGGGCGGATGCAATCAAGGCTTCCTAGGAGAGGAGAAACCTTTCCGATTAACACAGATGTTAAGGAGACTAACATCTGAAGGCAGCGTATGATCCTAAATTGAGTCCTAAACTAGAGAATTCTTTTTTCCTTTTACTGTAAAAGGTGTTTTGTAGCAATTGGTGAAATTTGAATAAGGCCTATAGATAAAATAATAGAATTTTGTCCATTTGTATTTCCTGATACTATAACTGTATTGCTGCTGCTGCTGCTAAGTTGCTTCAGTCGTGTCTGACTCTGCGACCCCATAGACAGCAGCCCACCAGGCTCCGCCATCCCTGGGATTCTCCAGGCAAGAACACTGGAGTGGGTTGCCATTTCCTTCTCCAAAGCATGAAAGTGAAAAGTGAAAGTGAAGTCGTTCAGTCCTGTCTGACTCTTAGGGACCCCACGGACTGCAGCCTACCAGGCGCCTCCGTCCATGGGATTTTCCAGGCAAGAGTACTGGAGTGGGGTGCCATTAGGGCCATATAAAAAAATAGCCTTTTAAAAATAAAATGTGCTTAATTAAGTATTTAGGGGTAAATGGGCATTATATCTACAACTTACTCACATTGGTTCAGAAAAATTTTTTTCACATACACGCAATATGTGTGAGGGGAATGGATGGATAAGTGGATAGAAAGAAAGAATGCCTGTACAACATATTAAGAGACTCTGAATCAATGAAGGGTATACAGAATTCTTTGTACTATTTTTGCAGCTTTTCTCTAAGTCTAACATTATTTTTAATAAAAAATGTTAAATGCAAAAATTAAAGAGTAATAGCTATATGAAAGTCATACCTCTGTTACTTTAACTATGCTGATAAGCTAATATGTTACTCACTGTACCCCATATAAAGTTCCACTGGAGAATTGCTTTAGAATTTACTGGTTAAAAATGTTATTTAATCTGAACTTACATATCCTTCTTTCCATAACGCAAGCTATACAACCAATCCCATTTTTCTTCTATCTCTGTAAACCAGGAAGCTTAGAGTTGAAATCTAACACTCAAGCTAAAATGGTTTATCATATTTGGTTTATCATATTTCCATTCTTCTTTTCATTAGTTTTATATTTATAGCTTTTGTTTATGAGTTACTATAACATCTGTGTGTGTGTGTGTGTGTGTGTGTGTGTGTATGTGTTGAAGGGGGCTGTATAAAATATCTAAAACCTTTTGAATTAGTTTTCAATGGATGCTGTAACAAACTATTACACACTTGCTGGCTTAAAACAATACACATTCATATTCTTAAAGTTCTGGAGACCAGAAGTCCAAAATCAGGTTCGGTACACTGAGATCAAGTGTGAATGGGGTCTTCCTCTCTCTGGAGGCGCCAGGGGAGAAGCTGTTCCTTGCTTCTTGCAACTTCCGGTGGCTGCGACCGTACCTTGGCTTGAGGATACACGACTTCGGTGCTCTATGGTCAAATCTCCCTCTTCTCTCTCAGAAGGACACTTATGACTGCATTTAGAGCCCACCTAGATAATCCATGATTATATCACCCCCCGCTTTTTTTTTTTTTTTTTTTTGCCATATACAGTAGCATTCACAAATTGCAGGGTTTTGGACACAGCTGTCTTTGAGAGGATCATTATTCAGTGTACCACACCCTTTGTGAAAAGAAGTAATATCAAAATATATTTTTTAAAAGTAAATACAGTTAAAATATAATAGTTTCTTTGGGAAGTGTTAAGTACTTTTACATTTGTGTGTAGCAGAAGAGCACAGATGAAGCAAAGAGTCAAACTCCTGTACAGTGACTTTTAATTACTTAAATGAATTTCATCCAGTTCTGTCTTATATTTCCTATTTACTTACTGCTAAAATAGAGAAATATATTTGATTTTTAAAAATTGGTCTTATATCCACTAACCTTGCTGAATGCATTTTATTAATTTTGTAATTGAAGTATAGTTGATTTACAGTGTTGTGTTTCTGGTATATAGAAAAACAATACAGATATATATAGGTAGCTAGATTTTTTTCATATTCTTCCCATTATAGGTTATTACATGGTATCTAATACAGTCCCCTGTGCCATATAGTAGGACCTTGTTGTTTAATTTATATGTATTAGTTTGTATCTGCTAATCTCAAACTCCTAGTTTATTTCTGCCTGCTCCTTTGGTAACCATAAATTTGTTTTCTATGTCTGTGAATTTGTTTCTATTTTGTAAGTAAGTTCATTTGTATCATATTTTAGATTCCACATGTAAGTAATAGCATATGCTATTTGGATTTCTATGTCTGACTTATTTCACTTAGTATGATCATCTCTAGGTCCATCCATATTGCTGCAAATGGAATTATTTCATTCTTTTTTATAGCTGAATAGTATTCCATTGCACACACACACACACACACACACACACACATATCCACCACATCTTCTTTATCCATTCATCTGTCAATGAACATTTAGGTTGCTTCCATGTGTTAGCTATTGTAAATATGCATTTTTCTAAATTTTAAAATGCTGGGCTGGAGGAAGCACAACTAGAATCAAGATTGCCAGGAGAAATATCAATAACCTCAGGTATGCAGAGGACACCACCTTTATGGCAGAAAGTGAAGAGGAACTAAAGAGGCTTTTGATGAAAGTGAAAGAGGAGAGTGAAAAAGTTGGCTTAAAGCTCAACATTCAGAAAACTAGGATCATGGCATCCGGTCCCATCACTTCATGGCAAATAGATGGGGAAACAGTGGAAACAGTGTCAGACTTTATTTTTCTGGGCTCCAAAATCACTGCAGATGGTGATTGCAGCCATGAAATTAAAAGATGTTTACTCCTTGGAAGGAAAGTTATGACCAACCTAGATAGCATATTCAAAAGCAGAGACATTACTTTGTCAACAAAGGTCCATCTAGTCAAGGCTGTGGTTTTCCCAGTAGTCACGTATAGATGTGAGAATTGGACTATAAAGAAAGCTGAGTGCTGAAGAATTGATGCTTTTGAACTGTGGTGTTGGAGAAAACTCTTGAGAGTCCCTTGGACTGCAAGGAGATCCAACCAGTCCATTCTGAAGGAGATAAGCCCTGGGATTTCTTTGGAAGGAATGATGCTAAAGCTGAAACTCCAATATTTTGGCCACCTGATGCGAAGAGCTGACTCATTTGAAAAGACCCTGATGTTGGGAAAGATTTAAGGCAGGAAGAGGAGGGGATGACAGAGAATGAGATGGTTAGATGGTATCACCGACTCAATGGACATGAATTTGGGTAAACTCTGGGAGTTGGTGATGGACAGGGAGGCCTGGCGTGCTGTGGTTCATGGGGTCACAAAGAGTCGTACACGAGTGAGCAACTGAACTGAACTGAACTGAAATTTTAAAATGTGCCCGTGTTAAACAATCTCTACATGCCTGATAGCTTTCACAGTAAGTTTTAAGCCATAGAACCAGGTGATCTTATATGGTTTGGATGGTCACGGAAGGCTTCTGTAAGGCCGTGATGTTGGAAGAGGTCTTAGCAGGATAAGTATGAACTTTATCTGGAAGATCATGATCACCTACAGAATTTCTTCTCTCTCTTCCCTTCTTTATACCTTTTGTTGTTGTTGTTGTCAATTTGTGTGTAATTGTGTTAATCAGGACCTCAAGTATTATGTTAAAGTTATGATTAAAAAGCAATGTCATCTTGTTCCTGATATTAGAGGGGCTGTGTCTGAAATTTCTCTAGTGAATGTGGTATTTACTGGAGATTTTTGAGATGTATAGATATATAAATATAGATCTTCTTTTTGTGAAATTGAGAAAATGATCTCCCATAGCATTCAGGACAGTTGATCAGTAGCCTATGCTTGAATAACCACTAAAGGTGGTTTTATTTGACAGTTCCATTCCAGGGCCGGGGAACTCCATCAGTCTGAATTTCACAAAGGTAGAGACCATCAGCTCTCCATTGTATCCTCTGTGTCTGTTCTAGTACCTGGGACTCAGCTAGACATTCAATATTTATTGAATGAAGAGTAGAAGATATTTAATAAATATTTGTGAATGAATGATTTAAAGTTAGCAAATTGTTTTCTTAAGGGGAACCAGAAACCATGCTACATTCCACACCCCTCACACCAGGAACTGAGTGTGCAGTGTGGGCATTCTTATATTCTCTCAGCATGTGGCTCAGTCAGATGAGCATTGAACACAGAAAGGTAGAAATGAATGAATCAGTCAGAGAGTACTCTGTTGCTAGCTATTAGACTTTGTCCCTAATGATTCATTTTTATTGGAACTGGAGCCAGGTGGTTAAGATGATTTAATCAGGACAAACATAAAATACTTTCTTTAATGGAATAATTGCTAATTTCATTTTCTCCTTAAAGTTGGCCATTCATCTCATGCCTGTGTTTTTCAATTTGTATATGTCGCCAGGAGTATTGAAAGCGATTGTTCTGAATTAAGACAAAAGTACTCACAAAGGATTATCTTAGTATGTTAGTAGAGGGTTCAGAATTTCAGTATGAAATTGGAAAGGGGTGGTAGAGTCGCAGGCTTACATCCAAAAAGATAGATTTGAATACGCTGGTAAGATTATATACAGATTTATTGGTGAATAACTGAGGGAGGTTGGTTATCGTAAAATAGGAAATTAGGTAAGAATATCTTAGCAGTTTTGAATTCTTTACAATTCTTTATAATCCTATATGTACTTCTCATGTCAAGGGGGATTTCATTTAATAAGTTAGTTAAAGTAACACCCAGAATTAGAATGTCTGGTGTTCAGAAATTGATGACGTTTTCCTGATTTGGGTCTCTACTCAGCCTTTGATGACTACTGTGGCCAGAAAGTATGTCGACTTATCAAGCCCTGGCCAGCTATGCGCACCTCCTTTCCTGCATGTGCGCTCTGCTCCCGTACCTCTAAGGAGATCTTACAATAGGGCTCTTCCTCTCCTCAGGCTTTCAGAAGAGGCCCCAGAGACCAGACTGCCTACATAGGGCTTCCTCAAAGTTTGTTAAACTAGTGTTAAAAACCACCCTGAGGATATAATACAGAAGTCTGAGGAAAGAGGCCAGGGTTGACTGTTGTGTATGAGATACTAAGGCCAAAAGTGAGGGCTGCTCTGGGTGTGGGCTATGAGTCTGCTGAAGACAAGGCCGAGCTGTACGCATGGATCTGGCACAAGCAACCCAGCAGGGCATATCTTACAGGGGACCTTGTGCAGAAGGAATGAGTGAGGAGTAGTAGGGTTTAACACTGAGGGCCAGGAATGAAAGAGACTCCTGAGCAGAGCAGTGGAGAGAGAGGGAGAGCGAGCGAGAAAGCACATGGAGCTATGGGGAGTCCCCAGTGGGCTTGTCGTGAATCAACAGAACCAGATCGTGAGAGAGTCTGTTTGGGACCTGCATCCTACTCGGAGGACATATCGGAGCCAGATCATGGTCCTTTCAGTCCAGTAAGACCTCTCCAAGGTGCCTGCCTAGGCTGTGGAGTAGCCTGAGCAGCAGGTGGCTAGCCAGCAGAGGAAAGGGTGGAAGGAAAAAGAAACAGCCTGAACCCCCAGCCCCTGCCCCCAGGTATGCTTCTAAGTCAGTTGTAGCCATGGGAGAGAGATGTTTTCAATTAGATGAGATGAGAGCTTTTTTTCCCTTAAATTTAGTTTTTATTTTATCTTGGAATATAGTTGATTTGCAGTATTGTGTTAGTTTCAGGTGTACAGCAAAGTGTTCCAGTTATAAATACACACACACACACACACACACACACATACACATATACATTCTTTTTCTGACTCTTTTCCCATATAGGTAATTACAGAGTATTGAGTACAGTTCCCTGTGCTATACAGTAAGTCCTTATTGATTATCTATTTTATATATACTAGTGTGTGTATGTTAATCCAAAACTCCTAATTTATCTCCCCCATGTTTCCCCTTCAATAACCATAAAATTGTTTTCAAAGTTTTTGAGTCTGTTTCGATTTTGCATGTAAGTTCATTTGTATCACTTTTTAAGATTTCATATACAAGTGTTATAGTATGATATTTATCTTTCTCTAACTTACTTCACTTAGTATGTTGCAGCACATGTCAGTATTTCATTCTTTTTTATGGCTGAGTAATATTCTAGCACGTGTGTGTGTTTATTGATATACATAGTATGTGTATATACATGCATACACTGTGTTTCCTTTATTCTTCTGCTGATGGACATTTAGCTTGCTTCTATTATATCTTGGCTATTGTCTAGTGCTGCGATTATCTTTCTGTTGTTGTTGAGTATAGCTGCTTTACACTGCTGTATCAGTTTCTGCTGTACTGCCAAGTGAATCAAGATGGGAGTTTTAAACATTACAAAGGAGTGTTCACATTAAATGTTGAAGGTCGACCAAACAGTTTTTGTTATTTCAGGGTGTATGAATACTATGGCCCACCCTGAAATTTCATTCCAGGATGAGGAAGAAGTGTTCACAGAACAAATTTTGTAAGGAGTAGAGAAACAAATGCTTCCCCCCTGTACACTGCTGTAACTGTGCAGGTCCTTCAGTAAATCAGAATGTACTCCAGGCTCTAGCAGTTCTCCTCTCCCTCTCCTGCACTGACAAATCTTGTTCTCTTTAACCATATAAGATGACAACAGGCTGTAAGGAGTCTGGCCATAAGGATGACAACAATCTGTAGACTGTAAGGCCTACAGTCCATGGGGTTGCAAAGAGTCAGACAACTTAGCAACTCAGCAAGAAGAACGGAAGAGAAGGGGGAAAAATTCTCTTAACCCCGTATGGAACTCCCATACCTCCATGTATCTCCTGTCTTTACTTTTCTGCCCTCATTTATGACTTTCCTCTTTGTTCATATCACTCCAGCTGCACTGATGTAAGATAGTTATTCATGTCAGATAGCAAGCACACCCCTGCCGCAGGGCCTTTGCACTTGCTCTTACCTCTCGGTCTGTATCATTCCTGACTCCATGCTTCCCTCCCTCATTCCCTTACAGTCTCAGCTTAAAGTAACCTCATCATAAAAGTCCACTGAGATCACCCTGTATTAAAATAACAACATTTGCCCTCACCACACTACTTACTTTCTCCTCCCTGCTTTATTTTTCTAAAAAGCCCTATCACTGCTGACTTATTATATATTTGAATACATATTATATATTATATATAACATATATATATATAATTATATATAATCTGTATTATATGTATAGACTATATAAATTATATATTCCTTTATTTTTGTCATCCCACGTTCCATCAGACCATAAGCTCCATAAAGGCAGGACTTTGTTTTTTCCCAGCTGTATCTGTAACCCATTGAACAGTGCCTTGAAAGCTAGTGGAGGTGATGGAATTCCAGTTGAGCTGTTGCAAATCCTAAAACATGATGCTGTGAAAGTGCTGCACTCAATGTGACAGCAAATTTGGAAAATTCAGCAGTGGCCATAGGACTGGAAAAGGTCAGTTTTCATTCCAATCCCAAAGAAAGGCAATGCCAAAGAATGGTCCAGTTACCACACAATTGAATTCATCTTACATGCTAGCAAAGTAATGCTCAAAATTCTCCAAGCCAGGCTTCAACAGTACGTGACCCATGAACTTTCAGATGTTCACTCTGGATTTAGAAAAGGCATAGGAACCAGAGATCAAATTGCCAACATCCCTTGGATCATCAAAAAAGCAGGAGAGTTCCAGAAAAACATCTACTTCTGCTTTACTGACTATGCCGAAGCCTTTAACTGTGTGGATCACATAAACTGTTGGAAATTCTGAAAGAGATGGGAATACCAGACCACCTGACCTGCCTCCTGAGAAATCTGTTTGCAGGTAAAGAAGAAAACAGTTAGAACTGGACAAGGAACAACAGACTGGTCCCAAATTGGAAAAGGAGTACATCAAGCCTGCATGTTGTCACCCTGCTTATTTTACTTATATGCAGAGTACATCATGTGAAATGCTGGGCTGGATGATGCACAAGCTGGAATAAATATTGCCAGGAGAAATATCAATAACCTCAGATATGCAGATGACACCACCCTCATGGCAGAAAGTGAAGAAGAACTAAAGAGCTTCTTGATGAAAGTGAAAGAGGAGAGTGAAAAGGTTGGCTTAAAACTCAACATTCAGAAAACTAAGATCATGGCATCTGGTCCAATCACTTCATGGCAAATAGGTGGGGAAAAATGAAAACAGTGATAGACTTTATTTTGGGGGGCTCCAGAATCACTGCAGATAGTGACTGCAGCCATAAAATTAAAAGATGCTTGCTCCTTGGAAGAAAAGCAATGACCAACCTAGACAGCATATTAAAAAGCTGAGATACTGCTTTGTGAACAAAGGTCCATCTAGTCAAAACTATGGTTTTTCCAGTAGTCATCTATGGATGTGAGAGTTGGACTGTGAAGAAGGCTGAGCGCAGAAGAATTGATGCTTTTGAACTGTGGTGTTGGAGAAGACTTTTGAGAGTCCCTTAGACTGCAAGGAGATCCAACCAGTCCATCCTAAAGGAAATCAGTCCTGAATATTCATTGGAAGTACTGATGCTGAAGCTGAAACTCCAATACTTTGGCCACCTGATGCAAAGAACTGACTCATAGAAAAGACCCTGATGCTGGAAAGGATTGAAGGTGGGAGGAGAAGGGGCCGACAGAGGATGAGATGGTTGGATGGCATCACTGACTTGATAAACATGAGTTTGAGTAAGTACTGGGAGTTGGTGATGGACGCGGAAGCCTGGCATGCTGCAGTCCATGGCGTCACAAAGAGTCATACACAGCTGAACGACTGAACTGAACTGACAGTTACTTTACAATGTTGTATAAGTTTTTACTGTATAGCAAAGTGAATCAGCTGTACATATATCTTCTCTTTTTTTGGATTTCCTTCCCATTTAGTTCACCACAGAGCACTGAGTAGAGTTCACTGAGCTATATAGTCAAGATCAAGAGAAGTCACTCAGTCATGTCTGACTCTTTGTGACCCCATGGACTGTAGCCTACCATGTTCCTCCATCCATGGGATTTTCTAGGCAAGAGTACTGGAGTGGGTTACCATTTCTTTCTCCATGGTATCTTCCAGACCCAGGAATCAAACCCAGGTCTCCTGCATTGCAGGCAGACACTTTACTGTCTGAGCCACCTGGGAACCCAAGAGTGATATAGTGAGAGTGAAGTCAGTCAGTCGTGTCAGACTCTTTGTGACCCCGTGGACAGTAGCCCACCAGGCTCCTCTGTATTCCTCCTCCTCCAGTATTCTCCAGACAAGAATACTGGAATGGGTTGCCATTTCCTTCTCCAGGGGGATCTTCCCCACCCAGGGGTCGAACCCAGGTCTCCTGCATTGCAGGCAGACTCTTTAACCTCTGAGCCACCAGGGAACCTGAGAGTGATATAGTAGGTTCTCATTATTTATCTATTTTGTATAAAGTATCAATAGTGTGTATATGTCAGTCCCAATCTCTCAATTCATCCCACCTCTCCTTTCCCATCTTGTTGTCCACAGGTTTGTTCTCTATTTTTGTGTGTCTATTTCTGCTTTGCAATAAATCATCTTATTATTTTTCTAGATTCCAGTCTCAGAAACAATTTTTTTCGTTGTTGTTTGTCTGTTTGGTTTTTTTTAAAGGAATGTTTCCTGACTTTCTTTGGCCTTTCCATATTCTGTTTCTTCAGGCGAAAAAACTTCTCTTTCCCTTCCTTTCTTTCTTCCTTTCTCCCACCCCAAATGAACCTGCTAAAATCTCATGCATCCTTTGAGACCCCATTTCCATCCCACCCTCTCTGTGCTGGTGCCCTAGTCAGATGTTATCACACTCTGCAGAACTCTAACCTCTCAGTTATATTTCACTTTAATCAAGTTCAGGCTGTTTACCACTAGAAGAGCTCGTGTTCTTTCTCGATGTTTAGATTTTAGAGATGACTCATTCAACAACCAACTTCCTTGGAAGGAAAAAGTTATGACCAACTTAGACAGCATATTCAAAAGCAGAGACATTACTTTGCCAACAAAAGTCCGTCTAGTCAAGGCTATGGTTTTTCCAGTGGTCATATATGGATGTGAGAGTTGGACTGTGAAGAAGGCTGAGCGCAGAAGAATTGATGCTTTTGAACTGTGGTGTTGGAGAAGACTCTTGAGAGTCCCTTGGACTGCAAGGAGATCCAACCAGTCCATTCTAAAGGAGATCAGCCCTGGAATTTCTTTGGAAGGAATGATGCTAAAGCTGAAACTCCAGTACTTTGGCTACCTGATGCGAAGAGTTGACTCATTGGAAAAGACTCTGATGCTGGGAGGGATTGGGGGCAGGAGGAGAAGGGGACGACAGAGGATGAGATGGCTGGATGGCATCACTGACTCAATGGACGTGAGTCTGAGTGAATTCTGGGAGTTGGTGATGGACAGGGAGGCCTGGTGTGCTGTGATTCATGGGGTCACGAAGAGTTGGACACGACTGAGCGACTGAACTGAACTGAACTGATTCAACAACCGCAGGTCCTTCTCATGTTGTAGAATTGTAGATAGCTGTCTTTGAATTCCATACAGCAGGATAAATCCTAAATCTAGACTTTCTAATCCCTCAGCTTTCTCTTTCTCTTTCTCTTTTTCCTCTTCCCCCTCTTCCTCCTTACTGTTCTCTTCTCTTCTTCATCATAAGAAAGTCCTAAGCACACATTTTATGTCCGTCATTTTTTTCAAGCTTCTTTCATTTACTAGTCAAGGAGAAAGCCCATCTCTTCCATTGACTGGCCTGCCCTGTGGCCATGCTAAGTAAGGAATTTTTCTCTCACTTGGCCTATGGAACAGCTGAAATGCCCCCAACTGTTAGCCTCCAACCATTTATGTTATAAAGCACAATGATGTCTGTCAATGACTTTGGTAAGCTTGTTATCTATTTTTTTTTTTAAGTAGACAATTTGCTTTTATTTACAAACCCGATAAAAATGGAAGTTTAGAAACTTTAGTTTTTACTAACTATTTTAATAATTTTAATTCACTGAGTAATTTTAAGACATATTAATTTGTGCATGGGGGAAATGACATTGGGTCATTGAGCACATGAAATCATTTCTGTCTTCCCTGAAATGGTTTGGGAGATGAGGCTGGTCAATCACTTTAGCTCAGTGCCTCCCTAGTAAGATCCCATTAAGTTTTTGGCCAAGAAGATGGTAATATTTCATGATGAAATTTGAAATTAAAAATTTACAGATGACTTATTCTTTTTCTCAGGTTTTTTTTTTTTTTAACTTCCTCCCTGTTTTTATTCCCTGAGATCATTTGCATGAGAAGGAATTTCATTAGAATCCCTTGTTGAGAACCTCTATAAGAGACAAAATTAGACTTGGAGATAAATTCTCTCACAACTTCTGTGGAATGAGATATGTTAAATAGTAGATTAAACAGCTTGTTTATCTACTGTTGGTCACCAGCTCAACTAGCACCTCATCTCTAATACCTGAGCCTCCTCCCATGATCCCAGGCAAAAGTCATCGCAAGTTTGTTTGTGTTGCCGTAGCACTTTATTCTTATGAATGTCATTGCATTCATTTTATTTTACAAAGTAGCAAATGGCAACAGAGGAATGGATAAATAAGATGTGGTTCATATATACAATGGAATATTAGCCATTAAAAAGAATGAAATATTGCCATTGGCAGCAACGTGGATGAAGCTAGAGATTGTCATACTGAGTGAAGTAAGTCAGACAGAGAAGGAGAAATATTGTATAACATCCCTTATATGTGGAATCTAAAAAGAAATGATACAAATGAACTTACTTACAAAACAGAAACAAATTCACAGACTTAGAAAAGAACTTGTGGTTGCCCTAGGAAAGAATGGTAGAGCGAGAGAGTTAGGGAGTTGGGGATGGACATGTACACACTGCTTTATTCAAAATGGAAGACCAGCAAGGACCTACTGTATAACACAGGGAATTCTGCTCAATGTTATGTGGCAGCCTAAATGAGAGAGGAGTTTGGGGGAGAATGGATACATGTATATATGGCTGAGTCCCTTTGCTGTTCACCTGAAACTGTCACAACATTGTCAATCAGCTATATTCCAAGACAAAATAAAAAGTTTTTTTTTTTTTTTAATAAAAATGTAGCAAATGGGTGTCTCTGCCACTAGCCCTTGAGCTCCCAAGCCTACTCCTTGAGCTCCCAAGGGCCGTGACGGTGGCTCATTCATCTCTGATGCTCAAGGTCTAGCATATACTGAGCTCCAGTCTGCTGTGTCCCATTAATAGTCAGTGGACCAGCTTTTGGCTTTGTTGATTTTTGCTATGGTCTCTTTTGTTTCTTTTGCATTTATTTATGCCCTAATTTTTAAGATTTCTTTCCTTCTACTAACCCTGGGGTTCTTCATTTCTTCCTTTTCTAGTTGCTTTAGGTGTACAGTTAGGTTATTTATTTGACTTTTTTCTTGTTTCTTGAGGTATGCCTGTATTGCTATGAACTTTCCCCTTAGGACTGCTTTTACATTTTCCCACAGGTTTGGGGTTGTTGTGTTTTCATTTTCATTCATTTCTATGCAAATTTTGATTTCTTTTTTGATTTCTTCTGTGATTTGCTGGTTATTCAGCAGCGTGTTGCTCAGGCTCCATATGTTGGAATTTTTAATAGTTTTTCTTCTGTAATTGAGATCTAATCTTACTGCATTGTGGTCAGAAAAGATGCTTGGAATGATTTCTATTTTTTTGAATTTACCAAGGCTAGATTTATGGCCCAGGATGTGATCTATCCTGGAGAAGGTTCCATGTGCGCTTGAGAAAAAGGTGAAATTCATTGTTTTGGGATGAAATGTCCTATAGATATCAATTAGGTCTAACTGGTCTATTGTATCGTTTAAAGTTTGTGTTTCCTTGATTTTCTGTTTAGTTGATCTATCCATAGGTGTGAGTGGGGTATTAAAGTCTCCCACTATTATTGTGTTATTGTTAATTTCTCCTTTCATACTTGTTAGCATTTGTCTTACATAATGTGGTGCTCCCGTGTTGGGTGCATATATATTTATAATTGTTATAATTGGCAAACCATTAGCCAGACTCATCAAGAAACAAAGGGAGAAAAATCAAATCAATAAAATTAGAAATGAAACTGGAGAGATCACAACAGACAACACAGAAATACAAAGGATCATAAGAGACTACTATCAACAATTATATGCCAATAAAATGGACAACATGGAAGAAATGGACAAATTCTTAGAAAAGTACAACTTTCCAAAACTGGACCAGGAAGAAATAGAAAATCTTAACAGACCCATCACAAGCACGGAAATTGAAACTGTAATCAAAAATCTTCCAGCAAACAAAAGCCCAGGTCCAGACGGCTTCACAGCTGAATTCTACCAAAAATTTAGAGAAGAGCTAACACCTATCCTGCTCAAACTCTTCCAGAAAATTGCAGAGGAAGGTAAACTTCCAAACTCATTCTATGAGGCCACCATCACCCTAATACCAAAACCTGACAAAGATCCCACAAAAAAAGAAAACTACAGGCCAATATCACTGATGAACATAGATACAAAAATCCTTAACAAAATTCTAGCAATCAGAATCCAACAACACATTAAAAAGATCATACACCATGATCAAGTGGGCTTTATCCCAGGGATGCAAGGATTCTTCAATATCCACAAATCAATCAATGTAATACACCACATTAACAAATTGAAAAATAAAAACCATATGATTATCTCAATAGATGCAGAGAAAGCCTTTGACAAAATTCAACATCCATTTATGATAAAAACTATCCAGAAAGCAGGAATAGAAGGAACATACCTCAACATAATAAAAGCTATATATGACAAACCCACAGCAAACATTATCCTCAATGGTGAAAAATTGAAAGCATTCCCTCTAAAGTCAGGAACAAGACAAGGGTGCCCACTTTCACCATTACTATTCAACATAGTTTTGGAAGTTTTGGCCACAGCAATCAGAGCAGAAAAAGAAATAAAAGGAATCCAAATTGGAAAAGAAGAAGTAAAACTCTCACTATTTGCAGATGACATGATCCTCTACATAGAAAACCCTAAAGACTCCACCATAAAATTACTAGAACTAATCAATGATTATAGTAAAGTTGCAGGATATAAAATCAACACACAGAAATCCCTTGCATTCCTATACACTAATAATTAGAAAACAGAAAGAGAAATTAAGGAAACAATTCCATTCACCATTGCAACAGAAAGAATAAAATACTTAGGAATATATCTACCTAGAGAAACTAAAGACCTATACATAGAAAACTATAAAACACTGGTGAAAGAAATCAAAGAGGACACTACTAGATGGAAAAATATACCGTGTTCATGGATCGGAAGAATCAATATAGTGAAAATGAGTATACTACCCAAAGCAATTTATATATTCAATGCAATCCCTATCAAGCTACCAACAGTATTCTTCACAGAGCTAGAACAAATAATTTCACAATTTGTATGGAAATACAAAAAACCTCGAATAGCCATAGCTATCTTGAGAAAGAAGAATGGAACTGGAGGAATCAACCTACCTGACTTCAGGCTCTACTACAAAGCCACAGTTATCAAGACAGTATGGTACTGGCACAAAGACAGAAATATAGATCAATGGAACAAAATAGAAAGCCCAGAGATAAATCCACGCACATATGGACACCTTATCTTTGACAAAGGAGGCAAGAATATACAATGGATTAAAGACAATCTCTTTAACAAGTGGTGCTGGGAAATCTGGTCAACCACTTGTAAAAGAATGAAACTAGAACACTTTCTAACACCATACACAAAAATAAACTCAAAATGGATTAAAGATCTAAACGTAAGACTAGAAACTATAAAACGCCTAGAGGAGAACATAGGCAAAACACTCTCTGACATACATCACAGCAGGATCCTCTATGACCCACCTCCCAAAATATTGGAAATAAAAGCAAAAATAAACAAATGGGACCTAATTAACCTTAAAAGCTTCTGCACATCAAAGGAAACTATTAGCAAGGTGAAAAGGCAGCCTTCAGAATGGGAGAAAATAATAGCAAATGAAGCAACTGACAAACAACTAATCTCAAAAATATACAAGCAACTCCTACAGCTCAACTCCAGAAAAATAAATGACCCAATCAAAAAATGGGCCAAAGAACTAAATAGACATTTCTCCAAAGAAGACATACAGATGGCTAACAAACACATGAAAAGATGCTCAACATCACTCATTATCAGAGAAATGCAAATCAAAACCACTATGAGGTACCATTTCACGCCAGTCAGAATGGCTGCGATCCAAAAGTCTACAAGCAATAAATGCTGGAGAGGGTGTGGAGAAAAGGGAACCCTCTTACACTGTTGGTGGGAATGCAAACTAGTACAGCCACTATGGAGAACAGTGTAGAGATTCCTTAAAAAACTGGAAATAGAACTGCCTTATGATCCAGCAACCCCACTGCTGGGCATACACACTGAGGAAACCAGAAGGGAAAGAGACACGTGTACCCCAATGTTCACCGCAGCACTGTTTATAATAGCCAGGACATGGAAGCAACCTAGATGTCCATCAGCAGATGAATGGATAAGAAAGCAGTGGTACATATACACAATGGAGTATTACTCAGCCATTAAAAAGAATACATTTGAATCAGTTCTAATGAGGTGGATGAAACTGGAGCCTATTGTACAGAGTGAAGTAAGCCAGAAAGAAAAACACCAATACAGTATACTAACACATATATATGGAATTTAGAAAGATGGTAACAATAACCCTGTATACGAGACAGCAAAAGAGACACTGATGTATAGAACAGTCTTATGGACTCTGTGGGAGAGGGAGAGGGTGGGAAGATTTGGGAGAATGGCATTGAAACATGTGCAATATCATATATGAAACGAGTTGCCAGTCCAGGTTCAATACACGATACTGGATGTCTGGGGCTAGTGCACTGGGACGACCCAGAGGGATGGTATGGGGAGGGAGGAAGGAGAAGGGTTCAGGATGGGGAACACATGTATACCTGTGGTGGATTCATTTTGATATTTGGCAAAACTAATACAATTTTGTAAAGTTTAAAAATAAAATAAAATTAAAAAAAAAATACTGATTAAAAGGAAAAAAAAATAGTCAGTGGACATTTCTTGAGTAACTGCTATGGGCCAGGTATTTTGAAGTATTTGGTGTTCTTCACTGCTTGTAGTAACCCTCTAAAGCACTGCTCTCCCTCTTACAGATGAAAGAGAATGTGAGTGATTTACCTGGTCATGCAGTCAGTCAGTAGCACAGTTGTCTGAGCTTAGGTCACTGAGAGCCAAATGCTGTGTTCTTTCTCCCTTCCTTTGGAGCTTAAAAGATCTTTCAGGCACCCATTGGTAAGATTTAGCTACCATCTCTATAAGAGCGTGAAAAATATTTCTAGAACTGTGATCATCCTTTCAAAGAAGAATCAGATTAAGGGACCCAGAAGGAACTTTAAAGATCATCCAGTTGAGTTCTCTGATTTACAGATGGCAAAGTGGAGTCCCAGAGAGGACAGAGGTCTTGGCCACCATCTCCTTTACCAGCTGGAATCGTATGACCTTCCCCTTCTGACCCCCCCCGCCCCCCCCCCCCCCCCCCCCCGCCCACAGTCAGCACCCGAAGTTCTCGGCAAATTCCGTGACCCTGTGCACAGAGTGGCCCATGTTGACCTCTGTGACCCCACATTACACAGCGTCTCCTTTCCCTTCTCCTACAACCCTGCGGTGCTGCACTCCCTGTTTCCCCTCCTTCCCCCTTTCAGTGGCTGCTTCCCACTCCTCCTGGTTAATTCCCACTTAGCTGTCATATCTTAGTTCAGACATCATCTCTTTCTGGAAGCTTTCAGACTCCACTAGGTGGGATATCTGCGTGCCCCCATAGTACATACCTTTATAGCAGTGCTTGTTGCGTTGTTTGTTTGTTGTTAGTTGGGTATCCTTGCTCAGTGGTGTGAATTGCTCAGTGGTGTGAATTCAAGGGCCGGTATTGTAGCCTATTCATTTCTGTATCATGAGTGCCTGCTACAACCCCGACCCAAAGTTGGCTTTTGATGAATTTTTAATTAAACAATTGTTCACGTAGGACTCAGGTTGGAAATGGGACAAGCCTTGGAGACATGGTGGTGTTGAATGCTCATCTTGGTATCTTGAAGGTATTCCTGAGGGCTCTCCCAGTCTTGAGGATCCAACGAAACCCACCATTCCATAATGCTACAATGATTCCGTAGTGTCCCTGTGCCTGGGTGCTGCACTGAGAACTTCTGGCATGGCAGGTGCAGCTTCCTCACCCAGATCTTATGGTCTCATAGTATCTGCTCTTTACTGCCACTAAAGGAAAAACTGCTGTCAGAGCAAGGAGAGCTGGGGGAGGGCTTCTCAGCCAACATTGCCAAGAGCAGTCAGGATTTAGACTAAATTCAAACCCCAGAACCTCGAGACCAGGCATGTCATGAGTGAGAGATGGAGATGAAGGTCTTGGGCGAAATGTTATCTAAATCAAGACAGAAGTAGGTCTGAAGGGCTGACAGTCCCCGTCCGCTTTGAGAGGTCCAAGGCTCACATTTATGTTTTGGGTTTTCTGGCTTGGATTAGTCAGGTGGTTTAAAGGTCCACAGTCAAAGTACCAGGTCTGAAACATTCAAAGAATGGAGTGGCAGAAGGTGGTAAAGGGCACAGTTTGGGAAGAGTAGATGGATTAAATGAGATGAAGGACTTTCTGGGGAGATGTATTTGAGGCAACGCCTGTTACCCTGCCTAGAACTGTTGACTTAGCAAAGTAGAAGAAACCACACATCCTTATGCACCAGGAGGCCGATCCAGAGCTTGGAGACTCCTGAGGCCGGGGAAGGTCGGGCTCTGTGTGGACACTTACGTAGGCTGTGACCACAGGAACTTTCGGGCCACATAACAGACAATTATCATTCATTATGCATTCAGTTGTGAATCAAAACAAACCAAACTGAACCACTATGCAAGTTTGGCCTCTGGTAATCCCGAATATGTGCTTGAGATGGGGGAAGCAGTGGGTTTGTGGACTTCCAGCTGCAAAGTAACCAAAACAGAAACTGGGAATATATTTCCCCTATTGTCTGCAAAAAAAAAAATCTCTACTCTTCAGCATGTCGTGAAAAGGCTTTCATCATCCGACCTCTGCCTGCTGTCCACTCATAGGTCTGACATTTAATATTTTCTTGTCCTCCTCCATGGCGGCCTGACGTTGGGCAAGTTATATAACCCTGCTGAGCGTCAGTTCCTTCATCTGTAAAAATGGGAATACAGATAGCTATCTTACAGGCCTGTAATAGTTATTACATGAGATAGTGCAGATAAAGCCACTAACACAGTCTTTTGCTCACACCTTGTGCCAATTCAACATTTGTATGATTTTTGTTATTATTACTATATAGTCTACACTCTAGCCAAGCCATTATTATGCTAAGAACTTATGCCTTTATTGAAAAGTTTATCAGAGTCTCTTGCCACTGGGGGGGTTGGCTGTTGGACATCATGACGACACTGCAGACTAGGACAAAGACAGACTTCTTTTCATCTTTATTTCTCCAGGGCCTGACACAGAGTAGGTGCTCAATTAAATGTTTGCTGAAGCAGTGTGTGAAGTGTCTCTGTTCTAGAGAATCTTGATTCCACAGAGGCCCCAGGTGTTGCCTGGGCCCTCCTCTCTTCCCCCGTCTTAGGGACCTGCTGGGTGTCAGAAACCACACAAGGTGCTTTGCATGCAGTCACAGCTCATAGCCCCAGCTCTAGAAGGCAGCTGCGGAAGCTCTTCACAGATGAGTGCAGAGCCTCAATTAACAGAAATGCCTCAAGTGTAAACATTAGTTGGGTTTTTTTTTTTTTTTACCATCAACCCATTAGGGACACAACTTGAGATCCAAGCCATCCTCCCGGTCTGGCTAAAAACAAATGAGACCCACATTCCTTCCACCCAAACCCTACTGTATCTCCAGCCATTCACACCCTCTGCCGGCATCTCAGTTATTTGCACCTGAGCAGGATTAACCAGGCCAGTCTGCTCTCTTCACTCAGAAAAATGTAGATCAAACGTTGCCTGGCTTAACATTTCCTGGTTCAGGAAGTTAAATAATCAGCTATCGCTTGTTGATTATTTACTGTGTGCAGGCACCATGTCAGGGTTTTCTCTCTGTTGCCTGTAATATTCCTGAACCTTCTGGAAGGTAAATACTCTTGTCTGTCACTGACATGAAAGAAACCAGGATTCACCAGAGTCTGATAACTTGGTAAAGAACCTGCGTGCAATGAGGGAGTTTGATTCCTGGGTTTGATTCCTGGGTCAGGAAGATCCCCTAGAAAAGGGAATGGCTACCTATTCCAGTATTCTTGCCTAGAAAATTCCATGGACAGAGGAGCCTGGTCATCACAGAGCCAGGGGGTCACAGAGTCAGACACGACTGAGCTACTAACACTTTTCACTTTAATAACTCACCACACAAGTTTTAACTCCCTATCTGGCTCAACCGAAATCCTCTCCTTTATGGCACTATTTGGCCTTGAGGAAGGAGTCTCACCAGCCCCAGACCCCATTAACCAGCGCTCCCCTCTCTGTATCCCCCAGAGGCCATTGTGGAGGGTTGAGGAGTGTCTCTTCCCACCATGGCTGTGTGCTCAGTCACCACCCTCCGACAGCCTGCCAGTGAAGTGGAAAAATAGCTCTGACTCCTTACCCTGACATCTGTCCCTCAGGTGAGAGCCAGATTCTCAGATTGCTAGGCCAATGGCGAATAAGCCCACACCACACACAGAGGGTATCAACACACAGAGCGTTCTACCGGAATTCACACATCCTGGAAGCCAGGCTGGCCCTGGTGGCCAGTTTCATTTAATCTTATCTCTGATTGCTGCACGATGAGTGGAGACAGGGAAGCAGGACCCTAGGGAAGCCCACTGAGCTCCAGAACCTAGGCTTGGTTCGCTCATTAAGGGAACCCTTAGGCAGTGCCCTTATCCTTGCAAGCACCAAGGGCCCCTCTCTGTAAACCCACAGCCCAGGCTCACACCCAGAATGGGAAGGGCTGCTTCCACTCACCCTCTTACAGCCATTTGACTTTTCTGATTCCCAGAGAGCCAAGAAGCAGCTATAGGAAGAGCATGGCTTTTGGAGTCAGACAGACCCAGACCAATCCCCTTTCTGTCCCTTGGTACCTGTGTGGCCATGAACAGGGCTTTGAATTTTGTGAGCTATGGTTTCTTCATCTGTAAAACAAAGTGAAGTTGTTCAGTCGTGTTGTACTCTTTGCAACCCCATGGACTGTAACCTACCAGGTTCCTCAATCCGTGGGCTTTTCCAGGCAAGAGAACTGGAGTGGGTTGCCATTTCCTTCTCCAGGGGACCTTACCTACCCAGGGATCAAACCCTGGTCTCCCGCATAGTAGGCAGATGCTTTTACTGTCTGAGACACCAGGGAGGCCCTCTGTAAATCGAAGAAAATCTATAAATATGTAAAAACCATCAGACATAGTAACTGTTTGGCAAATGTTAGCTGTCTTCCCTTCCCTTCTCCCCTGTGTTTATTTGCAGTGCCTTTAAATATATAAATATATAAACCATTGTATTGAGTTGGCCAATAATTTCATTTTTCCATAAGATGTAATGGAAAAACCAGAACAAACTCCTTGGCAAACCCAGTAATTGTCATTTGTTTCATTGTGAGCTAAATAATGCTTTCCAGGTAGCTCAGTGGTAAAGATTCCACCTGCCAATCCAGGAGACACAGGTTCTATCCCTGGGTAAGGAAGATCCCCTGAAGAAGGAAATAGCAACCCACTCCACAGAGTCGGGCACGACTGAAGCGACTTAGCAGCAGCAGCAGCCAATATTCTTTGCTTGGAAAATCCCATGGACAGAGGAGCCTGGAGGACTACAGTCCATGGGGTCACAAAGAGTCAGACACGACTTAGCACAGGCTAAATACATGACTGATCTATAACACAGAAACTTTATTTAAACCACTCTTCCAGAACTGTAACCCTGACCTACATCAGGTCATTTATTTTATATTTTGCAGATACCTGCTTTTTTCTCTTTTTCTACCCACTCCCCCATGCTTTTTTCCTAAGGAAATCCAGATGGGCCCTGATCCATTCTCATACACTAACTAGCCTATAGCCTAGTTGAAATCAGGCCTTTCCTCACATGCAGATGATCTGTGCATAACAAAAGCTGCCTCCCGGCCATCGCCCACAGCTGAACTTTGTTACTCTGCAGCCCTCCTTTCATTTGTTTCTGATTGTTCTGCAGTGTTTACATATTGCCTATATTAGCGTGGTCTTCTATAAGAGTACAGGCAGAGGGCACACCCCCTCAATCAACTTCCCCTCTGAGCATTCAGCATCCTTTCTTCTTTAGTCCCCTTGCCTCTGTGGTACAAGCCATTTCTCTTTTATAAGATCTCATTTAAATAGGAAAGTAATTTATTAAGTAAGTTATTTTTATCTAAACATGAAACTCCCTTAATATTCTTAAAGAATTTCTATTGAGTATAGATCGGAGGCTTCCCTGGTGGCTCAGTAGTAAAGAGCCCGCCTGCAATGCAGGAGACACTGGACATGCAGGTTCAATCCCTGGGTGGGGAAGATCCCCTGGAGGAGGAAATGGCAACCCACTCTAGCATCCTTGCCTTGAGAATCCCAAGGACAGAGGAGCCTGGCGGGCTACAGTCCTGTGGGGCTGCAAAGAGTCAACACAACTGAGAACTCTGCGTGCATAGAGAGGAGGAAAAAAATACTCTGGAATATGTGGGTTCTCTTTTTTCTCTTTCTCTCCCCAGTATAGGAAAATCTCATCATGCCTGTTGAATTTGCAAGTTACATATTCCATTCGAGGTCCAGAAGGCACCAGGCTTGCTCCAGACCAAATATGGAAGAGAGGGCTCTCTGTCTCCTGTGTTCTTACAACCTTTTTCCTCTAAAACAATGTCTCAGAAAAGTTAGGGACTCTTACATCCCATCTGAGTCTAAATCCTGATTCTGCCTTTTGGAAGCTGGGAACTTGAGTTAGTATCTCTAAAGCTCAGCTCCCTTTCCCATCAGAATCACATACAGCACAGGCCATCCCAGCATCTTGGAATATATGTGAAAGTGCCCCCGCCCCCATCAGATGACAGAGACGTTTCAGGGCACGTCACTGCATTTGATGGCAGTGACTCTTCAGAAGCACCCTGGATGCCTGCTCCAGAAATGGCAGGACAGAGGGCCATAATCACTTGTCTGCTCTGGACATGCTGGTAGCCAGAGAAGGTTGGGTTTCACACCATTTCTCCCCATCTTCTTTCTCCTCACTTGCATACAGCCATCACTATGTTTTGATGTTCTCAGTCTCTGTTGTTACAGAGAAAATGTAAGGGGTAAACCCCTTCACCCTGAGTTTTGAATAAACGTCTCTGTTTATAATACTTTTGTAGTTACTCATTGAGGGAAGTATCATATAAATATGGATAGTTTTTAGTTTCTCTTCTGGCTTTATCTTCTGTGAGGCCAAAAATGGAGAGAAAATTCTGCAGAGGAGGATTCTTCAGGTCTAGACTTGCATGGACATGGCTCAAGTTCCTGAGTATCCCCTGATTAGCAGGAGTGGGGTGTCTGGGGAGCACTTCCAAATATGTATGCACAGAAATTCTTTTATCAAAAGAGGCTCCAATATAAATCAGCCAAGGCTCTCTTTGCCTTTATATTATATGCTTTTACCAGGGTAAAGCCTCGATTGTGTTTAATCCCAGTGACAGGTCTTGCCAATAGAACTGAACTCATCCGAGTGAGAGTTTGATTCTTATCTTGCATTCTTTTCTCTAGAGCCAGTGCAACTTCTGTACCCTACTTTAGCATTCTAGTCAAGAACATGTCAGATCGTGCATTTTAAAATTAAACACCCACGTGTATGCCAATCCATAAATAAGAAGTACACTTTGGCTGGTATGGAGGTGATGATATTAATACAGGCTTCATTTCCCTGGGTCACTGAATGTACCAGGCACGGCACCAATGCCTATAATAGACTGTGGCACATTTAATCTTTACAAATCTGTAAAAAGAGGTCCTCTGCACCCCATTTTTCAGATGACTACCCCCAAGGGGCTAGGTCACACAGCAAGTTAAGACAGAACATTGAATATTAAACCAGAAAAGCAGAGTCCATGGTCAGATTTATGAGATAGCTGAGGCCAGACCACGGTCTTAATAAGGGACATGCAGAAAGAGATCAGGAGCAGGGCTGGGAGAGAAATGTCCACAACTTAGCAGGTAGAGTCAGAGCACGTCTGATGGAGGCGCTGTGTCATAGGTGCCAAGGGTCTGTCACAAGGGAAAAGGCTGTGTCATCCCCCTCTGGACCTGCTGATTTGCTCAGCCTCAGTTATGAAACTACTCACTGCTATCATTTTTCACCCCTTGCTATAACTTTTTTTTTTCCTTTAAACTTTTTATTTTATACTAGAGTATAGAGAAGGCAATGGCACCCCACTCCAGTACTTTTGCCTAGAAAATCCCATGGACAGAGGAGCCTGGTAGGCTGCAGTCTATGGGGTCGCTAGAGTCGGACACAACTGAGCGACTTCACTTTCACTTTTTACTCTCATGCATTGGAGAAGGAAATGGCAACCCACTCCAGTGTTCTTGCCTAGAGAATCCCAGGGACGGGAAGCCTGGTGGGCTGCTGTCTATGGGGTCTCACAGAGTCCGACACGACCAAAGCGACTTAGCAGCAGCAGCAGCATAGCCAATTAACAATGTTGCGATAGTTTCAGGTGGGTAGCCAAGGGACTCAGCCATACATATACATGTATCCATTCTCCCCCAAACTCCCCTCCCATCCAGATTGCCACATAAGATTGGGCAGAGTTCCTTGAGCTATACAGGAGGACCTAACTGGTTATCCATTTTAAATATAGCAGTGTGTACATGTCCATCCCCAACTCCCTAATTATCCCTTCTCCCTATCCTTTCCCCGGCAACCATAAGTTCATTCTCTAAGTCTGTGAGTCTCTGTCCATTTTGTAAGTAGTTTCATTTATATCATTTCTTTTTAGATTCTGCATATAAGAGATATCATATATTTCTGCTGCTCTGTTCTGGGCACCTTTTTAAAGGGCACCTAAATTCTTTACTTTGGCCACCTCATGCGAAGAGTTGACTCATTGGAAAAGACTCTGACGCTGGAAGGGATTGGGGGCAGGAGGAGAAGGGGACGACAGAGGATGAGATGGCTGGATGGCATCACCGACTTGATGGACGTGAGTTTGAGTGAACTCCTGGAGTTGGTGATGGACAGGGAGGCCTGGCATGCTGCGATTCATGGGGTCGCAAGGAATCGGACACGACTGAGTGACTGAACTGAACTGAACTGAAATTCTGTAAGGGGGAGCTGCTTTATATAGAAGCTAATTTGGAATCAAAAGAGCATTGGTTGAACCGTATTTGAGAACCGCTTAATAGCACTGTGCTCATTCATGAAGGGTGGGACAAAAATAGAAAATACAGTTCTGATTTTGAGGGTCCAATTCACTATGTAACATCAGAGCAACAGAGCTAAGAATCTGTCTGATGGATAAATACTGCGCACACAGAGCACCCCTCCTCCTCTTTAGCTCCCTCCCTCACTCCCCTGTGGCCCCTCCCCCATTACAGAAGAAACTGTGGTTTACCCACCACAGACTGTTTGGGCTGTGAAAAAGAGGCCAGATATGATTTTACATCTTTGGGGTCACACAGCTCTCAAAGCTTCCAAAGCTGAAGCCAGTCTGAGCTCCCTGGAGCGCATCAGGCATTTGTACAGAGAAGGTTGAGTGTGGCTTCTGGTCTGAAGGGGAAAGGAAGCTGGGGGAACTTCAGGAGGGCCCCCAAAGTCTTCTTGGCTATTCAATCTCTCTTGCAGTCAACTTTGGAACTTCAGGAGGATCTCAAAGTCTTGGCTATTCAGTCTCTCTTGCAGTCAACTTTGGGTGTGTTCAATGTGAGTGGATAAGAAACAGATGAATGACACTGCTGTTGTGATCACATACCAGTTTCAAGATGATGAAGAAGGAGGTTTAAAGGGTCCAGAATCCTTTGCAAATAATTCAGGACATTCCAGGCAATATCTGGCAGCTTCCCTCCATCCCCAGACTGGGGACCATTTGTTTGGGTGACACACCTGCCCAGTACCCTCCCCGCCTGCCCACTTAGACTGCTAAGCCCCAGAAGATATCTGTGAATGGAGTTTATGTGTTCTTATTTTGCTCCAGCTGAAATAAAGGGATTGAGTTTCTAGGAAAGGCAGACTTTATTGGAGGACTCTGAACCTTTCCAAAACCTCCAAATAGAGAAGAGGAAAACTTGGCAGACCTGAGCTTTATTAGCCACAGATCACTTACAGTGATTGGATATGTGTTTTATTCTATGGTTGTTCTTAATGCATGTGAGATAATTAATATTAATTATTAGTAAATTTATTAAAACTATTAATAGTAATTTTAGCCATTTCTTGCATGTGTGATGATTTCATTTACAAAGCATACTCTGTAGATATAAGTTGTATTTATAGACCTCAGTATACATATTTACACATGTAATGTTAGAATTGCCTACATCATGAAAGTACCGAGAGCTAAGGGAAGATGCAAGGAGGCACACCCACCTGGGAACTAGGAGGAAGTCGGAGTTCAGAGGTTTCCCAGAGCAGGCAAAAGTAATATGGAATGGAGAATTACAAAAGGACATTTTAGAGTTAGGGGGTGGTGAGAGGGGCTGCCCTCTTTTCTTTCTTTCTTTCTTTTTTTTTTTTGTTTCTTTTTTAATGTGTATTTCAAATAAGCAGTGAGGTTTTCTTTCTTTTTTTTTTGGCCGTGCCCCACAGCATTTGGGATCTTAGTTCCCCAACCAGGGATTGAACCAGCACCCTCTGCACTGGAAGCACAGTCTCAAACACTGGACTACCTGGGAATTCCTGGGGCTGCCTTTTAGAAAGAGAGAGGAGAATTGATGAAGATTCAGAGATGAGAAAGAAAATGGCTCACTTATGGAATTTCTATGCTGTGATAAGCTTATTGCAGTAAAAAATAAAAAATGATAGGGCAAAGAGTGGAGGAAATGACCACTTGAACCAAAGGTCTATTTGGCCAAATCATACGTAGATCAGGTCAGAGAGGTGGGAATGTCTGGTCAATGTCTAAAGGATGTAAGTAAAGGAAGTGATAGAATTATATTTGTGTATTAGAAAGACCACTGGGCTGCAGGTATGGAAGTTAGTCTCTGATGGGGCTTGCAGATTGCAGGGAGGAGGACAGTATTTGAGGAAAATAAACCAGTTTAATTGCTGTTGCAAGAACCCAAGCAAGAGAAGGTAAAGGACTGACTAATATAATGGCCGTGGGGAGAAACATAAAGGTTTCTGTTTGAAAATAGAGTTGACCGTACATGCGACCTAACGTGGAGCAATGAGATGGAGAAGTCCAGAATGATATTCTGCTGGTTAAGTAAATAGGGTACCATGTAGTAAGACAGGGACCCCAAGACAGGAGGAGCCCTGGGAGGAAGAATGACAAGGTCTCTCTATATTGGACATGTTGATTAGACATTCGGGTCAAATGTCCTATATGGAACTCAGGAGTGAGGTCTGCATTTGGAATAAAAATTTGAAACTCAGCAGCATAAAAATTGTCATAACTACATGAGAGTGAGCTGACCCTGAGAGATGTGGTAAGTGAGACCAATCCAGGAGGAAAGAGGAAGAAGAGCCCACCAGAGAGATGGAGCTGATGAGGGATAGGATCTGGAGTTATCCCCATTTATAATTGAGGAAAGGGACTCAAAGAGATTCAAAGGTTCACGGCTAGGATGCAACCCAACCATAACTGACAGCCAGCTTTTGGTAAAGAATCTACCAGCAACGAAGGAGACCTGGGTTTGCCAGCTTTTGGTAAAGAATCTACCAGCAACACGGGAGACCTGGGTTCAATCCCTGGGTCAGAAAGATCTCCTATAGGAAATGACAACCCACTCCAGTATGCTTGTCTGGAGAATTTGGTGGACAGAGGAGCCTGGCAGGCTACGGTTCATGGGGTCACAAAGAGTCAGACGCAACTGAGCGTCTAACAACACTTTTCCTGACTCCAAGGTCTATGCTCATATTACCAAACCATGTTTATTTACTACCTTTAAGATAACACATGGTTCCTCACCATTTTGTAGGAGAGGCTCATTGCAATTCAGCCTGAGAAGTGCAAAAATAGAGGTGAATGCTAAGAGCCCCCATTCATAAACAGAATTCTCTGTGCTCTTTTTTTGTACTGTGTAGTGAGCTGGGAGCTGGCTGGAATGTGTATAAATGGTTTTTTCTAGTAAGACGATAGCACAGTCCATTTGGAGGGAGAGATGAGCCACCACGGAAATACCCAGTCCCACACATGCCTGCGGCTACCCTCTTACATTCCCAACCTGGCTGGAGGCACTCAAAACAAAACCTCCTGTTCCCTCCCAGGACCACTGGCGCCTGCAGCCTGCCTCCTGCCCCTGCCAGAGGCTTAGGCCAAGCTTGGGATGATGGGATGGGGGAAGGCAGAGCGGACGTTGCTGGAGCAGCTCCCTGCCCTGAACCCAGTCACTGTCCCCAGAAAGGTGTGAGCAGGCGCCTGGGTTTTATCACCACAGGGAAACTCAGCTGACTGTAGCCCTAGATGAAAAGTCAGCCAGTGGCATCCACTCCTGGAGACAGCTCGGATACAGACATGAAAAGAGGCAGGAGCACATGGAGAGAGACTTCTAATCCCAACTCCACCATTTCTGATCCTTGTGATCCTGGGTAGTTCGATTACAGTCCCCATTCTTGTGTCTTCACCTGTAAAACGGACTCTGTGTGTTTGACTCCATGTATTAGTAGGATTATTTTAAGTCTGAATGCAAATGTACATTCAGAAGTCACTTGATGCCTAAGTGACTACCCAGCTCATCCTGTTCTCCAGTGCCTACTAGATTGTAAACAGGGATTATGTCATTTACATGGCTCTCAACACCCATCTTTCTTTTTATATTTAAAACAGTAGTTTGAAGTCAGTGTGTATCCAGTAAGTAGTTGCTGAATATTTACCCAGCTAATGTAAGATATTATAGATAATAGCCATTGAATATAATCCATGAAGTTGGCAATCTGGAGAAGCCCCCAATAATGTTGGCCATAGGTCAAAGAGTTGTTAGAGCAAAGTTGGGTACTTAGAGATGCCCCAAGAAGCAACCCCAGACAACCCCATGAGCCCCAGGCCATGTGAGGGCAGAGTCTATGTTGAAATATTAATAGTGTTCTGGAGAGTTCCGATTGGCCAGCTAAGGGAGAATGACTCAACTTTCAGGAATCAGAGAATCTCAAAGACAAAAGAGATATTAAACATCTCTAGTCCAGGCTATTTTATGGGTAAGGAAAATATAATCTGGAGAGAAAAATAAGTTGGTAGATCATAGCTTAGATCCTTCCTGGACCTTGCAATTACTCCTTTTGTATTTAAGAGTTATTTGACCTCCTTCAGCTTAGATTTCCGCATTTGTGGAGTAAGTATAATAATAGTATCTATCTCATTGGGTTGTCATGAGTATTAAATGTGATAATGTCTGTAAAGTGCCTCGAAGAGTCTGGCATGTAATAAATCCACAATAACTGTTAGCAATTGCTATTTCATTACTTATTATTATTATTTCTGTATTATTATTTCTTCTTTCTGACTTTGAGGGTGGTTTCACTGAGGGTTTTTTCTGTCATTGGATTTTTTAAATGGAATCTTTGACAAGCAATAGGATATGCTGTTGCAAAAATATACCCATCCTTCAGACCTTGTGAACTTTTATGTAAAGTGGAGAATTTAAGCCCTCGTGAAAATTGAGATGCTTGCATAGCTTCATGCCTCTGAGGCTTGTTACCTGGGATACCCTCCCTGTCCACCTAAGGAAGCGCTTATTCATCCCTTAAGACCTGGCTCCCACGTGGCCACCTCTGTGAAGTGCTCGCTCTCCTCCCAGGCAGTCTGGGCTCCTACCACACTCCTCACCCAACTCACTGTAGCACTTGGCATGTTTTGTTGTAATTTGTTAATTTCCACCTCTGTCTACCCAGTCTGACCAGGAGCACCTTATGGAAAAGGGCTGTGCCTTATTGTTAATTCTTCTTCTTCTCCTCTCTCCTCCCTTCTCTCTCCTCACTGTTCTTCTTCTTTTTCTATTATTATTATGCCTTATTATTTTATTAACCTTGTCGCTGATCTTAGTGCCTGTCATAGAGTGTGCAACCAAATATTTTGTTTTATTGTAGGTTTTTATAACTTTATTTCTATCACACATAATTAAACAATATGTCAAAGGTTTCCATACAATTCATACTAAATTGAATGCTCATGTAACATCACCCATTAAAAGGAATATTCCAGAAGGGAATATTACCAGTACCTTTTAAGTGTAAAATTTTGACTTTACGATTTAATAAATGAAATTAAAAGATGCTTACTCCTTGGAAGGAAAGTTATGACCAACCTAGATAGCATATTCAAAAACAGAGACATTACTTTGCCAACAAAGGTCCATCTAGTCAAGGCTATGGTTTTTCCAGTGGTCATGTATGGATGTGAAATTTGGGCTGTGAAGAAAGCTGAGCGCCAAAGAATTGATGCTTTTGAACTGTGGTGTTGAAGAAGACTCTTGAGAGTCCCTTGGACTGCAAGGAGATCCAACCAGTCCATTCTAAAGGAGATCAGTCCTGGGTGTTCTTTGGAAGGAATGATGCTAAAGCTGAAACTCCAATACTTCGGCCACCTCTTGCGAAGAGTTGACTCATTGGAAAAGACTCTGATGCTGGGAGGGATTGGGGGCAGGAGGAGAAAGGGACGACAGAGGATGAGATGGCTGGATGGCATCACTGACTCGATGGACATGAGTTTGAGTGAACTCCAGGAGTTCTAATGAACAGGGAGGCCTGGCGTGCTGTGATTCATGGGGTCGCAAAGAGTCGGACACGACTGAGCAACTGAACTGAACTATTTTCTTGTTGTATTTTGCTTAATGTTCTAGTTCTTAAAGTAAGTTTGAATCATGATTTGGACATGGCTCATTGGCACCCCACTCCAGTACTCTTGCCTGGAAAATCCCATGGATGGAGTAGTCTGGAAGGCTGCAGTCCATGGGGTCACTGAGGGTCGGACAGGACTGAGCGACTTCACTTTCACTTTTCACTTTCATGCACTGGAGAAGGAAATGGCAACCCACTCCAGTGTTCTTGCTTGGAGAATCCCAGGGACAGGGGAGCCTGGTGGGCTGCCATCTATGGGGTTGCACAGAGTTAGACACGACTGAAGTGACTTAGCAGCAGCATGATAAATAATCCTCCCAAGTTTATAACCCCTGAAAATATGATAAACTTTGCTTCTATATCAGCTTCTGTGTGCTCTGCTGAGTCACTCAAACTCGTGTCCAGTTGTTTGTGACTCCATGGACTGTAGTCTTCTGGGCTCCTCTGTCCATGGAATTCTCCAGGCAAGAATACCGCAGCAAGTTGCCATTTCCTTCTCCACGGGGTCTTCCTGACCCAGGGATCAAACCAGCACCCACTGCATCTCCTGCATTGGTAGGCAAATTCTTGAACTCTAGGCCACCTGGGAAGCCCATGTCATCTTCTACTTCATTATTAAGAACGTTGACTAAATTAAACCAAGAATGCATCTAGAGGCTTCCTTCATGGTGGTGGTGGTGGTGGTTTAGTTGCTAAGCCATGTCCTACTCTTGTGACCCCATGGACTATAGCCTGCCAAGGTCCTCTGTCTGTAGGATTTTCTAGGCAAGAATACTGGAGTGGGTTGCCATTTCCTTTTCCAGGGGATTTCCTGACCCACAGATCGAACCCAGGTCTCCTGCACTGCAGGCAGATTCTTTACCAACTGAGTTACCAGGATGTGTACTTAATGGTAGCAGTTACTTTCGGCTATGGCCATTCATCCCAGTCACCTGACTATCCCGTCATACCTTCCTCATTTCAAGAACTAATGTTTACATGATATTTAACACATAATAAGCTGTTTATAGGTGACAGCTTATTTTATTTTCATGAAAGTCCTACCACATTTATATCATTGTTCCCATTTTGGAACTGAGGAAACTGAGGCTTAGAAAGATTCCCTTTCATAAGGTCACCTGGCTAAGAACATGGTAGTCATGATAGAGTGAAGACAGGCCTTTGACTCAGTCCTTTCTTTCTCCTCTCCCTTCACAAGTCTATAGGGGGAAACTTATCAAAACTTTTGCACCTGAAGATTCCCTAACCTACGTGTCATCAAGGCCAGGAGGTTGGTTCAGTCTAAGTGAGTCTCTTTTGGCTCTAATGACCCTTGCTTTCTGCCCTTTAAAGGTAAATGAAGGACTCAAAGAAGCAATGGTAGCCTAAAATCAGGAAGAAATACAGAACAGGAACAAACACAGAACCTGTAGAGCCTGACTGCTTTGTGTTTTTATAACCTTGTGTATATTATGTATGCTGTTTCATGGGCTTCCCAGGTGGCTCAGTGGTAATCTACCTGCCAGTGCAGGGGACACAGGAGATGTGGGTTCAATCCCTGGGTCAGGAAGATCCTCTGAAGGAGAAAATGGCAACCCTCTCCAGTGTTCTTGCCTAGAAAAATCCCATGGACAGAGGAGCCTGGTGGGCCACAGTCCACAGGATTGCAAAGAGTCGGACATGACCGAGCAACTGAGCATGAGCATGTATGCTGTTTAAGAGTCTCTGCCTCAGTTTACATATCTGAACAATAGGAGTAATGACAGAATCTTCCCCTTAGGGTTATTGTGGGGATCAAGTGATTTAATTCCTGCAGTGTGCTTAGAATAGGGTCTTTAATAAGTACCCAGTCAATTGTAGTGGTTGCTGTTGCCAATAGCACATTATTGCTGGAAAGTCAGTGTCCTGTATGACACCCGTTACTAGTGGAGTAAAATGTGCTCCTTCCCGTTGAGTCCCAGAGCAGCCTTCAGGCCAAGATAGCCATCAGCAGGGAAAGGGCTTTCACAAAATTTTTCTGAAGTATTTAGGTTTACTGCAGAGGATTAAAGTACACATAAATACACGAATGTGCACTCAGTCTAAACAAACTCTTACTTGTTTTCTCCCAGAGTTTGGGAGTAATTGGAGGTGCTCTGGGGAGCATATTTCTGTATCTGTTTCCTTGCTGTAGTCAGGATGTCCAGTGAGAAGCGTGTGCCCTTCCAAATGAGTGAACACAGGCAGGAATCAACGCAGAGCATTCTGGACAGTCAGACAGAGCCTTTACTGCCATTTCTGAGCAGCAGAGTCCAGTCTGCCAGTGGAGTTTGGCAAAAACTGATACAGAAACATCTTTAAATCATGGGGTTTGAGGTGCAGGGACAGTTGGGGGGGCGGGTGGCGGGAGTGATGCAAAATCCTCCTAAGCAATTTATACAAATTTTGTTTGTTTTTAAAAAGCATATCCTAGAGTTTGAGGCTAGTATCTACTTGGGCTCAACTCCCACCTCAGCCATTTACAAACTTTGTGACTGTGGACAACATGCCACCTCTCTGAAACTAATCTGTCGAATGGTGCTGGAAGAATTCTGGACGAGAAGGGGTGCAGGGCATGAAAAGAGATGGCTTGACTTTGGTGGGTGTCCACGCACCCATCTAGACCCCGGGGCTTACGTGCTTATGGGCATGGGCTGTCTTATTCACCCCACAGTGGCTCAGGCATTGCAGAGTAGGGCAGTAGTTTCTAGAGCTGGCATGTGATAAAATTTTCACTAGCAAAGACAACGTGATAAAAATGAATACCGTTTAGCATGTGCTGCTTCTGTCTGGAACACTCTCTATATCATGTACATATACAAACACATATATATGTACAAAATACAGATGTATATATGCTCACACCTAAATAATTTCTGTGTATGTTTTCACCTTAATTCAAATATCACTTCTTTAGAAAAGTCTGACCCCTAGGTTGCATTAGGTACCTCACTTAATGAGCCCTTATAAAACCATTTGATATTCCTTCATTCACTTATCACAGTTTGTATTTATACATTTGAGTGATACCCATCTTAGGGTGACCAGCTGTCTCTTTTGCCTAGTACTGAGAATTTTCTAGGACATAGGGATTTTAGTGCTAAAACTGAGAGAATCCTGGCCAAACCTGAATCATCAGCCCCCCTAGTCTACTTTGCTCTTAAGAGAGCGGTTCCATGAAGGTGGATACTGCACTCTTTTCTGTACATTTACTTTCAGTGCCTGGATCACAACAGGAACTCAGGAAACATCTGCTGAACCCATCAAGAAATGAGTGAATATAAAATGGTCCTTCCTTGCAGGGAAGAAAAACCAGAAAAGCTCTTTACCCCTGAGATTACGTTAGGTGTTAAATTTACCCTTTTTATAAACTATCTTTATTTGACAAAATTTAAAGTTGATAATATTGTATAGTCTCCTGCCTTCCCTCACCCCCTTCCTTTCTGGGGATTGGAACTCCTACTGATTTGACTGATTTCACTCATTTAATGAAAAGAGAACCAGAATAGTTAGAAGATTTATCCATATGCTGAAGTTCTGTACTATAAACTCCATGAGGGCAGAAATTATAGATATATTCAGTTCACTTTGTATCCCTAGGGCCTGGCATAGTAAGAGCTGAATAAATATTTGTAGAATAAATGAATGCATACATTCTCTGCCCAGCTTCAGGACACTCAGGAGTAGACCCAATGCACCTAACTCCCTTTTCATCCTTACCTTCTCATACACCCTCCCACAACCATAACATCACTTCAGCATTCACCCCCACTGGGTGGATGAGAAGCTCATGCCTTTCCAGATCAGGAATCACGTGGTCCATCCCTGCCTGTCCTGTCTCATCCCTTGATGTACTTTCCTAACACCTAATGGACTTCCATGGTCTGCTACAAAAAGACATTGCCATATCTTGAATACCAAGAGCATCTGTCTCACCTACATGGCTTTGTTCAAGCTATCCCCTTGACCTGGAATGCCCGTTCTGTTTCATCTTGCTAAATCTTACTAGTCTAAGTGTATGTCCCATTCTCTAAGAGCCACAGTCTGGACCACTTCATTCCTTACCCAGTGTGCCCTCCACAGCATTCCATGCTTTGTCTTTACCATCCCATGGACCACACTCTTTTCTATTTGACTCTTTACTTATCTAGCTCCCCCTAAATGAGGAGTTTCTTGCAGACTAGAGCTCTTTCTCATTCATCTCCGTGTCCCCAGTCAAGAGAGATAGTGTGCTATTAGGTGTCTAATAAATGTTTGTAGAAATAAGGGGAGGTATCAGTTATCTCTTGCCTTTAATATTTTAGGTGGGAAACAAACATAAGATCCTCATGACACACAACAGGACGTGTATTTTTGTTCACAAGTCTTATCAGTTGGCTGAGTGGTTCTGGTGATCCAGGCTTGCCAGCTGCTGGTTGACTAAAAGGATTTGCTGATCCGATTTTGGCTGTCTCATGTATCTGAATCATCACGTGTGACAACTGGACTGACTCAGCTTTCTGCATATCTGTCCAGAAGGCTCACTGGGGCATGTACTCATGGCAGAGGGAGAAGAGGAAGAACAGGAGCACACAGTTCTTGAGGTTTTGGCCTGAAAACTGGTACCTAATGTCACTTCTGCTCGATTCTGTTGGCCAGACCGAGTGACAAAGTTGATCCAGACTCAAGGGATGGGGACCCCACCTGTCAATGACAGGGGCTGCGAAGTCACATTGCAGAGCAGGTGGATGCAGAGAGGGCTAGGAAATGGGGACCACGACCGCAATCAGTTCACTACAGAGAGGGAGCCAGCCAAGGACTGTCACGTCAGTTTCTTTCCAAAATGATCCCTTTTGTTACCTTGACACCTGGATGAGTTTATCAGAAAGGTTCTTAAAGAAGAAGCCAGGCCCATCCTTTGGCAGGAGTGACTTCCCCACCATCAAAGGTATTTAGCAAGAAGCTGAATTCCATGGTCAGAGGGACCTCACATGGGAGGAAGATAAGACTGCTTCTAGCCTTGAGGGTCAATATTTTCACATACTTTTCCCCTTTCTTTCCAGATCAGCAAAAACCCAATCTTTGTACCAGGTGTCTGGGGCCCTTATTTCTCAGCCATGGTCCCTGGGTTCTGGCTGAATGAAGGTGGTCAGAGCATTACTGGAAAACTGGTAAGTTGACCCTTTCTTCCTATGGTCTTTAATGTTTTTCCACCCTTGACTAGTCCATTTTGTCATATTCTTTATACCCAGTATCTGAAAGATTTGCAGACTCTTAAAGCAGAATTAACTTTTCCTTAGCATACAACCTCACATATGGAGCATATGCAGCCTGTGTTTGCCAAAGGAATAAATGTTGGTCCAGGCATTGATGACTAACCGATCTTCTCACCTAGCTTTCTTTTCACATAACAACCCATTTTTCTCATGGCAACAAGAGTGATGTTCTACTGTGTGAAAAGGACTGTGTTAATTTCTAGCCAGCATCCTTCACTGGTTTCTCATAGCCCTGGGGGCATAGTTCAGATAGTTTTCTGGGCACATCATTCCCTTTGTGGTCTATCCCTTCCAGTCTGGCATGTGAACTTGTCACTACGGCTGGATTGCCCTACTCACAGCTTCCCCGTGGCTCATGTTATTCGACTCCTCTATGTCTTGGTATATGCTCTGCTTGGAGAGTTCTTTGTCACTTGCTAGCTTTACTTGATCTTTAAGACATAGCTTCAGTTCTTAGCACATTCTGAGATAATCTGTATTTTCCAGAAATCTAGGAGCTCTTTAAAGGTATGGACCATATCATACTTCTCTTTGTATCCAGCCCCATGCAATCCCTGGGTCAGGAAGATCCCCTGGAGAAGGGGCATGGCAACCCACTCCAGGATCATTGCCTGGAAAACCCCATGGACAGAGGAGCCTAGTGGGCTACAGTCCATAGAGTTGCAAAGAGTCAGATACGACTGAAGCGACTTACATGCAGGAGCTCTTTAAAAGTATGGGCCATATTGTACTTTTTGTATCCAGCCCAGTGCCTGGTTCATAAAAGGTGCTTAGAGAAAATGTGTTGAATTCATGGGGTCATCTCATAGGGAAGACAGAAGATCAATAAAAATGAGATGTGTACTATACCTAAGGTATAAGACGCAGAGCTGGAACAAAGCTAGATTAAGAAATTCTTGGCAATAGAGACAGTTATGTGCTGAGCTTTAATGATAAATAGGGACCAACCAGACAAAGAAAGGCAGGGATATTTCCTAGGTAGGAGAACTGGCATAAACACAAAGTTATCTGAGTGAAAAAATAACAAGGCATGCTGCTGCTAATTAGCTTCAGTGGTGTCCGACTCTGTGCGACCCCATAGACAGCAGCCCACCAGGCTCCCCCGTCCCTGGGATTCTCTAGGCAAGAACACTGGAGTGGGTTGCCATTTCCTTCTCCAATGCATGAAAGGGAAAAGTGAAAGGGAAGTCGCTCAGTCATGTCCAACTCTAGCGACCCCATGGACTGTAGCCCACCAGGCTCCTCCGTCCATGGGATTTTCCAGGCAAGAGTACTGGAGTGCGGTGCCATTGCCTTCTCCAAACAAGGCATATTTGAGTATAATTGCAAACTTTCAGTTGTGGCATAAACTGTTCTTAGAAAAATGGCTTGCAATAAAATTGGGAGAACTGATCAGGGACCCCACAGAAGAAGACCAAGAGGAACAGGTAAAAGATTGGAAGAGTGACAGATGTTGTCAGATCTCTGTTATAAAAACTGGCTAGTAGCCCTCAGGAAGAAAGCTTAGGTGTACATAGCCCAACAAAAAGAGACTAGCTTCAATAGACTGACCCACTGACAAAAAGCCATGAGAGCTTGAATGAGAACAGTGGCAATAATGACTGAGAATTGAGGTCGAGAGATCAGCAGACCTTTGAGGGATTAAATGTGGAAAAGCAAGAGAAAATGAGACCCAGACTCGGTTACCCAACCTCACATTTACTATGTTGTATTGAAATCATCTGTTTATGGTCTGCTCCTCTCCAGCTCTTCTGAATGTTCAGCCAAATCAAAAGTGGTCTGATCCCAAGCTGAATGTGGATACAAATGACCATGAATTTCCATTTCTCAGTGTGTTTGTATATTAATCTTAGATGCCTTGTGTTCTCTCTCAAAGTTGGCGGATGCATAGGTGTGTGCCTCCACTCTTATGCCGGGCTATTAAGATATATGAATTAGTCCCCTAATAGTCCCAGGTTTAAGGAGCTCGTTTTCTAGTAGAGAAGTGTAAATTAAATAACATTCGATTGTTCTCAATAGAAAAGTTGAGAAGAAGACATCACTCTGTGCCAAAGGCGCAGTGGGATTGGAACTTGACGATCTCCTATTTAAACGTAGTGTCATGTCTTTTACACAACTTTTCAACTTAAATATCCACTTCCTTTCTGTGACACAAAGAAAACCCATTACTGAAACAAACACCTTTACAAGCCCACATTATGGTATAATTACCTTGGAAGACTCAGAATTCATAGCAGACACAACCTAGAGTCTTTTATAACAAAAAAACAAAACAAAAAAAATCACTATTTTTTATCACTATTTTCATTAAACTAACTCTTTTTGCAGGATGCATTGTCCATGAAGCTGTCCGTCAACGGGTTTTCAGAGACTCAGTATGCCAGTTGAACATCTGTGTCAGTCAAGAAATGCTTTTCCTAGTATTTGGCTTAGAGTTTGTTCCGTTGCTATGGATATAAGCCATCTTTGCCCAAACATTATGATGTATTTTGGTGGACAAGAATTGGTTATGCCTACTTCCTGAGCCTGAAATTAAAGCTTAAAGAGTGACTCTTTTCTGACCATTAACAAAATCTTCATAAGTGTCCACTATGGTTTTTGAAAAGAATCATGGGAACTGTTGGCCTTTATCTAGTTAGTTGATTTTGCACCATCAGTAAAGCTGCATATAGAGTTCTACTTTAGATAATTCTATGTATATAGTTTCATTGGACCTTGGGATGGAGCATGATTGACCCATGTGTTACAAAAAGCAAAATCTAAGGAAGTCCAGAAGCTAGCAAAATGGAGCAAAATCTGAATCAAGAAAAAGACAGACTATCCAATAAAGCATCAGTTCAAAGAGGCCAAGCAAAGAGATATAAACCACCTAGAAAATAGAGATATAAAAAGAATAGCAATGATGATGCTAATAATAATAGCAACAATAATTGTACCTTATTGAGTGCATTTTCCCATGGGAAAGATTTCTATATATAATCTTGTTAATCCTTGAGTGATAGTCATAATAATCACAATGCCTAATATTTATTTTGAAGACTTATTTAGTCTCTATTACAAGAGCCTTTCATGTACTATTTTATTTAATCCTCTTGGAACTCCGACAGGTTAGGTACAGTTGTTATCCATATTTTACAGATGAGGAACTGAAACTCAGGGTCTCAAGCACAGCCTGGAGTTTCCTGACGCACTGTTAATGACCTTTTTATGTGATTCCTTTGCCACTTATCTTTCCTTTCTATTTACTTATTCTGGTTCATGTTTTGTGAATTCTTATCACTGGTTTTTCAGCATATTGTCATTGTACAGAACACTATAAGAGGAAGTTACATCTCTTTTGTTCTGTGTTTCATATGTACACCTTCTCTCATATACTTTGTTTATAAGAGTCTGCTCTATTATTATACTGTCCAGAATACATTACAAGCATGCAGTCATAAATATATCATCTGAAGTGGAAGAGAAGAGACAGAAGAAGAAAAGGGAAGTAAAGGAGAGAGGGGGAAAAAAAGAAATAAAATTTATCTGAACTCTAGATTTGGAAAAAAAGATATTTTGTCTTATTTTTGCAATTAAATACAGATCTTCCATCACAAAGCAAAGTCTTTCATTCCAAGTATATGAATAGATTGGTACTTAAAAAAAAAAAAAAAAAGTCTCCATCTGGTTAACTTCAGGATGAAGAAAAAAAAAATAGGATAGAATCTTTTCTGGCTCTGGAGTCCTTGCAGTTTCATCTGCCTGAGATTTGGGCTTGTTTTCCACTCATTTCAAACTTGTGCAGCCGATATTTATTTCCTCTTAGAAAGGCACATACCCTGTTCCCATGGATGATTTATTTCAGCTCACCAAACACCCATCAAAGACTGTCTCGTGCTTGTCGATACTCTTTCCAGAATAGCTGTGCAAAAACCATCGTTTTTTGCCCAGATTTTTTCCACAGAATACCAACCCATGCAGTCACTGTGTCCAGATGCTGAAGCTTATTTCCAACTGGACCTCAGCCATCCTTCTCTCCAAGCTGTCTTCTCTATCTTACTTGAAGTCATTTTTATTGGGGCAGGCACTGGGTAAAAGAGACTAGGACAGATTCCTAAGCTGTGCCTGTGGTACACTGGCTTTCTGGGACACCAGGGCTTGGTGGAAATTAACATTGAATTGCTTGGAGTCAGAATTTAACTTTATAAACTTGAGCCACAGGGTTATGTGACCTGCTGCTTGCTCTTGGAGTTTAGGATTTGTGCATCATGAGTGCCTATCTGCTTCCTCCTTTATCACCAATGCCCTTCAGCCTGGGGCTAGCCTCAGGGGCTCAGCCAGTCCTCCATAACTGAGTGTATACAGAGTACATCATGCAAAACGTTGGGCTGGATGAATCACAAGCTGGAATCAAGATCACCCAGAGAAATATCAACAGCCTCAGATATGCAGATGATACCACTCTAATGGCAGAAAGTGAAGCGGAACATCATCAAGAGCTTTTTGGTGAGGGTGAAAGAGGAGAGTGAAAAGGCTGACTTGTAATTCAGCATGAAAAAAGCTAAAATCTTGGCATCTGGTCCTATCACTTCATGGCAAATAGAAGGGGAAAAAGTGGAAGCAGTGACAGATTTGGTTTTCTTGGGTTCTGAAATCACTGTGGATGGTGACTGCAACCATGAGATTAAAAGAACCTTGCTCCTTGGAAGGAAAGCTAGAGCAAACCTAGATAGCATATTAAAAAGCAGAGACATCACTTTGCCAACAAAGGTTCATATAGTCAAAGCTATGGTTTTCCAGTAGTCATGTACAGAAGTGAGAGTTGAGTCATAAAGAAGCCTCAGTGCCAAAGAACTGATGCTTTCAAATTATGGTGCTGGAGAAGATTCTTGAGAGTCCCTTGGACAGCATGGAGATCAAATCAGTCAATCCTAAAGGAAATCAACCATGAATATTCATTGGAAGTGTTAGGGGAGTGCGTGATTTCCTCAGTTCTGTCTCCTCCCAACAAAAATTTGAAGCGATGGACCAGCATTACAGCCCTCAGACAGACCAGTGTTACAGCTGTCAGATGGATCAGTGTTACAGCTCTGTGTTACAATTCAGTATTATTTAGAAAATAAAGGAGAATACATCCTCAAGGCATGAGGGCATGATGACCCAAAAGACATGAAGAGAAGAGAGAGACCCCGGTCCTTTGGCTCCTCTTTTTATGTTTTTTCTTCTCCACCTAGGCCTGCCCTTTGTAAATTGGACGAGCCAGGAGTGCTGTTTGTTCTACCTGAGGTCCTCACTCCAGTCCTCAGACCTTCCTTTGTTCTATTTTCATGGGCTTCTGCCTTCCTTGTCTTTTAGCCACTGCCATTCTGGACTCCCTTTTCCTATTCTAACTACCTAGCAGAAGTATTTATACTGAAGCTGAAGCTCCAGTACTTTGGCTACCTGATGTGAAGAGCTGACACAATGGAAAAAGACCCTGATGCTGGGAAATAGTGAAGGCAAAAGGAGAAGGAGCAGTGGAGGATGAGGTGGTTAAGTAGCGTCATTGACTCAATGGACATGAATTTGAATAAGCTGCAAGAGATGGTGGAGGACCGAGGAGCCTGGTACACTGCAGTCCATGGGGTCACAAAGAGTCAGACGGGACCTAGGGACTGAACAACAACAACTGAAGAGCTTAGAGTGTACACAGCTTACAGAGATAAGCGTACAGAGATCCAGCTTACAGAGATAGTGATGTCACTACCTGTGACTTCATTTAGTCACTGTTTCCTTCCTGTTACAGAGAGATTTCCTGAGGGATTACTCTGGGCCAGGCAAGGACATGGTCACATGATTCCTGTCCTCCAGTAGCTTATCATCTAATGGGAAAGTTGGATACAGAACTGGTAATTATAATTTATTGTAGCACATAAAAGTAAATTGCACTACCCCTACAGTCGACTGGAAGAATCTGTTCTATGCTAAGCACATTCAGGCCCTCGTGAAGATTCAGGATTTTATCTGATCTTCACAGCATGTTTGTGTGGTCAGTTTTATAAGTGTTACTAGTGACTAAATAGGCTCAGAACAGTGAGGTAACTTGATCAAGATCTAACAGCTATAGGTGGTGAGAGCCTTGATTCAAACCCAAGTCAGCTACTGGAAGCCCCAGATCTTTCCAGAAATGGACCTGACTTTTGTAGAGCTGCCTTTCTGAATTTTTTCTTACAGTTCTCTTGTGCACTTCCTTGAGAAGCAATTATTTTATCAGCTAGTGTGACTTTTCTTTTCAAGTGTATTAAAACACATAGTTAGTAGACTTTGTAAGGTCATGAAAGAGAAAAGTGTGTGAATCAGTGTTGGCAGGATCTAGGTGTATAGAGATAGGTGTGTTTCATGCCAAGCATCTCACATTAGCTAATTGGACCGACTTCATGGATACAAAGACCAGCTCTGCATAAACAGATGCTTCTCTGTTTCCTCCTCCTGCCCAGGCCTTCACTTTTTTTTTTTTTTTTTCTTTTATACATCCCCCTAGATCCTGCTCAGCTTCCTAATTACCTTCTCAATTCTAATCTTTCCCCCTTTAACCCTGGGGTATTAGTTTGGGCTGCTATTAAAAGCAAGTTCGACGGACCAAGTGGCTTATAAACAACAGAAATTTATTTCTCATAGTTCTGGACACTGGAAGCCCAAGGTCAAGGTAGCAGCATGGTTGGGGTCTGGTGAGGGCCCTCTTCTGGTTTTCAGAAGGCTGTCTTCCTTGCATCTTCACCTGGTAGAAAAGGAGAACTCTGGTTTCTTCAGATCTTTATAAGGACACTAATCCCATTCATCAGGCCTCTACCCTTATGACCTAACCACCTCCCAGAGGCCTCATCTCCCAACACCATGACATTGGTGGTTAAGATTAAAAGTATGAATTGGGGGGCAGGGGTAGGGGGACACATTTAGTCACATCACCCTCTCTAAAGATTGCAGCTAAAACAATCTTTCTAAAGCATAGAGATGACCCTGTCTCTCTTGTTAGCTCTCCAGTTATCTGTAAAGTCTAAACTTGAGTGATGTTTATTTATACAGTCAGTATTTATTGAGTGCCTACTGTTTTCAAGGCACTGTTCTGAGTGAGAAAAAGGCAATAAGTAAAACAACCCCTTCTGCCCCTCCTCTGAAAATCTGTCCTCTTGTCAAGCTTACATTCTAACAACAGGAGACAGATAATACACAATAAAATGGTAAGTAAGTTTTATTTTATGATATAAGTTGTAAAACTAATAGAGGAAGTCAACTTGTGAGTTGACTTTGCAGTTTTAAATAGGGTGGTCAGGATAGGCCTCATTGAAGTGACATCTAACAAATATGGTTTGGAAGGGAGTTAGCCATTTGGTGGGTTCAATCCCTGGGTTGGGAAGATACCCTGGAGAAGGGAAAGGCTACTCACTCCAGTATTCTGGCCTAGAGAATTCCATGGACTGTATAGTCCATGGGGTTGCAAAGAGTGAGTCGGACACAACTGAGTGACTTTCACTTTCACTTAGCCATTTGGAAACCTGGGAGAAGAACATATCAGGCCAAAGGAAAACCAGTGCAAAGATCCTGAGGGGGTTGCTTACCTGGAATAATATAGGAATAGCAAGGAGGCCACAGGAATGGAGCAGAGGGAACCGGAATGAGAGTTGTAGGGAATACAGTCAGAGAGGTAATGGAGGTTGTATTTTGGCCACTGTAAGGATTTTGGCTTTTACTCTGTAAAATGGGAAGTCACTGAACAATGATGAACAGAGGAGAGATATGCTATGACTTCGGTCTTTAAGTATCATTCTGGCTGCCGTCTGCTATGTTGGGAAGAAACTGTGGATGGGAGTAGGGGAAGTAGAAGCAGGAAGACCAGAAAGAAGCTCTTGGAGTAGGCCAAATGAGAGGTGAGAATGATGGCCGTGGGCTTAGTGAAAAGCGCCCAGATTGGGGATATGTTTTGAAGGTAGAAGCAAAAGTATTTCCTGCTGGATTGAATGTGAAGTGTGCAGAAAAGACAAAGGAGAGGGGTTTTGAAGGATAATTTTTCTATGGATGGAGACAGTGGATTAAATATCAAGGAGGTAGAGGGCAGAAGGAGTCAAGGATTACTCCGTTTTCTGACTGTAGTAACTGGTAAACTCACTGTGATCCTCCATTGTTTGTCTTCGTCTTGGTAAAGTACACCATCATTTATATACTTATTAAAGCCAGAAATTTAGGATTCGTACTTACCTCCCTCTTTTCCCTCTCTGCCCACGTCCAATTCATCAGAAAACCTTGTTTCTAACTCCAGAATGTACATCACCAATCTAGCTGTTTCTCTTTACCTTCACTCCCAGCACCACTGGCCAAACCACTGTTGTCTGTGTCCTGGACCATGTAAGGTGCATCTTTTGTACACAGCATGTAATTAGGTCTTGCCTTCCTGTTTTGTTTTATAACCTCTGATTTTTCTTGGAGTGTTTAAGCTATCAACATTTAATATAATGATGAATATACTCAGATTTAGTCTTCCATTTTACTCTTGGTTTTCTGTGGTCACTTTTGTTTTTTTGCTTTCTCCATCTCTCATTTTTGTCTATTAGATTGAATATTTTCCAGTTTTGAAAATTTCATTTTTCTACTGGTTTGTAGGCATTTTTCCATTCTTTTTAAATGCCTTTTTTTAGGAATTATAGTAAACATTCTAAACTTTTCAGTCTACTTAGACTGTATACTGTATAACTTTGTGTAAAATTCAAAAAGCATTCAACTCTGTAGTTGCATTTACTAGTTCCCCCAACTCTTTATGTTGTATTTTGTGTGGTATCTACAATGCTGTACATGCAATAGAACAGTAGTTGCTGTACTGTTTGCTTTAACCCGGTCTGCTTGGAATGCCATAACAAAATGCCACAGACTAGGTGGCTTAAACAGTAGACATTTACTTTCTTACAGTTCTGTATCAAGGTGCTATTTATGCTGGCAAGTTTGGTTTCTGGCGAGAACTCTCTTACTGGCCTGCACAGGGCTATATTTTCACTATGTCCCTCACATGGCCTTTGCTAGGTGTATGACATAGAGAGGGAACTCTGGTGTCCCTTCCTCTTCTTATAAGGACAACAATCCTATCAGATTAGGGCCCCACCCTTATGACCTCATTTAACTTTAATTACCTCCATAATGTCTCCATCTCCAAATGCAGTCTTATTGGGGGTTGGACTTCAACATCTGAATTTTTAAAGGATACCATTTAGTCCATAACAGTCAGATGTATTTCAAAGAAATTCTGAGAAACAAAACATAATCTTTTGTGTTTACCTACATAGTTACAATTTCCATCATTTTTTAAAATTTCTTTATGAAATTATTATGAAAAAATTAAGCTTCCATCTGTATTTCCCTTCACTCTAAAGAACTCTCTTTAGCATTGCTTTGGTTCTTACAGGTCTACTGGTGAAACAACAACAAAAATACCTTCTTAGTTTTCTTCTTTTTTTTTTTTTTCTTTCAACAGTTAAATATATCAATATATTGCATTCTGGCACCATTGTTTCTTATGAGAAGTCAACCATCATTTATTTTGTTCTTCCCCTTCATGCAGTATATCCTTTTTCTCTAGCTACTTTTAAAGTTTCTCTCCTAATCTTAGTTTTATGATGGTGTGCACATATGTGGTGTTTGAGGAATTTATCCTTCTCCAAGATTTGCTATACTTGTTGAATGTGTAAATTGCTGTCTTTTACCAAATTTGAGAAATCTTTAGCATTTACATAGAAATGTAATTACATAGAAATGATCTTTCTATGTATTTTCTAATATTGCAATTACATAGAAAATATCTTTTCTACCTATCTGCTCGTATTCCTCCTACTGTGACGCCAGTTATACATATTGGTATTGTCTCATGGCCCCACCTGAGGGATTCTGTGGTTTTTCCCTCCCCCTAGTTTTTCTCTCTGTCTTTCTCTTCTCTCTCTCATTAGACACTCTCTATTGGTTGTTTATCAAGTTCATGGTCTCTTCTGTCTGCAATTTCCAATCAGCTATCAGGCCCATCCACTAAATATTTATTTCAGATATTATATTTATCAATATTAGAATTTCTACTTTTTGTTATAATTGTTTCCATTTCTTTACCATCTCCTATCTATTTATTAGTTATGGAATGTTATCCTTTTATATCCTTGAGCATTGTTAACCTGCTGGCTTTAAAATTCTTGCCTTTTTATTTTAACATCTGTATTATCTCAGGGATGTTGTCCATTAAATGGCCTTTCTCTTAAGTAAGGATTACATTTTCCTGTTGTGTCTAGTAATTTTGACTCTTATCTTTAATTTTGTAATTGAAGTCATATAGTGACACTGGCTTATACCTTTTTTCTGGAGAGTACCTTTTTTTTAAGCAAGTAATTTAATGACTGAATGCAAACTCCAAGGTTTTTCTCTCTTATAATGGACACCTACTGAAATCTTTGTTGAACTCTTTAAGCCTTAGCTAGGCTACATATTATGTAATTCATAGATCATCCAGAGATCAAGGTAGCATTTATAGTTATAGTGTTGAACTCCCTTTTAATGTCTGTCTCCTTTCTGATATCTCCCTATCTCTTACTTTCTAGTTGTTATGGTTGCCTTGAGCTCTAACCTCTCATTTCTTAGCTAGGAAGACTGTGTATTTCTATCTGATTATTAGTTGTCCTGAATGGCAGTGGTTGAGGCCTGCTCTCCAGCAAAAATCTGTAAAATCAAGAAACACATATAATGCTGTTTTTTCCTCCTATGTGTCTATTCCTCATCAGTTTCTACCTGGTTTGGTAACTTTCTAATATCTTCAGAGAATTGTTTAATGTAATTTGATAAGCATTTATAATTGTTATATTGTTATTTATAATTGTTTGCAAATAAGAGCTATCTAGTCAACTTAAGAAGTAGAACTAAATGATTTCTTTTAAAGCAAACAAGATTACATCTCTTTGCTGATTAAAACCCTTCTGTTGGCCATCTGCATGTCATCTGTCTGGTCTTCTTTGGAAAAATGCCTATTTAGGTCTTCTGCCCATTGTTTGATTGAGTTGTTCATTTATATTGGGTTGTATGGGCTGTTTGTATAATTTAGATACAATCCCTTGTTGGTCTCATCATTTGCAAATGTTTTTTCCCATTCTATAAGTTGTCTCTTCATTTTGTTGATGGTTTCCTTTGCTGTGCAGAAGCTTTTCAGTTTGATTAGGTCCTATTATTTAGTTTTGCTTTAATTTATTGTGCCTTAAGAGACTGATCTAAGAAAATATATTGCTACAATTTATGTCGAAGAATGCCTATGTTCTCTTTGAGAATTTTTATGGTGTCATGTCTTACATTTAGGTTTTTAGACCATTTCAATTTAGACCATTTATTTTTGTTTATGGTGTGGGGGAGTGATCTAATTTCATTGTGGTCAGAATGCTGCTAAGTCACTCCAGTTGTGTCTGACTCTGTGCAACCCCATGGACTGCAGCCTACCAGGCTTCTCCGTACATGGGATTCTCCAGGCAAGAACACTGGAGTGTGTTGCCATTTCTTTCTCCAATGCATGAAAGTGGAAAGTGAAAATGAAGTCACTCAGTCATGTCCGACTCTTAGCGACCCCATGGACTGCAGCCTACCAGGCTCCTCCATTCATGGGATTTTCCAGGCAAGAGTACTGGAGTGGGGTGCCATTGCAGAATGGCTATCATCAAAAAATCTACAAATAATAAATGATTGAAGGGGTATGGAGAAAAGGGAAGTCTCCTACAATGTTGGTGGAAGTGTAACTTGGTGCAGCCACTATGGAAAACAGTATGGAAGTCTCTTAAAAAGCTAAAGATAGCGCTACCATGTGAAAAGAAAAAGAAAATTCTAATTTGGAAAGATAACATGCACCCCAGTGCTCATAGCACCACTCTTTAAAATAGCTAAGACATGAAATTGAAAACAAAAGTGAAGTCGCTCAGTCGTGTCCAATTCTTTGCGACCCCATGGACTGCAGCCTACCAGGCTCCTCCATCCATGTGATTTTCCAGGCAAGAATACTGTAATGGGTTACCATTTCCTTCTCCAAGAGATCTTCCCAAGCCAGGGATTGAACCCGGGTCTCCCCCATTGTAGGCAGACGCTTTACCATTGGAAACCACCCAAATGCCCATCAACAGATGATTGGATTAAGAAGATGTGGTATGTATTTACAATGGAATATTACTCAGGTATAAATATTATGAAATACTGCCATTTGCAGCAATATGGAGGAACCTAGAAAATATTATACTAAGTGAAGTAAGTCAGAAGAGAAAAACAAATACTATATCATGTCACTTCTATGTAGAATCTTAAAAAATAACACAGATGACTCTATATACAAAATAGAAACAGACTCACAGATATAGAAGACAAATTTATTGCTAGCAAGGTAGGGAGAGGATAAATTAGCAATATGGGATTAACAGATAAAAACTACTATATAAAATAGATAAGCAGCAAAGATACACTGTACAGCACAGGATACTATATCCAATGTCATATTATAAATTTATAGTAACAGTGTTAGTTGCTCAGTCCTGTCTGACTCTTAGACCCCCACGGACTGTAGCCCACTGGGCTCCTCTGTCCATGGGATTCTCCAGACAACAATACTGAAGTGGGTTGCCATTCCCTTCTCCAGAGGATCTTCCCAACTCAGGGATCAAACCCAGGTCTCCTACATTGCAGGCAGATTCTTTACCATCTAAGCTACAGGGAAGTCCTGTATATATAATAACCTATATGGGATATAATTAGAAAAAATAACTGAATCACTTTGCTGTATACCTGACACTAACACAATACTGTAAATCAGTTATACTTCAATTAAAAAAAAAAAGCCACCTATGTCCTCTGATTGTACTTAGAGTAAAATCTAAAGCCTTTGAGATGGCCTGCTTGATCTGCCCCACTTCTACCTCTTTATCTTCATTTCATACAACTTTTCTGCTTCTTTGCTCCTTTGGATACCTATCAATTCCTAGGACACATGAAGCTCTTTCCTACTATTGAATTTTTGCATTTGTCATTCTCTCTACTGGGAATTATTGGTTCTTATTTTTTGTTCATATCTTTGCTCAAATTTCACCTTCAAATCTCTCCATCTTTACTGAATCCTCTATCTGAAATCAGTGTTTCTTTTTTTTCCTCTTTCTCTCTTTAATTTTTGACCTGTCTGCACAGCTTGCAGGATCTTAGTTCCCCAACCAGGGACTGAACCAGGGGCCACAGCAGGGAAAGCGCCAAGTCCTAACCCTGAACCACCAGGGAACTCCCCAAACCAGTGTTTTTATTACAGTGATTTATCTATTTCCTTCAAAAAACTAATCACAATCTTTAATTATTATATATATTTGTTGACTCTATATCTCAATAGAATATAATCTCCATGTGAAAAAGAAAATCTGCATGTGAACAGAAAGAATCCCCTGTGCTTATTGACTATGACCAAAACAGAGTGAGTGTGTGTGTATTTGGGTGTGTGTGGGTGTGTGTGTTAGTCACTCAGTCATGCCCAACTCTTTGCGATCCCATGCGGTGTAGCCCATCAGGGTCCTCCGTCCATGGGATTTTCCAGGCAAGAATCCTGGAGTGGGTTGCCATTTCCTTCTCCAGAGGATCTTCCTGACCCCGGGATCGAACCCAGGTCTCTTGCATTACAGGCAGAATCTTTACCATCTGACCCATGAGGGAAACCCTAATATTCATTGCATCCATAAAAAACCTTCTTATCAGTTCAGTTCAGTCACTCAGTCATGTCTGACTCTTTGTGACCCCATGAACCACAGCACGCCAGACTTCCCTGTCTCAAGATTAATACATAAAGCTGTTTTTAATAGAGAAAAGCCCATCATGCAATAAGACAGCTTAGTCTTAGCAAAAACAATTATGGAACCTAAAATTCTTACATTTTAAATTTGTCTTTTGCTTGCCTATAAACTCTTTGCCAACAGTTTTGATATCTCAAATGGTGCAGTTCTCTGTAATTTACAAGCTCTTGCCTATTTGTCATATTAACTTATTAAATGTTTTAGAAAATTAGAAATGGTCTTTTCCAAAGTCATGCCCTGAGCCAGAGCAGAGCTCAGATCTCAAGAGTCCTTGACTGTGCTCACTCTGCCATATCAAGGGTCAAAAACGCCAATGCTTAAAGAAGTTAGAGAGAGAGCATAAATGAACAAACAGACCAGGCAAAGAGATATTTTTTACTTCTCCAGAGCAGTTTCTCTTTTCAGCTTACAGTACTCTTGGGCTGAATTCCATGTTCCCTCCTTTGACTGAGAGATGGGCATAGAGAAATAAATCTCTACTCCGAGTAAAGCATTAGTACCATCATGATGATAAATTGAGTGGTGGCGCCTCTCACAAAGTGGAGGGTGCAGGCCTGTCTGAGGGGATCAGTCCCCACTCAGCTCCAGCTGACTCTTACCATGGGGAATCTGGGTGACCCAGTGTTTTATATTCACCACTTCTTCAAGAGAAACCAAAATCTGGACTGAACGCGACATCTCTCAATTTTAAAACATTGGCTCATTTTTAAAAACATTATATATCCCAAATAAAGTACATCTGTGGGCCAGATGCCACCTCCTACTACACATGTATGATCTCTGTTTTCTATTGTATTGCATTTCTGTTTTTCTAATATTCCACTTTTATAAGGAAATGCAAAAAAGAAACAAAAATTCTACTTGTGTAGTGTAAGATGGCCTTTTTCCTCTTGATCCTGACCTGAAAGCCATCCTGAAGATATGACTCCACCCAGCCAGTGTAAGCTTCCTACCTCTCTAAATAGTTTGTAGTTTTTTCTGCCTACTCCTACAGCTGCCAGCTCTCAGAGCTGAAATCTGAGAAGATGGAAGAAACAAGAAAAGAGTCATAGAGTTAGGGTAGTTCTGTCTATATATCTCTATGGCAACCACTTGGCAAATAAAGTTATTGTGGTAAAACTGGTTATTTCATGGGGAAACAAATAACCACTAATGGGACTCTGTGATCTTCTATACTCTGCTCAATGCTAGAGATTAGAACATATGTCGAAAGATCAACCCTTGGGACAGGCACTCCAGACTTTTGAAATGAGTGCTCAGTTATTTGACAAACTGGCTCCTTGTTTATTAATCAGGGTGGGCCTTTACCATCAGACGCTGTGGAAAAACGAACCGCAGCTGACCTTTTAAATCCTGTTCTTCCAGCCATTTTTACTGTTTGGGTGGTACCTCCTTCTTTTTAATAATAGGTGTTATGATCTGAAAACCATCTCTATATCACTCACCACAACCTTCCCTACAAAGCTAATTTTACTATCCACAAACTTAGATAGCAGAGGACATAAGTATAGACCATGAGTTTGAACCTAAGCCTTTTCCCAAGGCCCATGTTTCAGCTGCTGTTTTAAAATATAGATTTTTATTATTATTCTGGGCTCTGGATCAGTTACTTTTCATATGAAAGACAATGCTCACAGGCCAGTGAGTCCTTCACTATCCCTTGGAATTGGCTAACCATGGAAGGAACAGTCTCTCCAGGGTTACCAGGGCCCCAGATCCCAAAGCATCATAAATACAGAAAATAAAAAGATGTGATTACAATGACCACATTTCCTTTACTTAGACCCAAAAGTCCAAAGCATCTTTTCATTCTGATTTTCTTATATTCTGTAACGATTCAGTCACTAAGTTTGGTGGCTCGGACAGTAAAGTGTCTGCCTGCAATGTGAGAGACCTGGATTCGATCCCTGGGTCAGGAAGATCACTTGGAGAAGGAAATGGCAACCCATTCCAGTACTCTTGCCTAGAAAATCCCATGGACGGAGGAGCCTGATAGGCTACAGTCCATGGAGTTGCAAAGCAACATGACTAAGCAACTTCACTTTCTTTCGAGTTTGTTTTATTTCCTTCAAAATGTATCTCATCCATCCATTCGAGATGCCAGGCATTATTGTAGGCATTGAAGAATGGGAAATTACAAGGCTTTTGATTTAAAAGCGCTCAGAGGGTAAGGTAAGAGACATATAAACTAATAATTGAGAAGAACTTTATTAAGCTGATAAATGCTACAATAGAGCAAAGGCAGAGGATATTTGTGCCTGTGTTCCCAACGTCAGCCTCTGAATCCTGTGTGTGTTTCCTACCCAGTTGTGCCTACCCTGCTAGGTTAATTTTCCTTAACTTGTCATTATTTTACTCCACGAATCAAAATGATTTCCTACAGCCTATAATTCAGTAAAACTATAGTCACTTATCTGACTTTTAAGAACCACTGGCAGTCCACACCCTCCTCATGTACCCGTATTTTTACCACTTCATTTATTCTCTAATGTAATATACAGTTACTCTCTGACCATGTGTGCCCCACACAAACAGATACAAATATAAAGGGTAGTTAAGTGTTCCCAAGAAGCACATGGTATTCTGTGAGCATGTGGTCTATTATGGTTCATACATCCCATGTTTATTCATTGGATACTTATTGAGCATCTACAATTGCCAGTCTCAAGGCTAGACCAGTCTCCTGCTGTCTGTACCAGATTTGTCTTTCCATCTTCATATCTCTGCTCATCACAGCCTACTTCCTGGCATCTCTTGCCTGAAACTCTTTACTCCTCCAAACTGCTTTTTCTTTACTTCTTTCCTTTTGCTACTACGCATTATATGTGTTTGTTTTTTCCACTCTATCCCAGAACCTAGTCATAGTACCTGGTGAGGTAGGCACTTGGCAAATACCAAATAACCACATTCACGCACGTGGTTCACATGCTAGGTTCTGTGCTTCCTCCAAGAAGCTCATCTAAATCCCCTTTCTCTGACCTCCTAAAGCACTTCCCATAGAAATTAGCATCAAATCAAGTAATGGCTTTAATTATCCATTATAGATGCCAGTGGGTTCATTGTGATGTTCCTACTAGATTGCAAACTCTTTAAGGCTCAGATTGTGCCTCATTACAGTAACCGAAAATTGAACCTTCAGGAAGTAAACATTCAAAACCTGAATGACTTTCTTTCCATTGAAATGACCAATTGCTTTGGTGTTATTTTAAAATATTTTTGCAGCTCTACACAAGTGGAATTTAACAGCTTATACCTAGAAGTTCAGGAGACAATGTCTCATAGTGCTGGAGACCAGAGACTTTAAATAGACCTAGGTTTGAAACCTAAATCTGCCACTTATTCCCTATGACCCTAGGCAACCCTAGGGTTACTTAATCTCTTCTAGTTTTTTCACCTCCATGGTGAATAATAGTATCTTCTTCACAGAAGTGTTGTAAGGATAAATGAGATAATGAATGTAAAATGCTTAGCTTAGTATTGGTATATAGTAAATGAGTCAGTACATTTTAGGTGATACCATTTATACTGTTGTTGGCATTATGGTAAGCACACTCTGTGTCCTAGAAACCCCGTTTTAAAAGGATACTAGGATGGGGAAAGGGGGAGAGGAGCTTACTGAGGCTCAGAGCAGTAAAATGACTTGCACAAAGTCACACAGCTAGTTCCTATCAGAGCCAGAACCCCAGACCCAGCCTAGGCAACTCCAGAACAAAGCTTCTTTCTCTTTACACAGTCCTGACTCTCCGGAGGCATGCTCAGAGAGACTATGTCCATGAGGCCACAGAAACTGGTCTGTTCGTAGTTTGAATGAAAATAAATAGGTCAGAATGGTTGTTTTGGAGACTCATGTAAACACTGAGAAAATACACAGATTAGGTTCAGGAACTCAAGCCGGGTGTGGGGTGTGTTTTAGCAAGCAGAGTCACAGCATGGGGAAACACATCCCTTCCTGATACTTAGCACATATTATTTTGTTTAGAGCCACCAAGTGGATTAAGGAATAAACCCTAGGCATGGAATTTCAAATGAGAAGACCATTGTCCACAGAGCTCAGACATTTCTGTCCTTGGAAAGCTCTGTCCCACTTTCTCACAGGATAACTTCTCAGTCAGAAGAGGTTCTCTTGACAGCTCTGGGGCAACTCTTTGGTGCTTTTTTAAACTCGGACTCCCTCCTCAGAGTCTCTTTCACTCAGCTTTTCCATTAGTAAGATGCAGAGAGTAATTCAAGGTCTGGCATTGCCCTGGGGTGATAGCATGGGGTAACAGGAGGAGGGGGAGATAATGTAACCCAGAGATCAGTGTTTTTAATACCCAGGTCCCCCTCCCCAATCCCAAACCCTTACCCTGAGTTACTTGAGTTACACCTCCTTCTCACACCTCTGTCAAACCTCACTCTTAGATCTGACACTACCTTCTGCTACCAGTTCAGCCTTGGGAGTTTCATTTCCTACTGTTCTTCTCTTTAAATTTCTTTGTTTTGTAAATCCAAGAAGCCAGCAGTTAGTTAAACAAAGCTAGATTTCTGAAAGAGCTGAGACCCTCTTCCTGAGTTAGCTTTTTAGCGTTCTTGGCTCCTCTGTAGACAAGGAATTGAAAGAAACAGACATTTTAATGTATCTTCTTCTGGCTTAACCATAAGCTAGAGAAGCTATAAAACTGACCCCTCTCTCTTGTTTTTCAGATAGACCACATGGTGCAGGGCCATGCTGCCTTTCCTGAACTACAAGCCAAGGCCACAGCCAGGTAATGGCTCTCTCTGTTCCCTACAAATTCCCAAGCCCAGCTGCACCCGTGGCACTGACTTTAGGCGGCTGCATGATTTTCACATTCTGTGAGCAATGAAAATGCCTGGCAGTTCTTAGTTATAAGACAGTCATCTGGATGATTCAGAACATACATGTGTTCATTTTCAAAACAGCCTACGATAACTCACAAAGAACCTAGAGATCCCCATAGAATATTGTAGTGACCATGGTTGAGATGCTCTGATGTAGAAGAGGGTGCATGGATTTTGGAGTCAGAACTTCTTGGATTCGAATACAGTTTTTCTACTTATTAACTGTGTGACCTTGGGTAAGTTATTCAATCTCTCTAAGCCTGTCTTTTCATCTATGAAACAAGATAGTAACCGACAGGAGTGGTTTCTAGAATATATTGTTAAGGGAAGAAAGCAGAGTATAAAGGAGTTTTGCAGTATACTCTTTTTTATGTAGAAAGAAGGTGATTAAAGAAAATATATGTGTATCTACTCATTTATGCAAAAGAAGTATAGGAAAGTTA